>NC_092213.1:76483029-76503296 GCF_043381705.1 Parasteatoda tepidariorum | reverse complement strand
ATGTGATCGTTAAGGAAAGTGGTAGTACAATGCTAATGTGGGATAACAATAACCCAATAGGTCCAAAGGGTCACAAAGTGTGAGGTTTGAACAAATTGGATGATTTGGTATCACCAAATTTAGAATAAGGGTGAAAACTAAGACAATTAAAGATTAATGGTAAATACGATAAAGTCATACTATATCCAAACAATATATGATTTAATACAGTAAGCTGATGTTTCCAATAAGAAAAACTAATGAATTCACATATATGCATGCCCATAACAATAATTGAAAGGTACTCACCCTGTACACACAGGACATGATAAATCATGAAAATAGAGGCAAATAAATTCTCCAGCACAAGATTAAATTATTAACATATCATTTTATTTAGAACATACATCTTTCACCACATCTACCAACACAAGAAAGGCATTTTATTGAAATGGGTGACGGGAGAATTAAAACACAGAAGGAGTCATAGATAAATGTTAATTATAAAAGAACGAGTAATTTAAAGGTTAAAATAAATATGGAAAGAAAGCTTAAATTCGAGAAGGTTTTTTTTCAATGTTGAAGAAAATTAAAGGTATAAAATGTTGATTTGAAATTTACAGAAATTGATTATAGTTATGCATTTAATTTAAGGTAAAGGTTAAGAAAAAAATGTAAAAAGAAATCCCTCGATACGGACCGAAATCCGCATCTCGGAGAATAAAAAAAAGGTAACCTGCCCGAAGGCTCGAGAGAGAGAATCGTTTTTTCAAAGTGACTTAACTGGGGTAAACCAGAAAAATTACGGCCAATTAAATTTAAAGAGGCGGAGAGTTTGAAATTTAAAGGAAAGAGATTGGTTAGTTAGCCCCCCTAAAATTAAAGGAAGAAAAAGAAAGGCGTGAATAGAGGGGTTGGTTGACTTTCCCCACAGGAAGTGCGATGACCGCAATGACCATGAAAAAGGTCAACAAGAAAGTTAAAAATAAAACTGCTAAATCGAAAAAAAGGAATAACGTTTAAAGAAAAAAATTAAAGGCTTAGGTAAAATTAGAAATTAAATTGTCACATTACATTAAGTGTAAATGTGACATGGATCATCAGGAATTTTCTGACAGCTGCTTTTTTAAAATATCTTTGCAATTTTTAAATACTAAATTTTGCAGTGAAATTGTTGAAAGTGAAAATACTTTTCTCGTAAGAATATTATACATCTCGATGGAATAAAATGCAATGTTGTATATTACCTTCATATCTTTGTGGTGAAGAGTGCCAATCGGTTGGAAGCAGCCATTTTCGAATTGATTCTCCAGAACCCAGTTGACGCTAACCTGTATGTCTTGTCTGTCAATATCAATGAAGCGTGTAGCTTGACCGAATGACCTGATGACAAAAGAAGTCAACCAAAGGCTACCTTCTTTGTCCCTTTCACCGAAAGCACTGTAGGAACCATCCTTGTGACGATAATTTAACTCTCTCTGGTAACCTAAAAGGAACAATCAACACAGTTTATTTCATATAAAATTCGTGATCGCAACACTCCAATACGCCATCTGGGGAGAAAATCAGTTCCATGTCTTGAAACCTCCCCCTTCCCTTTCTTCCTCTTCTCAGTTGTATAGGAATGTACTACTATATTTTGCCCTTTCTGAATATTTTTCGTATTTACTCGTAAAAAATATTTTTTTAAAAAAATTTCCTCGAAATTTTTATTTTAGAACTATGTTTAATGTATTTTCAGTTCCATATAGTTTCCTAACTTAAAAGTTTTTGCTCTATTTAAAAATCAAGACAGACACTAACATAGTTCCTTCTCTTTTGACTCTCCACGCGCTTCTGGTGAAAATATGCGAAGTGTTGCCATAGGTACCGAGTTCTGCTCTACGCCACCTGTAGCCCATTTCGATTGCCAATCAAGAGTGTGCTCAACGCAACAGAAGACTTGTGTCATTATTTTACACAGAGTAGTCACTTTTATTATGAACACTTTATAGTTTTATGCAAAAGAGCTATTAAGTCGCCTGCTAATGTAGTTCTATAGTACATATGTAATACTGATGATTTATATTAATATTTATTTAAGAAGATGATGTAAATTTCACTCTGTTGCATTGGCACCTGCAATCAGCAGACCTCAATCTTGAGCTTTTGTGGGGGGAAGTTGAAAGAACTGTTTTTAAATAAAGGCTCACAATTAGTGGATAAATTCACTAGATAGTTATTAGTCAGTTTAAAGCTGATTCTCAAAGCTTCTTTCGTCGATGAAATAACATATCTTAAGAAAATAATGTGCTAATTTTGTTACTGTTGAGAATTTGTAGCAGCTAGTCATAAGTGTGGAAAAAGCAGCGACAAATTTACCAAAATATACTCATAATCAAAAATTTTGTTCTCACTAATGAAGTGTTTCATAATGATTTGTGCTGCAGCTTTTTAAAGGCCTGTACCTCACTAATTGGCAGTGTAATGATTCCCTAAGCAGGAATCTTTAAATTTCTACTTAAGTACGATGACCTTAGCAGCTTTTTAATGCTTGATAGCAGTGATTTCCCGTTGCTTTTAGCACTTAACAACAGAAAATATATTATGAGTAACAGAAACTGTAGATAATGTTCAATGAACCAATTATCTGTCTTACCTATTTTCATGTTTTTGATGCACTCATTCTCTATGTCTTGAGTCTTACGGTCAGTGGCTGTCAAATAATCTAGGACAAAGATATTCGGGGTGAAAAGAATCATATTTTGCTCGCCGCATCCCACTGGCAGGTTTACAAGTTCTTGCAGACTATTCAGAGCAGGCGCCATCAAATCAGCTGAAAATACAAATAAATACTTTTAAACAAAAAGTAAATTTTTTCCTAGCACATTCATTTTCTTTAGTTTTTAATTTAGCAACGTTGAAATAACTAATGTCTATGGTGTTTGACAAGTTACTGAGAGTTTCAAACAATTTTTGACACAAGAATTTCTGGGATAAAAACTTTGAGTAATTTTTCGAGGTATTTAGTGACCAGATAGCTTAATAGGGACAGTTGAAACATTACATAAGCATATTTCTGAGAATTTGGTAATCCATTAAATCAAACAAATAACAAACCCCTCTACTAGGCTTATATATTGTTTGTCTACGGTAAGTTGCCGTCTGCTGCTGTGGAACAAGAATAGCGCATTTCAACGAGGGTAATTTGTCTTCACTCTAGGGCTAACGCTATAGACCGGAGAAAAAGATTACCTTTCTCTCTTTGACCTTAGCCAAAACCTGCCCTAAACAGTGACCAAACACCCCTACTTAGAATAGTTATGCCTCGTTACTATATTTACCACCACGGGTCCAGATGAATGGCTAGGCGAGTTCTTACTCTAGACAAATTATAAGAAAGTTGCAACGCTGCCTCCTTGTTTTTGCTTCATAAAACATACTGCAATAATCTAATAAAACAAGTGACATTAAGCAAGTGACATTAGAATTAACAACTGTGTGACTGGCTTACCTGATATAGATATGAAGGCACGAGCAGAACCTTCAACCACGTCATCCGGTGGTATTAAATCTATTTCAGTAGCATACGAACCATTTGTGTCTGTCGAAATGAATTAGAACAATTAGAAATAATGTTTTCAACACAAATTTAATTAATAAATTTAGTTTGAATACTTTTATAATTGTAAAACCAATTGAACATCTTACAGGATATCCAGCGGAGCACTGACTGATTTCAAAATTAAAAAACCTTGGGAAATATATTAGAGGGGAGAAATAAACGGTATGTTTATTGCCAAATCTGTACAACTTTTTACAGAAATTTTCACATTTAGTTACAAAAGTTGTCATCAGATGGCGGCTTAAGCTGTACAGAGTTCTTGAAAAGAGTACATACCACATGTAATCTAACCTGTGATATTCGAGTACCAGAAACACGCGGTGTTTAATAGAATACACGGACCCGCCTACTCCGGTACAACATCCTCATTTTTACGCTTCCACCATGGGTACACTTATAGCTCTGAATAGTAATGTTTTGCCACCCCATCTGTTGGCAAATTTTGTAACAATTCTTCAAAATTTCCGCTTAGACATTCGTTATAAATAAAAATAAAATAAAAATTGGAAAAGGGCGCATGGTGTCTCAAAATTTACGCGCGTTGCTTTATTTCTTGCATCCTATGTTGGCAACATAAGAGTGATAGATCAGGATGGCTGAGATCTCTCGGTTACAAAAAAAAATGTTTAAACGAAAGAGCAACACCTTCCTAAGATATCTAAGTTACACTTAATTTGTTTAATTTTGCTCGCACTTTGCATATGTTTTGTATATAGGTCAAAGCAGTTTATATCTAGCGGTGGAAAAAATTATTCTATATTTATTAAACCCTAATAAAATGTTAAATTATAAAATTCATTACTACTCTTAATATTCAAATAAAAGCGTTCCGATAAATTGGCAGGTATGTGTTTTCATAGTTTAGCAAATATTTTGATCGTTGTTGAGTCTTTCCTTAAATGTATAAATTCCTGTTGGGTTGACTAGAACAGTTCACCCAGATAATGGAAATTAAGGGGGGGTGGGCGAACCTTTTTCCCCTTGGAATTTTTGAAGTCAGATTTTATGCAAACAAGCACATAACATAAAGTCGGACTTACCAAAAAATTTCATAAAAAATTACAGAATGATTGAAAAATTGGCGCTTTTCCTTTCAATTTTTGAATTTGTGTTTTCATTCTGAAATAATTTTCTCCACTGTTCAAATGCCGATTGATTCTCCAAATTTCAAATGCTACTTTGCTTTAAGTGGTATTCACTCAATAATAAATTTGTTATTCAATTTCACTTGCATAATTTATCTATTTCAACTACCCCAATCATGTTTCGTCATACAAGAGAGACAATAAAGAAAAGGAATAATAAAATACTTCCTCTAAAATATACATTTTTTTAAGGAAGAGAATGTCTAAGTTTATAGCAAGGTACTAGGGTGAGTACTGTCCTTTCTCTTTTCGCTAATGATTCGTACATGAAATACCTGCAGAACTAACTTTTTACATAGAATTTTTTTTAATATGTTGCTCTAATATTTTTCCCTTGGTACCCAACTTATGTCTTAGTAAAATCAAGTCATGAAAATAATCTTCCTTTATGCAATGCTCTTAGGTATTCAAGCAGACTTCTAGTACATAAAGCTTATTTCTTTCGTGTAATAATATTCTTTTTTTGAATTTGTGTAACACTAATAAATGAATATGAACTCACTTTTTGGACAAATAAAATAGTTGGTTACTTCTTCTTTCCGTATACCTTCTGCCTATCAATAATAAAATATCACTTTATTAAAAACCACATTGTACAACATATCAGTTTATTTATTTTATGATAATAAGAGAAGACATATTTGATTGATATTTGTCACAGTAATACCTGAACACTACAACCTCATGTTGCAGTCAGAGTACACTAAAGACGATGCTGTCAATAATGTTTTTAGACTTAAAAGTTAAATTAGAAAAAAAAACAGCTATTTTAGAAAAAAGTAAGCGCCTCAAACTAACAAGCTCATTTTTTAAAGCTAGTTTCTCAGATATAAAATTAAATGCAAACTCAAACAGAAAATATAATTGTTCATTTATTAAAAAAGTTCTATAATTCATAATTGTTAAATTTGCTTTCACACAGAATTATATAAATAGGAATCATTTTTATTGACGCTAAATTATGTTCATCGATCTGGTTTTCATGTCTCCAACAAAAGTGACATTTCCGCGCCATGAAAATTACACTGACTAAAATTAAAACAATTTTCTATAAATCCTGCACCGTTGACAGCATTTTGAAGTCAATGCAGGTAACCCCTAAGAACGACCAACCTCTATTAACCCCTTAGAGATCGGCTAATTTTCAAGAAAAGGTCATAAAAGTGCCTATTTTTTGGTTTTTGTTTCTGTATTACGTATTTGATTAGTGCTGACATCTAGTTTAAAATAAACGAACTATCTTCAATTACCTTAAAAATACCCTGGTACTGCCATCTGGTTTGTAAAATGAGTAATAAAATGCTTTCCGGGCAAAAGAAATGAATTAGTTTTATTCTTATTGGCGCGTTACTACTGAATACTCCAACCCGGAAATATCACGGGAGCGAGAAATAGAGGGCGAAACCTAGTTACGTCATTTTCACGGGAGAGAGATGGAAGGGGTTAATGAACCTTTTACTGTGGGGGAGAGATAGAGTGAGAGGTCGCTTCCGAGAGATTTCAATGCATTTTTCTGCATTTTACTGTTCCCAACGGATACTTGCGCGTGACGTCATTGCTGGTAAATCGTGGTATTTGTCGATTCAGAAGCCATTCAAGTTCCACACGCGCGTGACGTTGCATACAGGTATCAAATTAAATCTGATTTAAATCACATGGTTAGGCATAATCTTTTTTTCAAGAGTTGTAAATATCCAATTAATTTCCAATCTGTTCGACTCTCATATTTACCTCGACTTTCAGTTGCTTCGAGACTGCGTCTCGAGCGCTGAGCCTGGCTGTGATTTCGTTGCCGCACACTTCATCGTCGTCTTCGAGGGAATATCCGTACACCGTGACATTCACCATCCCCAGTGCTGTAGGTTTGAGGACGAATTTGTGATAAGCACTCTGTCCACCACACACGCAAACCTTGTGGGAACCGCTCTCAGACAGGATCTTGTATTCCTCGCTGGACTCTAAAGATAGTTTGATCTGCAGAATAAAATAAAAATTATTTGCTAAATTGCTCCGGAAGTCATAAAAAAAGTACAAAATTTTTTCTATTGAGATAACAAGACTAAGCTTTGCAGGAAGTCTAGGAAAAGAGAATACAAAATACGAAAGTAAAATTTATACAAAATACATAAACTAATGACAAAAAGAAAAAAAAAATTAAAAAAAAAATTCTTAAAGACATGTTCCATTGCCAAAATCAAAAGAACACCACACTAAAAAAATCACGAACCATACTAAAAATCACAAATAAACATCACGCCCCAACTGAAAGCTCAGAAAGAAGAAAGAAAGGAAAGTAAGAAAGTTGATGCCATCTGTTAGTGGAAAAGCTCAATAAGAGCAACTCAGTTTAAGTCTCGATCAAGCCCTTATTAAAAGAAAGAAAATAAAAATTAATACTTTCTAATCATTTCGTTAATTTTACCTTCAACATTGTAAAAAATTAAAAGAGGTTACACTTACAGGTAGGCACTCCGTCAGATAGTTAAACACTGTAACAACAAGTGGAAGTATTTCTCCTCTCACAATGGAATAAGGCAGCCGGAAGCCAACAAAGAATGGCTGAAATGCAGTGATTCTTGCATCATCCGAGATGCCCAGTCCGGTTTTGGGGTGGACACAAACTGCTTTGCCGGTCCACTGTGTTATGGTGTGGGGCAGTTTTCTACGCATGGCAGTTTCCCCACTTCCTCTGAAAATAATTTAGCGCGTTATTAAAATTTATACGATTTGTTTTAGAGTTAATCAGGAATGGTTGTGTAACGGAAAAAGATATAAAATTGAAAGAAAATAGTTTTTTCCTATCTAGCTTGTTTTTGCGAAGAGCAATTGCCTGTAAATGCCTTTGCTGCCAAAACTTGCTGTCAATTATTCTACATAGCAGGATACAGACTATTATATGCATTTTTATAGTCTTGATAGCCAAGGTTCTCTACACTTCCAAAAACAAGCTAGATATGAAACGGTTTTACTTCATGGCAAATTAAAATGTATACGATTTGCTTTAGAGTTAATCGGGGATGGTTGTTTACCGGAAATGATATAAAACTGGAATCAAAACAATTTTCTACTTAGCTTGGTTTTGCAAGGAGCAATTGCCTGTGAATAGCTTGGCTGCCAAACTTGCTGACGATTATTCTACATAGCAGGATACAGATTATTATATGCATTTTAATAGCATTTTAAAGCAACATAAGATATACTTATTTAAATCGGAGTCTAAACTTATTAACTGTTTTACATTTATTATCTACTGGTGCGTTAAAGTACTCCTATAAATTACATTTGAAGAGATTCGTTAAATGGTTTAGAACTTAAAGATCAGCTTCATGCAAAATGTGATGCATGCACAAATTTCAATTAATATATCAGCCTGCTTGGAATGCAAAAATATTAAATTACGATTGCGAACTCACCAAATTTTTTAATACCATACACATTTAACTTTAAAAAATTATTAAGAAGAAAATTTAATTGTGTTCACTAATAGACCTTAATCAGGATTTCTACAAGTCACGAAAATTTTCGTGACCTTTACTACAAATCCGGTGGATTTTTTAACGAATAAATTTTTAGGATACACTTTCTCTATCATCATTTGGTTCATAGTCATCGAAGCCATGGGAATCTTTTACATATCCATCATGTGATACTTAGTCTCGTAGTAGTTTTCAACATGAATTATAAGAAGAAAAAAAATTAGGGGCAAATATTTGTTGACAAAATTATAAAATAGATTCAAGAATTTAAATAATTTTATAGCGAATTGCGGAGCTGAAGAGTTTAGACTACAACACCCCAGTGATTATTTTATTTATTTTATATCCGTAGTTGGACAACTGACCCAATTTCGCTCTTACGGTCACCAATGTTCAACTTCTTAGCCATGTTATTTTGAACCCAATCTAGAAGACAAGGAAACTCCTGGATCAAGTATTGGATGAAATTTGCCTCCACGGAGGAATTTTTGGATGGAACTAACCCGCATTTGCGTTACATGGAGAGGAAAACCTCGAAAACCTCCTAAGGTTAGCCTGGCGGCAAGGGGGGGATTCTAACTCCAGACCCGTCTACAAGAACTCTTATTAATCTATATTAGAGGCGGTAATTATGAAATATTCCATATAAAATTTCATAAGAGCAGTTTGAAGTGTGATAAAATTTAAACAAGATGCTAGTAAAATATTTACCCGACAGTCTGCATTTCCCACAACCATGTCTCTGGAAAATAGTTACGAATCTCCTCTAC
The DNA here is from genome assembly GCF_043381705.1 of Parasteatoda tepidariorum. Lineage (NCBI taxonomy): Eukaryota > Metazoa > Arthropoda > Arachnida > Araneae > Theridiidae > Parasteatoda > Parasteatoda tepidariorum. The sequence continues at coordinate 76,494,322 of NC_092213.1, read as the reverse complement.
AGATGGAGCCTCTGGTTGTGGATCACTCGATTTCAATGATGGCACCTGCAACTCAGCACGAATTGGCATAGATTGTCCAGCTGAAATTAGATTAAAAGCACTGTAGTGTAAAAGAAACTACTCGATTTCTGAAAAAAATTGCTATATCTTTACAACCATAAGCTTTCTTTGTATAATAAACGCTTAAACCGTTTTATAAGTATTTGACATGAGGAGCTTAGTGAATGCAGCAGGCAAGTGAAATTATTTAGGAGTGTTTGTTAATCGGGGAAAAAACATAAAGTGGTTGCCTCAATGTGGGTATGTTAATGTACTAGAATTGTTTTTGCTTTCACTTTAATTTTGACGTATCTTATCCACATCTCAAATCTGTGGCTTTTCTCAGTATTGACGTTTTGAGCCATTTTCAGAACAGACATAGAGGGCGCTGACGAAGGATAAGGTAAGCTTGATTTAACAGTAACTTGATGTAACTGTTGAAAACTCACATCAGTTATGAAAATAACATGTTATTTGCAAAAAAAGCATCATTTCATGCGACTACAAAGCTTTCGGAAAGCAGCCATAAAACACGTATCAAAGAGGAGCTTAAACGGTACAATTTCGTTCATTCCATTGCACAGTGGGTCAGCATCCAGCATTTGTTTCAAAATTTGGGTTTTTTTTATTTATGGTTTTCATGTGCAGGTAAATTGAAGTCATAGTTAAAATTTTGAAATACACTAAAAATACAAAAAAAACAAGAAAAGAAAAAAAAAACAAGATGACGGCTGAAATATGGCGAGCAATATATATATATATATATATATATAGTACGTTTAAATATTTAAATATAGCAATGAAAATATAATAATTTTCGTAATTTCATATTAAATGGGGCAGGTTTTTTCGAAAGAAGAAACATCAAAGAAGACAACAAAAAAAAGCTTAGCTAATTGCCTCGTGGAACGTTTTGGAGATAAGTTTCGAAAGTGGTCCAAACTTTGTAAAATGTTAAATGATAAGATATAAACTATAAGTTTGTCAAGAGTGTTAACTAATCCAACACATTGAAAAATTGTACTATAATTTCCGACTAATTACTCTGAAAAAAATGTAACAGTAAGGTGAAATTCCTACATATATTTCTAAAATATAAATTTAAAAGTTACATTTAAAAATTTTTTTTAAACCTATTTTTCACGACATTGTACTCTCGTCGGTCCGAAAAGTAAATTATAATGTTTGGAAGGATTATGAATACTTAATTTGGGCGATATTAAGCTGCCTAAACATATTTTAGTTGAATTTAATTTTTGACTTTGGCCAAAGATCATGGTCTTCTGGCCCACTGTGCATTGCCCAGTTCTCGCCAACATTTTCAGAATATTTAAGCACAGGAATCGATACAAAATTTTTCGCTTTAGTGAAAGAAAAGACAGAGAAGTGTAGTAAAGTCACCGTATGCACGCATACGTGGTCTTCCATTCCTTCTGGCAAGCATCTGGATTCCTTTTTCGTTCATTTCGCTCAACTCAAAGGCGATGGGTTCTCGATTCTGGCATGGTCTCATCTCCAGCTCAAAATCTGTTATGGCAACCATACCTGCTTCCTGGCAGAATGAAAAAAACAACATTTCGTGAGAGACAGTCGAACTTATATGCATGCTTTTAAGGGGACACTTCACGATGAAAAACCCAAAAATCGACCAAATTATACTTTTTTCAATTTTTGTTTCAAAAAATAATAGTTATATCTAGCTACAATTTAAAAGAAAAATTTTTCAATTTCAGTCATTTTTTGCAAAGTTATAAGCATTTCAAGATTTGTAAACAAGGTTATGTAAACTGTCTGTTTTTATAGTTAAACTGTTTTTTCTCAATGTTGTTTTTTACGATAATATTCAAACTTCGAAAAGTTCCTTGCGCATGAGTTTTGAATAAATCTTTATTTTTTTCTCATATATATGATTGGCCTAATGTTCCGTAACCAATGTGATATAAATAAAAGCTGAATACTCACTGAATATTTTTTAAATTACTTTAAATTGTTATTCAAATTTCAATTTTTAAAAATTATATAAAGACTATGATATTTTAATTTTTTATATGTTTAAAATTAAGTGCTAAGTTGTTCAAACATATCCAATTTTATTTATACTTATTCAAACTGTAATATAAATGAGTTTCATACAGCTACGATAAAAACTCATGCGCAGGAAACATTTTGAAATATTGGAACATTTAGTAATTTAACTTGCGGATAAATTATTAAAAAAATTATAACTTTTCAACAAATTAATATTTTTGCTTCAAATTTTGGGAATATCTTTCTAAATGCTTTATTCACAATCTATAAAATTTTCATTAAAATTGGTTGATATTTTAAAAAAATCATTTTGAACCTGAAGTGTCCCCTTAACTCAGATCAAATCAAATTTTAAAATCAAAATAAGTTTTATATTTGAATATCAAAACTAAATGTAACACGTTCTGCAATCTTATTTAATCTTCGTAGTAAATAAAATGATTTTGGGAACAAATATTTTTCCTTCCTCTAGAGCAGGGGTTTCCAACTGGTGGCCTGGGGGTCGCATCCGGCCCGCGAAGCCTTTTTTTGTGGCCCGCGAACTGAAATATGTTAGTTGTCATTTTTTTTTGCGGAAAATTTTCGAAAAAAATCTGTATGGGTTTAAAATACTTTTCTCATTAATAAAAACCTAATTTCTTCGTTTCTGTGAAATTTAACATACCAACTGTGCAAAAAAATTTTTTTCTCTGGTTTTGCATCCAAGAAAATATTTATTCAAATACAAAAATAATCGTGTATGTTGCTCTTTTTATTTCATTTTTTTTGTACTTTGTGAATACAATTTGAATGTGCATATCAGAAATTTTCTCGAAGAAATTTTCCGATTGAACTTCTTGAAACCACTCATTTTGGACGAAAATACTTACACACACACTTGTAAATTTAAAATGTAAATATCCATTCTCTGGTCGTTGCAGTAGACAAGCCTCAATTTTCTCATTGAACATTTTGTGTGCTACTATGTAAGTTTTAATACAAACCTTTTTAAAGTTTTATATCTTAACAATTAGATATCTGTTGCACATTAATTGTTTAATACATAGGTGCACATTAAAGTTATTGTAGCCCGAATTTTTACTATTTATTTAATATTTTTACAAATATTATTAATAACAATTAAATATATTTAAAAATCTACTTTTTATTTTAATTTGTAATTCAATACTTCTGTTTTGTACAACTTGGTAAAAATCTGACAGCAATATTTAATGTTCTTTCAAACATAAAAGAGTCAGTCCTACATAAAATTTTGAAAAAGTTGCAGCCAGCCATTTGATTTGTGTTTTTAATTGTGGCCCCCGGCCTCATGTAAGTTGGAAGCCCCTGCTCTAGAGGCTATATCAGCAAAGTGGTTTATGTTTATAGCACAAATAGTTTCGACTTAAATACGAAATACACAAATAACGACAAAAATCTGAAGAATCTACTGAGATTTTAACTCAATATCTTTTCTAGCATCTCTGACTTAAAACAGAAATTTTTAAAACAAATAGTATTTTCACAAACTTTTATGAAAGATTAAAAATGACAATTCGCCATTTGCAACTTTCTTATGTTTAAATTACAATGGGGAGAAATTTTTTTCTTCTGTTTCATGAAATTTTAGATACAAATAGCGTCACTGATTTCAAATCAGTAATTCTTCATTTTTAAAGGGCGCGTTAGGGTCACTTATTAAAGGTAGCTAAATCAGAGAAATTTTCATTTGCTTTGATGCATAATTTGCTGTGTCATCTGAATAATTTTAAGCGAACACTGGGACCCTGGATAAATTTACTACGCAAGTCGTTCGTTGCCCGTATGCATTTAACAAAAGGGATATGGTTGGGTAACGAACAAAAAGAGGCGGATTTAAATCATTGCATTAATATTTAGATTAATTTTTAATGAAATAGTTAATCATTGTACTGTAATCGGATAAACTTACTTCGAAGGCCATGATTGTGTCTGCATGATAGGACTCTAATCTGGACAAATAACGGACCCTTCGGTCGGACCTTCGACGACCTTCCTGATCGAAGAAGACGGGTGGATCTGGTAGGCTTTCAGGCTTATCGGCTAAAAAACGTTGTAGAGGACAAAATGAAATTACAAGAACATGATTCAATGATAAAAATACCCAAAGGAAAAATCAAGTTCTAAAATATGTATTATTTCTAGCGTTTTATGTTTTTAAAAATTTTATAAAAGCGTGACGTAATTTAAAAAAAAAACAGCCCTTCAGATTCAAAATAAAATATCATTAAGTGACTCGAACAAGTTCAAAGACTAACGAAGAAAACTAATGGAGATTGAAACTTTATAGTTTGCTTCGCTCTCCATAAGTGATAAGTATCAAAATTACGTTCAGTTCAGTCCCGCAGTGAATTGATCGTTAAGACACGGTTCCCAGCAGATCACCGAAGTCAAGCATCACTGGTTACTGTCAGTGTGCGGGTGGGTGTCCACTTGGATCAGTCTGCGTAGGGACCGAGGGTGTGCGGTATTGATCCTCGTTAAACTGTGCTACCGTAAAGTGCTCGACTTCGCGCGCAGGTCGTGGGGCTACCGAAGCGGGGGTGCCATCCCCTCCGCAGAGGATCAAAATTGTGGTGGCATGTCTTCGGATCATCCTCCGGGATGTTTCCCAGACCGTCGCCAATAGCCCATTGTGCAGCTCTAGTGCGACGTAAATTAACAACAACAACGTTCAATTCAACAAGAAATGACGCATCAAGATAAGAAAAACTACATAACATTGTTTTTAAAATAAATACCATTCGCCTCAACAATGCGCCGAAGTGTAAGACAAAACTAAAAGACATTAAGCCAAATTCAACAAGAATGATTTGACATGCAGAAAGAAGCATTATTACACAGTTTAATCAGACAGTGGCGCTATCTGTTGGGGAATTTTGTAGCTAAGGAATTCTAAGTTTCTTAAATAGAATGCAACAAACCTTACATTTCTGATTTAGCATTAAATGATTACACGCAGCAAAAAGCATTATTTTATAGTTTTAATTTACTACAGCGCCATCTATTGGCAAACGTTATAGCTATTTTTGAAACCTGTTAGGTAAAATCATTGTTAAGTAGAATACAACTAATCCTATATTTCTGTTCTCTTCCGTTTTACTTTTAAATAAATTTTCCAATGGCTGATTATTTTTTAGTATTTTATTTTATTTATAATAGTATTATAGTATTTTATTTACGACACCCTAGAGCCTTGCAACAAGCTATTGACACGCCGTGAAATATTTCTAAGGATGATTCGAAGATATAGAATTACAATTTTGATCATTTGCAAAGGAGAAGGCTTTCCTGCTTTGATAGTCGTACGTCTTTTTCCTGAAATACTGCACACTATAACTGTCACAGGTTATATTTGATTTTCTATAAAAGAAATATTAAATAGCGTTTTTCGAATAATTTTGATTGAAAAAGTCTGTTGATACCCTGAACTCAAAAAATGAAATGGCGTACCTTTTTTCGAACAGTAATCATCTGAAACTTGTAATGGCTTAGTACTCTTGTCCACGTCAAAGCCCTTCATGATTTCAAATATCTAACAAAAAAAAGAGAGACCAGAAGTGAGTAACAAACATTACAGGACTTGCACTGTAATTGTAGACCTCTTAAAATACTATAACAGCTTTAAAAATGTAAACTTTTTCTTCGAAATTACACAAAATAGCAATATTTCCCTCATAAAAATACAGTACAGATGTACAGTGCAACGTACAATAATTTTAAAATTTTTAATGTTATTTTTCGAATTTTAGAAATGCATTCGTGAAATTTGATTTCTCAGGAACAACTTGCACCATTTCGTACAAATTTCGTATTTTGCGCCATAAAATTATATTCCTTAAAGTGATGTAAAATACAAAATTTTTACGACTAATATTAAATAAAATAAAAAAATAATAAATAATGATTAAAAATTACTTTTTGTATGAAATTATCTTTGAATAAACGGCTTCTATTTTTACAAAGATTTTTTGATTCGCTTATAACTTTTTCAAGATATGACGAGCAGCGCAGAAACCTAACATTAAGAAGCCAAACTTTGGATCGCTCTCCTGATGAAACTATTTGGACCATATTTTTCAGATTGTGTCTAAACCCTACATTTAGAGACTAAGGAATCCAAATCTATCGAAAAAAAGGCATTCAGAAAAAGTATGTTTTTGTATCTAATTTAAAATATCGTATTCACTAACTAATTGAGGTCACCCCTAACATCATTAAGTGAAAATTACACGTGAAAATACAATATTTAGACTAAAAGTAATTCAAAATTAGTCGTTTTTTTTTCTCGCATACTACTCTATTTTTATGACTAACTGGCTATAATAACTAATTTTATATCATTTTAACAAATATTTATAATTCCTGATTGGAAAAAAAAATCATCTTAAAATGATTTTCTTCTACTAAATTTGAAATTGAGATAAAATTCGCGGAATTTTACATCACATTAATATTAAAGAGAATAGTCAATACTTTAATGATTGGTAAAAAGTATCTGGTGAAGTTACCTTTTCTATGTTGAATTGTTTCTCCTGTTTCAGCAGAAGGACGCTCTTGTCCACCAGTCCTATGCCACAAACAGAAGAAGGAGTGGCTGACAGTAAGAGTGATGCTTCTGTACTCGGGTATTGCTGCTCGTGACGGAAGTGGAGATTCACCTGTACAGAATAGGTTTCGTTGAGCTCTGTTTATAACATACTCGTTTGGTTTGTACAACTAACGATTGGCTTAGCATGGTTTGCAACATACTCGCTTGGTTTGTACAATTATCGATTGACTTACCTAGGTTTGTAACATACTAGTTTGGTTGGAGCGACCAATGATTGGGTTAGTTTGTACAACTAACGATATGTTTAGCTTGGTTTGTACAATTAACGATTGACTTGCCTTGGCTTGTAACATACAAGTTTGGTTTGTGCGACTAACGATTGCCTTAGTTTGGTTTATAATATAAGCGTGCACGCCAAATGTATAAACCTGCACTAAACAAGACAAGAAAATCCTTTTATTCACAATGCATCATGGCGATATTGAAACGTCAACGGTAAATTTATTTTAGTCTATTACATATTCATGGGAAATATTGTGCAAAACTAGTTAGAATAATCATAATGATATAAAATCTTGAAAAGATGCAAAAGGATTTTATTTACAGTAAATATAGTAAGACTTATTATTGAATGAACCATTTCTTTATCCAATTTAGTTTAAAACCCTATTAATGGCAAATACAGAGTGTTTCGTAATTACTGCCTTTAATGTCTAATTTTGGATAATATATAAAAACAGGAAACAGAATGCAGAAATAAATGTGCAATTATAAAAATTGCATTGAAAAAATATTTCAGATTTTGCAAGAGATTAATGCACAGCCGTGATGACTCAGATAGAGCGTTGGCCTTCCAATCAGGAGAACCATTTTCGAATCCTAGCATCAGCTGGTCAATACGAATTCCGCATCCGGCTTGCAACGAGCACAGTGCTGACGTAAAATATCCTCAGTGGTAGACGGATCATGGGTTAAAATCCCCTTCCCGTCAGGTTAACCGAGGGAAGTTTTCGTGTTTTTCCTCATCATGTAATACAAATGCGGGATAGTTCCTTTAAAAAGTCCTCTATGAAGGCAAAATTTCTCCCAATACTTGATCCAGAAGTTCTCTTGTCTTCTGGATTGGGTTCAAAATTGCCAGGCTACGGAGTTGAACATTAGTAGTCGCAAACCCAAAATTTGGTTTGGCTGTTCAACGACGATTATAAAATAACATAAACAAGAGATTAAAGTACACATAAAATTTATTATGCCTCCGATGCGTTCGTTTTTTGTCACTGAGCCCTATACTTTAAAATGCGATGACTTTGTGGCACATTTTAAGGTGTTTTTTTTTTAATATCTTTTTTCAGTTGAAACAAAATTTTACTGAAATTAGAATAAGAGATTCATAGATTTTGATAAATATTTGAAAAATTCTTTTTTTATTGTGATAGGTTAAATTTCATTCTAAATGGTAAATAAATTTTATAAAAATTCTTTATTTTTCACTCCAAGTCACCACTTAAGTAACTCTGTGCCAACTGATCTGTCACCTTAAAATCATCTAAAACCTTATTCTGGCAACTTTCTGGCATTTGTTATAATGGATATATTATTTATACAAAAAAGAAAAAGCATAAAATCCAACTTATAAATAGCTAAAGAAACGAATGAAATGATAGTTTTTAAAGATCCACACGGATCACAAAAATTGGAGCAGTTTCACAATCGAGCATCGCCTTAAAACTAGCAAACGAAATTCCTTTATTATTATTATTCTAACTATTGTTAGTGACCGTTTGATACTAGAATAAGTGTGCAGCCCAGAAAATTTGTTTAATTTTTGAATATGATTGGTTTGTCTTATTTACTTGTCAACCACTACAGATTCAATTCTCAAATATACATGTTAAATTTTTCTCAATTACTTTCATAAATGAATTATGGATTCAACTGGTTCAGATTTTAAATAGTCTGAGCAGACTACTGACAAAAAACAGCGTGGAGGCTTTCTGATGTAGGAGGCAATGGTGTAGATCAGCGTCACTTTATTATTCGGTAAATAAATAGTTTGTGGTTAAATCTTAGATTTAGGCTTAAGATTTAGGCTTAAGACTTAGGCTTACGATTTAGGCTTAAGATTTCCACTATGCAAAGTTTTATTGAAACTTTTTAAAAAAATTGCGGGTTTAATGAGTATGAATATTACATACGTACCTTATTTAGCAAACATTTTGTTATGCGGAATTTCCTACTGTCCGCAACGACCTCGCCATCGTCTCGAACGTAATAAATGAGGAGACGGGCGACGGGAGACATGGTGGCCCTGGGATCGAAACTGAGATCGAATTCTCCCAATTCCGGCATCGAAGTTTCGTTACTGACTGTAGGCGGCCTGAGGGGATAGTATGAACGACTGTTCGATCCAGCAGTGAGAAGAGCAAAGTCGTACCTGCGATTAACGCTCTCGTCTTTGGAATAGAACGTTCTCTGGTGAGATCCTTGCTGGACTATTCTTCCTCTCGATATCACCTGAGAAGATGAGCGAATTTAACAACAAGCAAAATTTATAATAAGCGAAAAATAGGCGAAGAAATGGAGATTGAAGTATTTGAGGAAAGTTGAAAAGTTTGATGACATCCAAATAAGGTGCGCACGTCATCAAACATAAAACAACACCCATTTTGCCAATGGGTAATATCTCAATTAAATGCCGTGTAAATTACAACTTAAGCTTTGTAGTGATCTAAAAAAACATTATTTCAATTCATGAAGTTAATTTTCAGTTTGGTACGTGATACAAAAGTGTTCTATGATTGCAACTCACAATGCATTTTTCATGATTTGTTATAAGATACAGTCGTAGTATGGGTATGCATAATAATAATGATCGATCCAAATCATAATATTTCAGGATTTGGATTAAGATACAGTTTCAATCCGTGTATAATAATAAAAATTTTCGATCCAAATAATAATTTTTTCAAGATTTTGAATGTTTAAATAATGCGTAGTAAGAGATGTATAGTAAAAATATTCAATCTAAATTTCTTTCCTGCAAAATGTGGAGTAAGTATGATTAAGATTTAGTATGTATGATTAGTATTTATGGTTTGTATGGAGTAAAATTTAGTATGAGATGCATAATGATAATGCTCGTTCTAAATCATTATTTTTAAGGATTGTTTTCATTATATCTAAAAATATGAAATAAAATGCAATTGCAGTAAATAGTAAATGTAGATGCATAGTAAATATTTCTCCAAAATAATAAGATTTTATAATTTGGAATAATGTATAGTCGTAGAACAAGATGCATAGTATTAATTTTCGATCTGAATAATATTTCTTAATTTAGAATAATATACAGTTGTAGTATTTGCTGCGTAATACTAATATAATAATACATAATAATAATTTTAAATCCAAATCATAATTCTTTCAACATTTGAAATTAGCTACGGATGCTTAGTGCAAGATGCATACCCTCCAACTGCTACGGAATTTCCGTAGTTTCAGAAATCTTCTTTTCAGACGGTAGCAAAATTAATGTCTTAATATTTAAAAAAAATTAATTTTAGAGTAACTTGTCCACTATTACTTATATGGTGCAGGCCATATGGCTAGATTCTTAAGTTCGGATAAAAGTTTTATGAGAGATCCATTTGCTTTAAAAATTTCTACTTTGGTTCGCTACCACTAGAAAGAATTATTTTCAAAATCCTCATAAGTTGGAGGGTATGATAGATGTACAATAACGATATTCATCCGGTACGTAATTTTTTATGATTTGGACTGAAATATAGGACAGTAGTATAAGACACATAAGAATAATTTATACAAATCTTTCTTTTTTCAAAGTTTTGTAATAATATACATAGAACAGAAAAAAAAACACACATTTGCAGTAATAAATATTTGTTAGAATAAAAGATTTCACGATTTGGAATGAGATTCTGTAGTAGAAAAAAATGCATTATAATATTCGTTTCAAATCACAATTTTCAAAAAAAAAAAAAAAAAATTAGTATGATATAAAACTGCTATATGATAGACATAAATAAAAACTGCATATTTCCCTTTTATTAAGCACAGCATGTTAATTAGACTGAAGATTTTTCCTTTAACATTAGAAACAGTTAGTGCGAATGTTCTCAACTTAAAGATGTTCCAAACTCAATTTGAAATACAGAATACACTTACTTTGTGATAGAACTTAATGGAAGCTCCTTTCTGTCCCGTGTATCGAACCTTGACCCTGTGCATCTTGTCGCATTCCATTTCGTCTGGAGTGGATTGTATCTGCAGGTAGTTTCTAGATGGAGAATACCACGGGTTGAGTGTCAGCGTTGCCTGTGGTTTTTCGATCTTTTTTAGGTAACTCATACCTTCATAATGTTGAGACTCGTGTTTCACAGCTTCTGCCTGTAAATCAAATTGAGAATATAATTTTTAACTAATCTTTTACATAAAAAAAACTTTGTTAGAAAACAATTTTTTATGATAATTGTCTATACATCTATACATAATAATAAACGCGGCTGTGTGTGTGTCTGTCTGTAATCACAATATATCGCCCCAGAAGCCTCGCCCTGGCACGAAACTCGGCACATAATTGTGTTTTGACATAATGAAGAAGTATTTTTTTTCTTTTTCAAAAATTTGGATTAGTTT
>NC_092213.1:76417993-76482005 GCF_043381705.1 Parasteatoda tepidariorum | reverse complement strand
CTTTGAGCTAGTAAAAAATAATTGAATGTGCAGTATAAGTTGAAACAGAAGGTATTTAAACACGAAGTTGGCTGTTAATGCATATATATTGCACATTAATTTTATAAATTAAAAAAAAAACATAAATATTATTTTTAAATATTTTTTTTTTCAAGGCTTACCGAGTTTACCGAGTTTTAGAAAAAAGTAACGATTTCATTCGATATTTTCGTTACAAGTACTTGTACTTTTTCCCTAAAAAGGTAACGAAAGTACAAGTAAAAGTACTAAATTTGAAAAGTAACGAAGTACAAGTAAAAGTACGTACTTTTTACTTGTACCGGTGGTACAAGTAACGAAAGTAAAAGTACTGCCATATATGCACACAGATGCTCCGTAGCGTAGAAGCGAAGGATTCGTATCACACCTTAAATCTGGATCTATCTTCGTGATGTTCTTTCTCTAATTTGGGTTAACTGTTCTTCAACTTGGCAAGGGCATATAAGCCGTAAATTTTAGTGAGTACACAAGCCTGCATATGCATGTAAAAGACAAGCACATATGAACAAATTCATAAGAGCCTCCCTGCTTAAACGGTATCATTCTCCAAACGCTCTGTAACGTGGAGGCAGAGGGTTCGAATTCTACTGTAACTCGTTGTAACTTTGTGGCTGTCCTTTCCTGAATAGTACTATCTGTGTTTCTACTTGAAAAGTAGGTAGGCATTTTATTTACGTCGCACTAGAGCTGCAAAATGGACTATTTTTCGTCGGTCAGGGAAACATCTCTGAGGATGATTCAAAGATATGCCATCGCAATTTTGATCGTCTGCAGAGGTATCCATTTCTTTGGTAGCCCGATGACCTGCACGCGAAGTCGAGCACTTTACGGTAGAACAGTTTAACGAAGACCGAAATCACGCATCCTCGGTCCCTACGCAGGCTGATCAAAGTGGTCACCCACCCGCTTCCAGTGATGCTCAACTTCGGTGTGTTCTACTGGGAACTGTGTTTTTACGATCAGTCCACTGTGGGGCTTCTACTTGACAAAGGTTTATAAGACGTACTTATATAACTGAGCACAAGAACCTGCCTGTATGCGTACCGATAAATGACTAAGAGCAAATTCATAAATCAAGTGATCATTTCCATGCCAGAAAAAGATTAGTACCGAATCTGTAAAGTACCAAAATGATAGTTTGCTTTATGGACTTGTTATTATTGCGTTGTTTGGCACTGATGAAGTTTTTTCTCCTCATAATGCGGAAGGTATTATTTTATTTACATCGATCTAGAACCGCACAATGAGGTGACGGTCTGAGAAACACCCCTGAGGATTATTCAAACACATGCTACGTCAATTTTGATATTCTGCGAAAGGGATGGCTTCCTCGCTTTGGTAGTCAGGCGACTTGCACGCGAAATTTAGAGCAGTTTAACAAGGACCGATACCACACACCGTTGGTGCCTTCGCAGTCTGATCAACTTGATCACCCACTCACTAATAGACTGCAATCAGTGATCACTTCAGCAATCTACTGGGTAACGATCAGTTTAGGAGGGAAAATGATACGGTGGGTATCTTGTTCATTCATGTTTATTAAACTGTTCGGTAAAGGCGAAGTGCCTTTCCTCTGTATCATACGGTAATCAAAGCTTGCTGCATAACATGTTTACTTTATGAGTTAGTTCGCCTGATAAAACTTCGAGATATTTCCAATAACCATCTTTCAACTTCTCTGGTAACTCGGACTCAGCTAAATAAATTCGTGTTGTAAAGTTAAATGAAGCAAACGTAACATCATTTCTCGTGAGAAATTTTGGTCAAAAATATCATCTGGAACCTTCAGCAATTAATTTACTGACGTCCCTGGCCGAGAGATATGGCCCGTTAAACGCCGTGCAAAGCGTGGAGGTAGCGGATTCGAATCCTGCTACACCTTGGATGTACCTTCGTGCTATCCTTCTCATTGTTTATTGTTCTATCTGTCCCATTTGACAAAGGTTATAAGCCTAAATTGAGCACACAATCTTGCATATGTATGTAATTCCAATAAATAAATGAATAATAAACAAATAAGCAATTAATTGATTTGTTAAACCCCTTCTGGACCACGATTACATATTTACGTGATTGCATGATTCTCCCTTTGCTGCCTACGGTATCATATGAGCCGCTCAGAAGCCAATGCGGTTAAGTCCATTTTTTGATATTTTCTGATTTTTGGAAATTTTGATGAAATAAATAATAATCTTCTTAGTTTTTAAAGGATTTACTCGTTGGTTACTTTTTTCTAGGTTAGACAGCCCTTTTTTTAATAGCTTCTGAATATATTGTATAATAATTTCAGAAGCCATTGTGAATAAGTCCACCTTTTATCAGTATTTTTTTACATAAGCTTTGAAATAAAAATTAAATTATTCTTCTTCTTTCGATATTTGTTGGTAACACTGAAAAACAAGAAACTCATAGTAATCAGGGTTGCCAGACGTAGTATTTTTTATACTACGGTAGTATTTTTTCACCAAAAAAAGGGGTATGGTTTTTTCGTAGTATTTTTTTAAAATGTGGTATTTTTAGTTTTTTTTTTATTTATTTATTTTATTTTCATTTCCTAAAACAAAGAAAAGTGCCATTCTAGTTTTGAAGTAAAAAACAATTTCTGAAATAATCCAACAGTTTATTTTCTATTAGTCACTGTATCTAGTGATGATTGTGAAAAATAAAAGTTCGTTTATACTAGTAGACTATATATATTTCTTATCTTTTTCAGCTGCCAAAAGGTATAAGTCCTAAAATTTTTAAGATGCTGTCATTATTTCAATAAATACTTACGTTTTTATTTACACATCCTGTATTTATCTTGTTTTTTGCAGAGTTTACACCTCGAAAAAAGACTTTATACACTTTCCTAATTAAATTAATAAACCAAGAATTTTAAAAACTAATGTATCAAAAAACATCAATTTTCTCAATTTTTGTGTTTTGGACTTAACCGCATTGGCTTCTGAGCGACTCATATATGAAACGAGCTTTTCTAGCTAAAATGGCATAAGATCACACAGACGTAATCGCAATTTAGTACTCTCGTTTTAGTACACGTGTGTATTCTTTAATACTGGTATTAATACATATACACATTCTTTGGTAGTAAATTCGGAGCGAGCGGGCCTGGGTTAATGTTTCTTTCTCTTTTCGCCAGTTCTGAAGCTGTTAGCAAAACTCATGCAACACGGCAGCAAAGTTGTTAGAAAAACTCAAACTGGGAAGCAAAACTCATATTATAAAAATGTGGCATGTCATGATTCGCGGTGTATTTTAAAATACTTTAAAACACAATGTTTTGTAGTTATTTTTACTTAAAAAAAAAGAATGTGTTACCAACCACGAGGGTCAGCTTGGTGATGGATGAAGGTTGTGGTGCTATACTGAAACGAAAACGCCCTTTTTTGTTTGTGGTGTATCGGTGGCACCTGTTGCTGTCCTCTTCTCTATCATAGGGAGACCATCCTGAGTGACTTCTCTGCATGTTACGGTCATAGACGCAGATAGTAATTTTCTCCGATGGTGCAGCTTCCCCATCAGCTTTCCTAACTTGAACCTGAAGAAAAGGAAAGAAAGCAATGAAAAAATAACTTAATGACTTAAGAGGTAGGTATTTTATTTACGTCACACTGGAGCTGAAATAATGGGTTATTTTATTTTATTTTAAAACCATCGTTTTATTATTTTAGTTGCAACTTAAAGGAAGGACTCGTTAGGCCTCCCGCAACCATACTATTTCACTATTTTTAGGAAGAAGGATATGAACAATCCTGTGCAAGGTTACTATTTGGCGATCGTATGACAAAAATACTTATTTCGTAATCTTTATGTGTATTACTTTAACATAATATTTTATAATTTAGATTACATTTCTCTCTTTTGAGTGAATAGTTTGTCCTTTTTGAGATATTTTGCTTCAATATATTTAATTAGTTAGAGTAACGAAAGGTATTTTGTTGCAATATATTTAATAAGCTAGAGTAACGAAAGGTATTTTGCTGCAATACATTTAATTAGTTAGAGTAACGAAAGGTATTTTGCTGCAATACATTTAATTAGCTAGAGTAACGAAAGGTATTTTGTTGCAATATATTTAATTAGCTAGAGTAACGAAAGGTATTTTGCTGCAATACATTTAATTAGCTAGAGTAACGAAAGGTATTTTGCTGCAATATATTTAATAAGCTAGAGTAACGAAAGGTATTTTGCTGCAATACATTTAAATAGCTAGAGTAACGAAAGGTACAATAGCTGATGATAAAGCGAAGTAAGTGACTGAAAAAGAATTTCCTGTTTGCGTTCGGCGCGCAGTAAGGGTTGTCTCGATTTCAAGTGCGGAGACGTTTCTCCTCTTACTCCCGAGCCTAAATGAACTCTTCGTCCAAGGAGGTGGAGCCAAGTGTCAACTCCTGGTGAACGAACTATACTTGTATGTGGGTGGTTTCAGTGAACAGAATGTTGCGAATTTTGAAAACCGTGGCTATTTCAGTATTGATAGCACGAATTTTGAGTAAGGAAAAATTTATTAAAAATAATAGGACATGATACGAGTTAGCCTTGTTTATATGATGATACATAAGGTAGATATGAGATCTTGCAATTTTTGCAATTGCATCACGAAATCCTGTCGTGGTCCCCTTGTTATATAGGTATAAAAAAATTTAAAAAAGCAAAGGTTAAAGTGAACTCCATGAAAGTGAAGTAGAAAGAAATACTTGATAATGTTAGAGCTTTATTTGCTTCAAAAACTTTAAAAGTGGACATGTTGTGAGTGTTCGAAAAAGGATGGCTCTTCTCAAGACTTCAAAAGAGCTTCGAAAAATGAAAAACAAAAGCGCGGATGATCAACGTTTTAATATTTTCTTTTTCAAATCGGTGTTTTCCTCGTTTGCGTCGTCTGGTGAGTTGTGAGAACGCACGCCTATGTTTAAGCGCTCGAAACATGTCGACTTTGTCTAACCCTACAATTTTCGAAGCTGATGAATTTCTTACATTATCGAACAAGAAAAGGTTTGTTGCATATTACCAGCACTTTAAAGTAATAAGGTATCTTTATCAGGTCTATTGCATATAAAATTGAATAATTTAAATGTTAAGGTCAACCAGAATACTGATACATAAACTTAATTTTATGCTACCGCAATGCACCATTAGAAAAATATTTTCAATTTTTATAGTTAAAAACATTTTTAAAACCAACACAAATATAATTGTTTCATCCAAATTTAATCCAATTTTCCATTGAATTGGATCGCATTTTTGGAATACTAACCTGCCCATAAAAAGGAATACCAGGCTTAAAGTAATCAGCATCTTCTGTACCAAGAAATTCTATTGTCAAAGGAGATTTCATTACATTCTTCGTGATGGATTCGTTGACCACAATTTCTGAAACACAAAACTTTCTTTAAGACACAACTTTTATTGTGTGTATTTTAATACTATTATTTAACGAGAAGGCGAAGTAATCATCGCTCTTAATCTTTGACAACTTATACAACGAATATAATTCTTAAAATAGTCTAATCTATTTTTTTCTATTAAACGATGTTGATAAGAAGCACTACAGGTGTCGACTTGCTACGACCAATCTGAGTGCAATATCCAACTATGTACATATGAATGTTATAACTTTGATATCCACATTATAGATTGGTTGCTGCTGCTGTCAATGGCAGGTGATAGATCGTTGTGAGCTTTTTGATTGTGAAAGTTGTAAGTAGTCGTAAAATCTGCCAATGGAAGGAAAAGATAGAAGGCTCGCCGATGTAGTGAACGCTGGTTCGAATTCCATAAATCCCGGAATTCATATCGACTAGACATCGCTGAATTCGAACCCTAAACTAAAAACTAAACTCAATGGCGCGATAGCCCATAGAGGGTCAGGGCCTACTGTGCCCATCTCAGTTTCCTTGACCTTGGGCTCTGGGGTGCAGGAGCAGATGTTCGGGTCAGGTGGTCAGCCGAAAGCGGAACCCCCAGTGTTTAGTTCCCAAGCATGCTTGGTACTCATTTATCGACCCACTGAAGGGATGAAAGGCTGAGCCAACCTTGCCCGGTTCGAGGATCGAACCCAAGACCTGTGGCACGGGAGAGCGAAACACTACCACTCAGCCACCGGGTGGATTCGAACCCAGTTCACCTTTTTGGAAGGTGACTGCTCTATCGCCTGGAAGTTACACGAGTTTTGATTAGTTCGAAAAATAATTGATATATTACCTGTTCCATTTTCGATGACTTCAGCGAAAAACTCCAACGCTCTGCGGTGATACTGCCCCTTATGCATTTGGAGAGAGTAAGTGCTAACAGTGATGTTGTGACAGCCTGAAATCTATAAAAGTTATTTTAATTTCAGGAAGGAAATACATTTCATAATTAATTAGTATACGTTGGTAAATACATTCGATACTAACCTCTACATTGCAAGTATTAAACGCGTTACCAGCACGCACTTGTGGAGTCTACAATCTCTTAAATGAAATGCAGAGAAATAAGCTCAGAAGGAATACACAAAATTGACGTTCGTTAGAACCCCAACTAGTTTTCGCTAATCTATATATAAAACGCTAATACGTACGTATGCATCAATAAAACCGATAATATTTCTTTTCTCGCGTTGGCAACAGTTTTCATTTTTAATTGATATGCTTCGGCGCGCAAGAGCACGTAGTGAGCATCATATGGCTAATCTATATTATATAAAACGCTAATACGTTTTAATTGATAGGCTTCGGCACGCAAGAGCACGTAGTGAGCATGATATGGCTAATCGGGTGAATTCTCACCGAATTATCAAAATTATCTTCATCGAAGCCGATGCTTTACATCCGGCTTTCAGTATTATTTCATATTGTTTTACAACACATGGTTTTAGCCCTCTGGTGGGAAAGACTTTAAAACAAAACTTACAACAGTTACTTTTCTCAACAACTGAAATTTAGAATAGTGTGATTAAGAAAAATATGTGAACTGTTTGCAATTTAAAATTAATATTGAAATGCACAGGTTTAGAATTTTCTACAGTGAAAAGTTTTCGGAACTTCAGTGTTCAAAAAAGTATACAAAAGCTAGTCGTTAAGAACGTATCCAATAAGCGAGCAAAGCGAGCATCGGATTGCGAAGCAATCCGAAATGAACTGCGAAAGCAGATCCGGGGGTTGGTGAGCCCCAGCGAGCAGGGGGCGAAGCCTCCTAGTTTTTCATTATTTTAATTTGTAGTTTTATAATTAAAATAGTATATTACGTAAGTCATACAATATTAGAAACTCTTTGAGATCTACATGCATTTTTCCAGTGCGCAAAATAAGAATGCAAGCGTTTAACGTTTACTTTTACAGCAAGTAAAAAACAGGATTTTTTATACACAATGACGTTTGGCCTAGTGATCAGATTTTCACGTTCGGACCTAATATTAATGGTTCAAAGAGATATTCTCAAATATGATAATTAGTCAGTATAGACGATATTTTAAGTTACAATTTCAGGCACAAAAACGTACTTTCTCGAGAAAAACATTCCTTTTTTGACAAAAATTAAGATTTCTGACTCCCAAAATATAGAGAGTAGCCGCAATCTTTGAAATATGGTCCTAATAGTTAGAACAAGAAAGCGGTCGCCTCTTAATGATAATTTTACTTTTTATGTAATTAACCGTATTTCGAGAACTTTTGAAGTGAATTGAAACAGTTTTGCGCGTAATATAATTCGTTTATCCAAAGATAATTTCATGCAAAAAATAATTTCCAATAATTATTTATTATTTTTTTATTTAATAATTATCGAAAAAAGTTTTGAATCGCAAAGTATACAAATTTTTGCATTATTTAAAAAAAATGTCATTTTTTAAAAATAAAAATACACAAAATTTTAACGAAATTGAATTATGAATTAAAATGTCATTTAGTTCCTGATAAACCGATTTTTAATATATCTGTATTTTTTTTACATTGGTTAAGTAAAATTTTCTAATATCTCTCCACTTGAATCATTAATTTACTCATCCTTTCAAATAACAACCTTATGACTACAAATGAAAACTTAAGTACCTATGTACTTAAGGTTTCGAAAGCAAATCAGGAAAAACGGAGAAAGTTGATAGCATAGAACAGATCTTTAGCTTTAACTTAGTTTTTTTTCTTTTATTTATTGAGTGATATGTGGTTAAAGGTAATGTAAAGTAATAATATTTATGTAAGGAGGTGTTTTTCTGCGCATAACTGTACTTACGAGTCCAGATTGTTCGACAGAAGGAATCTGTTTGCTGTCCCATGACATTCTCTTGTAGCTCACTCTGGTTTTCAGTTTACCATCCACTTTCTTCCCGAATGTATACCTTAAATATACCAATAACAGTTCCATTACAAGAATATTTTAAGAATTAGATGATGGGTCGAGGAATGATATACTCTAAAAACTTAATTTTTTGTCCCTTCATAATGTCTCTATGTCCACAGTTACCAGAAAAACCTTTTTTTGTTGTTTTTGTCCTTTCATAATCTCTACGTGTCCAGAGTTCCCAGAAAAACATTACTTTATTTTGTTTTTGTCCTTTTATAATATCTCTATGCCTACAGTTAATCAGAAAAACCTTTTTTTGTTGTTTTTGTCCTTTCATAATCTCTATATGCCCACAGTTACCAGAAAAACATTATTTTTTGCTGTTTTTGTCCTTTTATAATATATCTTTGTCTACAGTTACCAGAAAAACATCACTTTATTTTGTTTTTGTCCATTCATAATATCTCTATATCCACAGTTACCAGAAAGAGCTAACAGATCTAAAAATGTTAGTGATATGTTGCAAGTCACAAGCAAAGTGTGGGATGCCATTCCCATTTACTGGAATTTTTTAGTGCCTAGTCAAAGAATAGATCTGATATTCACCACCTCTATTTTGTATTTTTGTCTTAATATTTATCAATTTATACGTTACACATGCGCATACCTGCCAACTTTTGATCTCTTCGAAAATGATTTTTCAAACTGGTAGTAATGTGACAAAAAATGACATTGACAAGCAAGAATCTATATATATATTTCTCTTACACGGCACCAAAAAAAAGCCTCATTAAAACTCCCCGAATGGCAACGTTAGAAAATCGGCCAATGATTGCTGCTAAAAATGTCACATGGCAAATGTCACATGAGGTGGCTCAACATATAGCGCTTTTAAAAACGGAAACAATAACCAGAGTGAGCATTATCAGGTTGTTCAATTCAGATTCATGCCCTAAAAACATGATAATATTTAATTTAAACTCAATTAGGAATTAATTAGGCTGGCCTTCTCCATGACTATAAATAAGTCACAAGGTCAGACTTTTGAGAAAATCAGTTTAGTATTGACTAAACAAGTTTTTAGTCATGGACAACTTTATGTTGGCCTGTCAAGAGTTAAGTCATTTGACAGCCTTTCAGTAATTGCTCCAAGATGCCAAATCTATAATTGTGTTTTCAAAGAAATTCTAAATGCTTAGTGTTAATTTCTTAGAGCTTTGCAGAAAAAAATGTTTTTTGGAAAAAATTTAATTGAAACTTCTATTGGCAGTAGGCAAGGGGAACTGCCAAAATCAAAACTCCCCGATTAGAAATGCAGCATGGCGACCTCCACGTGGTATTTCTCGGGTAATGCTAACAGCCATGCATTTTAATTTATTGTATGTAAAACATCCTTATTTTGTTCTAAAATGTTATGTACTTTATCACAAATGTTAATTAATATAGAAATTGATTTCAATAATGCTGATCACCAAAAAATATTTCATTTGGCGATAAAACAAATTTTTGTGTTCTTGAAAATGAAAGACTTTTTGAGGGTTATTATCTCACAAGGAAAAGTTAGGGTTTAAAGTTTATATTTTTAAATAATAAAATTTTTTTCTAAAACTTTCAGAATTTCTAGCATTAACTAATTTATTATACACATTTAGTTGAATTTAGGTGAGTAACTGCAATATTTGATAATTTATTTTGCTAATATGTTTCTCATTTAGCTAATGTTTTGATTTTTTCACCATGTACAATCTAAATAGCTAATATACTTTTTTAAAAGCCAATAAGAACATTGATAGAATTCTTCTACATAAGTACAATACTATGTCTTTGATGATAAAATACTATGTCTTTGATGATAATATACTATGTCTTTGTGCTAGAACATTGTGTTCATTGGCGAGCGAGCGCAGCGAGCCATGGTTCATGGCGTGAACCACATAGGATTGCGTAGCAATTCTCGGGGGTTGACGAGCGTTAGCGAGCAGGGGGCAGAGCCTCCTAGTAATTTTATATTACTCTAAGCTACCTATACGAACTCGTTATCTGAGTGCCAGCCAATCGAATGGCTTTAACTCATTCGGGTTAGTGAGGAATACAATAAAAATTGCGAATAAACGCATCAATAAAAATTATTCTAAACTAACGTATTATATTTTAATTTATATATATGATAAATTTTTATGAAGTGGTAGTCAAAATTATTTTAAATTATATTTATAAAGAAAGTAATTAAATTTAGAAACATAAACTTTGTTACCGTTTTAAATATAAAAGTTAGCCTGCCAGCAAAGGGATTCAACCACTGAGGATATGTTATGTTAGCACTGTGGTCAGTGCCAGCCGGTTGCAGAATACATATCGACCAACCACCACTGGGATTCGAACCTATGTTACCTCACTGTGAGACGACTGCTCTATCTTTTGAGCCATCGTGGTCTTCGTGAACTTTTAGAGCGTTTAAATTGTATGTAATTAGTAGAATCTATGCACGAAGAGTTAAAAATAGAGATTTAGAAATTCATAAAGAATTATAAATTTTAGAGTCGAAATTTTAATTTCGTAACTTTTTTTTATGTATGAACTGTAAAGTTTTCTGGCTGAATTGAAAGTGTTTCTTCCTTAAACTTAAAGATTAGCGATAATAAAAAGTTTAAAACCGTTTCACTATCAGCTTTTTTAATCTCTATTGTTAAAAGGTTTGTTTTGCATGGAATTCCATTTATTGTACAAATTCATTGTGTATTTTAGAATGTACTCTTCGCTATGTTTTAATACTTACCAGCCAGGGGTTTTGACAAGTATTGTCGGACATTTTGATTGATGGTGGTTTGTTTTCATTTTGTAATTCGGCAGCATTAAGTTTGTTTTGCATGGTATTCCATTTATTAAATCAATTCAATGTGTATTTTAGAATGTACTCTTTGCTACGATTTAATGATTAAGTTTTAATGCTTACCAGGCACAGATTTCGACAGGTATTGTTTCAGCATCGGCCATTATGATTGATGGTGGTTTGATTTTCACTTCGAATTTCGGGAGCACTAAAAATTGAAGTTAGAAAACAAATTTTAGAACAATATTTTTTTAAGCCTAATTAAACGCTTTCCATATAATTTGTATACTTCAAGAAAAGAAATTCTAACTGCGTTTTTACAGACTTACGGGATCTAATTTTACCGATCAGTTAAATTTTTATTTAAAAAATTGAATCTTTTTTTAAAGTAAAAGGAAGTAGAATGAAGAGTTTCAAGGAAAAATGGTTGAAATAATATTCTAGATCGATTGGCAAAATCAAAAATTTATGATATATCAACAAGTTTCAAATTTTTATTCAAATCAATAGATGTTTTTTTCATGACTTTATTTTATCAAAATCAAGAATTATCGATTGTAAAACTAAGAAAAAAATCTTTTAACTATGCCAATCTTAATAAGTTAATGCAGAACAAAATTTTAAAAGTTTGTTCTTAAGAAAACATTTTTTAGATACTTACTTTTCGAATAGAAACAGTTCAACAAAAAGAATAAAAAAATGAAATAAAGTTAAAAACAATAAAAATTTATAAAGTTTTTCAATTACCTAAATAGTTTGGAATGAATTAAATTCATATTTTACTGCTAAATAATTAAAATTTTCATTCAAATTATGTTAATGATTATTTAATTTCCCTCCAGAGAAAAGTAGGAGTAAAGATTTAAAAAATAACAAGACTTATTCTATAAATATGCATAATTGTCGAGCAGCGTCATGTCCAACCATAACCAGCATATAATAAACAGTCTAAATAACAATTTCAATTGTTAAATTGTTGTAGCATTCACGGACAGTATTCTTTTCCGCTGTCCGGCTGACCTTCCAAAAATAGATAGCAGCTATCCACTGTAGATATCTTATCCAAAATAGATACTTTATCTACTGATGCAACATAGATGCAACATATCACCTTTGAACATTCCGACTATTAACTGTTGTGTATATTAAACATTTAAAAATGTATTCTCACCGTATTTCTCGACTTCAAACCTTTGTGCAGTGGTGACCTCGTTGATGACTGTCTTTATGTTCCACAATCCTAGTGGAGGCTCATTAGACAACGGAAGTTCCAGCTGCACCATTCCTAACAATAAGGAAGAAATAATATATTAATATATATATTGTTACTTGTGTTATTCATGCAAAGTAAAATTTTACGAACTTCTATCCCTCCCTCCAAAACCATTCACATGAGTATTGGTAGTTCCAACCTATGAAACTATTCGCTCGATTTTATGTAGTGTAACCCTTAACAACTTACTAAGAGTAACTAGGAGAGATTACTAAGATTATTTTTTCCCTTGTTGAGTTACTAAGAGATAGTTATTAAGATTAGTTTTTTAATAAAAAATTGTTTTTGGAAATTTTAGAACACTCTCTACAGTGCATATGTAAAAAAAAAAAAAATCAAATAAAAATTAGTTTTGGTGAGTAAAACCCTTATAATTTCTAAAATATTTATACAATTTTATTACCATAATAGAATTATTTGTCAAACGATAACTTGTATTACTTATTTACATTACTTAAAACTAGAAAATATGCACTTTGTTTTAAAACAACGTCCTTTTACATATTGACAAAGGTAGATTTTTGTCACTATAAATTGTTGTTGTTGTTGTTGCTAATTTACGTCGCACTAGAGCTGCACAATGGGCTATTGGCGACGGTCTGGGAAACATCCCGGAGGATGATCTGAAGACATGCCATCACAATTTTGATCCTCTGCGAAGGGGATGGCACCCCCGCTTCGGTAGCCCGGCAACCTGCGCGTGAAATAAATTGTTTCATTTACGCTTTCTCAGAAGAGTACCTTACTGACGCTGCACTAGAGCTGCTAAATGGACTGTCGGGGACAATATGAAGACATTCTTGAGGATAATCCGAAGACTTGCCATCACAATTATTCTGATCTTCTGCAGAGGAGATGCCCATACCCCCTTTTCAGAAGCCCGGTGATTTGAGCGTCAAATTTAGCACTTTGCGATAGAATAATTTAACTTGGACCGATTTGTTGTTGTTGTAGTTCATTTTTGTCGCACTAGAGCTGCACAATGGGCTATTGGCGACTGTCCGGGAAACATCCTTGAGGATGATCCGAAGACATGACATCACAATTTTGATCCTCTGCAGAGCGATAGCACACCAGCCCGACGACCTGCACGCGAATCGAGCACTTTACTGTAGAACAGTTAAACGAGGACCAATACTGCACACCTTCGGTCCCTACGCAGACTAATCCAAGTGGTCACCCACCCGCATACTGACTGCAGCCAGTGATGTTTGACTTCGGTGATTTGTTGGAAATCGTGTCTTAACGATCAGTCCAATGCGGAACAACTTGGACCGATACCGCTCAACTTCTGTTTCTTTGTAGACTGATGAAAGTGGTCACCCACCCGCTCACTGACCGCAGTCAGGCACTACGGTGACTAAGGGGATCTACGGGGAACCGTGTCTTATGATTCATTCATTGGGGGACCATTTTCGGTTCGGGAAGAGGTAAACACAAACCCTCCAACTACTCTACGAGGTTTCCATATTTTCAGAACTGTTTTTATCAAGTGATTCAGAACAAATTATTTAAACAGATATATACAAGGTAAACGGTATCAACGATCCACTGATTCGAATCTCGCTGTGACTATGAATGTATCTTTGTGGTACTCCTCTCTTTTTTGGTGCTATCTGTTCTTCAACTGGAGAAGGGCTTAGAAGCCGTCTTAATAATGAACCAACAAGTCTGATGATGTTCGTGCAACAATAAAATGAAAGGGTCAAGTTCTAATGAGAAATTTCTGCTTTAGTGCGCAGCCACTGAGAGAAAATATTTCACGAAAAACCAAGCTGTTGAAATGCATGTTAATATTATATATATATATATGAAATTATTGACAATAGTTTATTTTAACTGTTTATGTTTTGAAATACTTATTCTTCTCAATACCATTGATTTTTTTTAAAAAATATTCCAAGCTCTGTTTTTATTTTAAAACAAATTCGCAAAAGATAGCGGCTGATGAACTTTGATAAAATATTTTTCGGGAGCAAGAGACTGATTGATTCTCCATTCCGATTCTTGTTTACTATGATTTGTGATTGGAATGAGGACGCACAAGCATTTATTTGAAAGAGTAAGCACAAAATCGAAATTCCTGATAACCAAACTCGTTGCTTGCTACGAATGATAACGCTTCTCAACTAAAAGGGAATTTTTGTCAGTTTTCCACGACTAACGTAAGCGCACTTTATGCAGAGATATCAAGCGCAAAACTATAAAACCTACTATGACCGTTACTCTCTCAAAAGCATATAATCTAAGTTTAAACTGTGAATTTTATGATTAAAATGTTCCCAAACAAATATTATAAAAATTGAAATATTAGACACCTCGCTGTAATTTTCTGTTCCGCAGGTTCCCACGTAGGTTCCCAGTAGAACACCGAAGTCCAGCATCTCTGGTTACGGTCAGTAAGCGGGTGGGTGACCACTTTAGAAAGCCTGCGTAGGACCGAGAGCGAGCGGTATTGGTCCTCGTTAAACTGTTCTGCCGTAAAGTCCTCGACTTCGAGCGCAGATCTTCGGGCTACCAAAACAGGGGAGAAATCCCCTCTGCGGAAGATCAAAATTGAGATGGCATGTCTTCGGATCATCCTCAATGATATTTCCCAGGCTGTCGTCAATAGCCTATTGTGCAGCTTTAGTGCGACGTAAATAAAAGTACCTAAAAGTACGTACCTTTTACCTACCTATAATTTGCTTTTCCCTATAATAACCCCCCGTGCTTATAAAGAAAAGTAATCACTCTTTTAAATAAATTACTTATTTATGTTTGTGATTATTTCACGATATGTCCATTTGAGTTTCGTTTTACGATATTTCGATATTTGTAAAACTCTGTTGCATGATATTTTATCTTTGTGAGTATTTAAACGCGACATTTAATACACGATGTTCTACACGATGTTTTGACTTTTTAAGATTCTTTTACGCGGTATTTTGACTTTTTGAAATTCTGTTGCACGATATTTTGACTTTTTGAAATTCTCTTGCACTATATTTTGCCTTTCGTTGGATGAAATTATGTTGGATGAAATTTTGCTTTTAGGAGAATCTACACGATATTTCTGCTTTATGAGATTTTATTGGATGATTTACTTAAATAAGTTCAGTGTCTAATAACGATATTTTGTCTCCGTGATAACACGCTCCCATAATACCAAATTTTTCAGGGATCTAAATTACTCTAAGCTACTTTCTTATTTTCATTAATGATTTTTTTTACTGACTACTTGTCGAAAAAAAGCACACATTAATGAAATTTCTTTAAAGATATAAACAACACACAAGGGCCAATTTCTAACTATTTTGTGTCTTATCCGAGCAACTGGCTTCAGCGTGGTTGCCATGGCACCCCAGGAGAGTGCTGTATTAAAGTATACGTTTTGCTACAGCTGGAGAAGCAGTAAAAGAATGAGAAGTTAATAACTGTAAAATTCTAAACAATGTTTTCGCAAATTTATGTTTTGTCTTAGAAAATAATCTTTGACTATCTGATACTTAGAAAATGGTTATTATGTCTATAGAAAATGTTCCATATTGCCATAAAAATTTTACGCATGTAATTTTAAATGTTTTAAAATATTTTTTTTATTCCGTTTTTCTCTATCTATATGAATTTTAATACCCAACAAATTGTTATCTTTGAATAATCTTGTTGTATTGTATCAGTACTTTATAACGATAATTTGTCTCTCTGATACCACGCTCACATAACACAATATTTTTCAGGTATTTGAATTACTATAAGCTACTTTCTTATTTTCATTGTCATAGCAAAACTATGTTTTATCTTAAAAAATAATCTTTGACTATCTAATACTTAGAAAATGGTTATTAAGTTTTATATTGCAATGAAAATTTTAACTGTTAAAATTATGTTTGTGTTCCGTTTTGCTCTATAAATATAAATTTTAACAACCAAGAAATTATTGTCTTTGAACAATATTGCTGTATTGTCAGTTCTCTTGTCTTAATGCACAGCACATTTCACATGTATCACACTGCACAATATTTTTGTAAGATATTTTTTCTACATCTACATTTTTGCCTTTTAAATTTTTATTTATGTATCCCAGAGCACAAAATTTTTGGTGTCGAAAACTCTTTTACGAATCGAGACAAATTAAAAAATGGCGACTACTGTTGAAATGAATGACAAGATTTCGCTACTCAAATGAAAACGGAAAACTATCAGAGGTAATATTACTCGTGTTTCAACTGACATTAATAATTCAAAAGATGATTTTTCAATTGAAGATATCAAATACCAAAATTATCTTTACAACTTCAAAAATTCATAACTTCGAACATAAACAAGATATTTTTATTCTGTCTTTTGCATGTATTACTGCAACTAATAAAGTTTTCTTTTTCAATAGGCTGAAAAGTTTTAAGTGAGGATGTGGACACCACAACAGAAAGCTCAATGCGTCTCATGGCCGTATTCGCTCCACATTTTCTGGACTTGTGCTGGGTCGTCCGGCTCCACTTTTATGCAATACTGATCCGGTGCTCATGAAGCTTGTGTGCCATGCACGGATGGAGGGTCTGGATGGTGGGTCTCTTTGGAAATTTGTCCTGAAGTTCCGTTGAACCTGTGTATCTGATTTCGTCTCTATGAACCATGAGACGCATTGAGCTTTCTGTTGTGGTGTCCACATCCTCACTTATAACTTTTCAGCCTATTGAGAAAAAACTTTATTAGTTGCAGTAATACATGCAAAAGACAGAATAAAAATATCTTGTTTATGTTCGAAGTTATGAATTTTTGAAGTTGTAAAGATAATTTTGGAACACCCTGTATATTTGTAATGGCTTAACTACTGCCTTAAACGAAATGAAATTAACACATAACGACAAGGAAAACGATATTCCACAATGTAAAAGCTATACGGATACTGCTGAACTAGCAATTTTTTTTAAGGCTCTTAAAATTAGTCAAAAAAATTATCGCCAACTATGAATAACTTTTCTGCTAATAATGAGAATTTGGCGACGAATTAAAAATGCAATAGTAATTGACTTACCTTCTTTAAATTCTATTTTATGCCACTGAGCCACCCTAATACCACTGGGATCTTCTATCCAAATGTCGCCAACCTAAGACAAGCTTAAATTAGAGGTTGTTATTACAATTTTGTTTACTATACACTACCCTACAGTATTGGAAGAGACACTTTCAGTTTTTGCCACTTTTTTTCTCAAGAAATACTTAGAAGATTATTTTGTAACTTTTGAGGTGTGTTTAGTTCATGCGATTTCTCATAGTTATTAATAATGTTGAAAGCTTTCAGAGGCTTGAGAGCGATGGGTCATAAATTACGAACGAAACAAGTATTTTTGAACATCCTGTGCCAAAAATATAGAAGGAACCTTGTAATTTGTAACGATTACCTTGGTTGTTATTTGCAACATTTGCATAAAATTTCCTTAATCTAGCTTAAATATTTATGGAGGTTTTGATATCTTTATAGAAGAAACTAATATTTTTTGTCTAATGTTTTTTTTGCTATAACTTTAACAAAAGTTAATAATAATATAACAAAACTTTTGAAGTAATTTTAAATTAATAACAAAATTATCGTTTAAAAATTTGAATTTTTTAAAAAAAAAATTGAGGTATGAGCATTTAAAGTAATTCTTTCCTATTGCGCATGCGTGAAGAAATTTAAAATAAAATCATGATTTTGTAGTGAATCATGTTTGGTAACTAATAAAAAAATCTAATTTGAATATCTTGGAGATACAAAAATTTTCTAGCAATTTTTTAAGTAGTTTTTGTACTTTTTAAAAGAAAACTCTAAATGATAAAAGGATTTCACATATTTTACTTAGTATCATGAAACAAAATCTATTAATAAATTATACCTAATCCGTAATGAATCATCCGTATGACAAAATGTGATTCTCGAAGGAAAGAAAACATACTTTTAGATTGATAATCCAACACGATGCCGGTGTTATTTTTAATAAATCCTGTTTAACAATACACGATAAAATTTGTGAAAAACCCTTTATCATTAAGGCTTTCTGTATAAAAAGAAACACAAAAATTGCTCAGAGAATTGTTAGAAATATTTTAAAATTTCAAATCGGATTGTTTTCATTAGTTTCTAAAAAAACCGCACTACATTGAGACGAAAAATTTTTTAAAATTTTTTCGCTCGATCACATTAAGAAGTAGTCACTTAATGCTTATATCTTGTGCAATTTGTGAAGAATCTTAAAATGATAATTTTGTTATTAATTAAAAATTGCTTCGTTTAATTTTGTTGAATATTTTTATGTTACAGCAAATAAACATAAGACAAAGGATTAGTTTTTTTATAAATTTAATAATGAAGCTTTAAGGCATTAGAATATTTAAAAAAAAGCTCTCCTACAAAATTAAAATAATCTTTATTATCTTTTTTTAAATAAAATTTGAGTATCTTGCTGGAAATAATTAATATTTTATCATAGAATAATATCTGCATACATTTACATAAACTAATTTAAATTTTATATTACGATATTTTATAACCTTTATTGAACGACCAACCTAATTTTGCCTTTACGATTACGAATGTTCAAATCCGTAGCCTTGTAATTTTGAACTCAATCCAGAATACAAGGGAATCCTTGCTCAAGTATTAGGCGAAATTCACCTTCGTGGAGGACTTTTTTGATGGAACTAACGTGCATTTGCGTTACATGGAAAAGAAAACCCCGGAAACCTCCCACGGCTAGTCTGGCAGTAGGGAGACTCTATCCCATGATCCGTTTACCACTGAGGAGATTTTGCGTCAGCACTGTGG
Organism: Parasteatoda tepidariorum; assembly: GCF_043381705.1. NCBI lineage: Eukaryota > Metazoa > Arthropoda > Arachnida > Araneae > Theridiidae > Parasteatoda > Parasteatoda tepidariorum. The sequence continues at coordinate 76,462,814 of NC_092213.1, read as the reverse complement.
TCGGTGTGAACCGGGTGCGGAATTCGAATCGACCAGACATCGCTGGGATTCGAGCCCGTTCACCTCATTGAAAAACGAACGTTCTATCCTCTAAGCCACCTCTCTATATTTAGATATTGATAAATGTACATCCTGCAATGAAATTTTGAAAATTAATCATGCTTTTATGCTCCCTCCAGAGATTACATTAATTGAGTTTGCCTCGTGTACCCACAGTCTCGGCATAGCAGAATATGTATGCCATTAAGACGGAAGTGATAAGAAACTAGTAAAGTATTTTTTACTTCTGTTGCATTAGAGAATATTTAAAACATAAACTTACTCGCAATCGCAAATTTTATTTTGAATAAACTTTTCCCTAACTTAAATTACTAAATATTCTTACATAGAATTTTTCTCTGTTATTGAACTGAGAACTAGCTTTAAGGACGTTTCTTTATGTTCAAAATAAATGTTTATGTTCACTTACATACAAGTATGAAATGTTTACTCACCGTATTTGGTTCTAGTGGTCTCAACTGATTGTCCATTGGTAGAATTCTGAACTTGACTGAAAAACAAACACGATATTTGAGTTTTTCATAAAAATAAAGTTTCTAGAGATTAATACAAATTCATGTTCTCACTGATACACTTACTCTAGAGATTATTATCCTTTGTTAAGAATTCGTGTTAATTCAACAAAGCATCTAGCACAATAAAAATTAATTTCTGAAATCACATTTGATAACTTTTAATGCTTGTTCTCACTGATGCACTTACTCCAGTGATTGTTTGTCAAGAATTCGTGTTAACTCAACAAAGCAAATAGCATAAGAAAAATTAATTCTTGAATCATTATTTGATAATTTTTAAGGCATGTTCTCACTGATGCATTTACTTCAGTGATTATTAATCTTTGTCAAGAATTCGTGTTAGTTCAACAATGCAAATATCATAATAAAAATTAATTCTTGAATCATAATTTGATAACTTTTAATGCATGTTATCACTGATGCTCTGACTCCAGTGATTATTATCCTTTGTCAAGAATTTGTGTCAATTCAACAAAACAAATAGCATAAGAAAAACTAATTCCTGAATCATTATTCGATAACTTTTAATGCATGTTCTCACTGATGCAGTTACTCCAGTGATTATTATTCTTGGTCAAGAATTCGTGTTAATTCAATAACGGAAATACCATAAGAAAAATTAATTCTGGAATCATTATTTGATAACTTTTGATGCATGTTCTCACTAATGCACTTACTCCAGTGATTATTATTCTTTATCAAGAATTCGTGTTAAACAAAGCAAATAGCACAAGAAAAATTAATTCCTGAAATCATTATTTGATAACTTTTAATGCATGTTCCCACTGATGCACTTACTCCAGTGATTATTATTCTTGGTCAAGAATTAGTGTTAATTCAACAAAGCAAATAGCATACGAAAAAATAATTCCTGAATCATTATTTGATAACTTTTTTCAAATGATTTTGTATTGTTATTGAAACTAGAATTGAAACAAACGAAAATAAAACTGTAACACGTGATGTTTGTTCACTTAACTATTTGCAATTAATCGTGTGCGCGTAAAAAAAAAATCACTTCTATAATTTTTGATCTATTATTCGGATTTTTACTCGCAAGGACTTAATTTTAATTCTTCGAGAACTTAACCTGAAATATGCCTGATTAATTTATGCAGACGAAATCAAACACATAAACGTATTTTATCTGATTATAAATAAGTTTTTTCAACGAATTTAGACTTTTGATCGTCAAAATATGAAGGGTAGCTGCGATCTATAAAGTAAGGTAACCATGGTTTTAGCAGGAGAATGGGCAAAAGTTTGAACCCTTTAATTTCTACTTTTTGCGTATTTCACCATATCTCCAAGAGTAAATAAAAGTTAATTAAAAGCACATTTATAAAATTTTGAATCAAAAGATAATTCTACATAAAATTTGTTTTAGAATTATTTATTATTTAATGTCGGTCAAACTTTCGATCAAAATTGTTGGGATAATACTTTCCAGATTGCATATGATAGAGAGGAGTATCATGTCTCACCTATTTGGCCTGGTTTGTAGATCGGCTTGTCTGTCTGTACAAAAGTAAGAACGGAGCTGTGACGTATGTGTACTTCTTTTTCTGCCTTTATTCTGTAGCCATCGCTGAAATTTCCTTGAACCTGTAATTTTGCTTTTGAGACAGCTGGAATCGGAGGCACTTCCATTTCAACCCACATATTCATATCTACAAAAATTATAAAAGAAAGAAAATATCGAATAACCAAAAATTAACGATGCAATAAGAAAAATTAAATGCTTTTTAAGCAGGGATGTCATTAGTCATTTAACTCATGAGAGACTACTGTTAGTTGATATATTAGTTATAAACATAATATTATAATACTTAAATTACAATATTATATTATTTATATTATAATATTATATTACTTATATTGTAATATTATATTACTTATATTATAATATTATATTACTTATATTATAATATTATATTACTTATATTATAATACTTCTATTACATTTAAAAACAGATGAAGTACTAAAATTTTCTTTTAGACAACTTCAAATTTACTTTGTATCTTAATTAATTTTTTAAAAACTATATAAGTAAGCTTGAATATGCATTTATTTACATTGTATTTGGGTTTAACGGATTGAATCGAATCGAACATTAAATTTAAATAATAGTACTAGGGAACAATTATTATTATCCTTATTATTATTTCTACGAGAAATTTGAACGAATCTTAGATATATCCGGGTGGCTGATTTCTAATCGGTTTATCTCTACAAGTGACAGTTTCTATGCAATTTAATAATATATTCCTATCCAGGATTGTTTTAAATTCATTCAAATGGATACTAAGAGTCCCCACATCTTTGATACGTAGGGAGTGCTAGGAAGAAGGTGATAACACACTTTAGTTTTTGAGTTATTTTCTGATATTATTTCCTGATACGTTAAGACCATATGTTTCTAGAGTTATTTTTAAAGGAACATACAAGTGTACATGCATGCATATAAGCCTACACGTTCTTTTTAAACTTGTCCATTCAGACAAAAAGTAAATTAAGCTCAAAATTATATTTTGAAAGAAAAAATAGCTTTTCGAACAAAACTAACCTCAGAATTGAAATCCTTACACCCAAATTAGGTAATCCTTACACCCGAATTAGGTAAGATCAGGTACTTTATAAATTATAACCGTCCTTGAACAGTTGATCCAATTTGGGGTTTACGACTGCTAATGTTCAACTCCGTAGCCCTGTAATTTTGAACCCAACCCAGAAGACAAGTGAAACCCTGGATCAGATATTGGGAGAAATCTTGCCATCGTAAAAGACTTTTTTGATGGAACTAATCCGAATTTGGTTACATGGAGAGGAAAACAATGAAAACTTCCCACGGTTAGCCTGACAGTAAGGGGACTCTAACCCATGATCGGTCTATCACTGAGGATACGTCAGCACTGTGATGGGTGCAAGCCGGATGCTGAATTCGTATCGACCAGCCATCGCTGGGATACGAACCCGGTTTACCTTATTGGCAGGCGAATACTGAGTCATCATGGCTCAAGATCAGGTACTTAATATAAATGCAACAAAAATTGTTTTTTCCGAGTGTAGATTATAAGGGGCTTTTTGCCGGTGCTCTTTTTCCAGTGCTTTTGCCCCCTCTTTTTTTTCCGGAGTCTCTTTTGCGGGATTCTTTTTAAAAAATAAAAGTTACTAAAAGTTTGTCACTACTCAAAAAAAGGGGCTCTTTATCCTCTTGCTATCTTAAAATTAAATTTCTTTATTAGGCATTCAAAGTAACGCTCCTTTCGTTTCGCCCAAAATTTCCCTTTGTTTTCCGCTGCTTTAGTCTAATCTAATTATTAGATCGAAAGTAATTCAAGGTATTTCCTTTCTTTTAAACCACTCCAATGGAATTGAATGCGAAAACAGGGGTGGCAATAACTTCGCTCCCTGCAAAAGATTTTCAAAAGTAGAAGAGAACTACAATGAATAAATAAATAAATCTGTCATAGTTGTTTCTCTATTAATCTTTTCAAGGGAGTTTGTATACAAACTATCTCACTTACTTTTGGCAGCAATATAAGCCACTAAAATTCTAATAGCTTTTATCTTTTCAAATTTTTGGTTTGTAACCAACCACTTTAAATATTTTAAAATATTATTGAATATTGTAACCCTCATCACTTGGAAGGTTCAAACGATGGTGGCTTTTTTTAAACTAAATTTTAGGTTCAACTTTTTCTGTTCCACAATGTGATAAATCCTCACTAAAAATGGCTTTTCATGTAAATTATTTATTTTTAGAGTTTAACAAAATCGCTTTTAATCAAATTAAGAATTTTAGACTAAAACAAATAGTCGTGCTGTTAGGAAAATGTCTTGATTATGTGGATCAAGATGGCATTTTCCCGAAACATCTAACATCATTACGAAGTGAAAATACCAATGCAATCTATCATCAATGCTTTGTGGAAACATCTTTGAGAGAGATTCTAACATCAGAATGAAAGGTCTTATATCAATGGGTAAAATATAACTTCAATACGAAAGATCTAACATGATTGCGATATGGATACATCAATACGAAAGATCTAACATGATTGCGATATGGATACATCAATACGAAAAATCTAACAATAATACTTTATGGAAAAAAATCTATACGAAATACCTAGCATCATTACGAAAGATCTTATAACAATCTGAAGAAAAGCATCAATACGAAAATTCAAACATCAATACAAAGTGGATTTGTCAATGATAAATATTTTATATCATTATGAAATGAAAACATCAATGCTAAAATCTGACATCAATATTTAAATTTAAAATTAATACGAAATATCTAATATCAGTACGAAAGATCTTATATCAATACGAAGTGAAAACATCAATGCGAAAAATATAACCTCAATATGAAATATTTAACCTGATTGCGATAGGGAAACATCAATACGAAAGATCTAACATCAATACTTTGTGGAAAAATCTGTACGAAATACCAAACATCAGTAAGAATCTAAAGAAAAGCCATCAATACGAAAAACCTAACAACAATACAAAGGATGTGACATGATTATGAGGTGGAAACACGAAAGATCTAACATGTTGTATAGATAGTACGGAATTAATGCGTAAATACAAGAAAATTTAAGATCAATACATAGTAGAAACATCGACACAAAAGATATTATAACAATCTGAAGTGAAAGCACCAATACGAACGATCTTTTAATTATTTCAATTTTTTTTATTTCCAATGCCCATCTATGTTAACATTTCGTCAATTCAGGCATTTTACTGGGCAGATTTGCTGGCCACTCTTTCAGGGTCACCCTATTAGGTGGGTCAACGTTGCTCCCACAGTAAGGACAGATAGTACAGAGACAAATAGTACATCCATGCCTTGCCCGGGATTCGAACCCAGAACCTTTCCGATGCATGGCCAGTTCCCTGATTCTTACACAGTCCGGTTGGCCTAAGAAAGATTTAACTCAATGCAAAAATTCTAAAATTCAAAAGATAACGCATCCATTTTAATTTGATGTTGAATTTTAGGGTAAATTATCATTCGTACTTACTATTTAAAACGTTGACTTCACTCTCAGCCAATAAGGTGTTCGTGTAATAGTTTAATAGTTTTAAAGAGACTACACCTCCAGGAGGGACATCAAACGCTGTGAAGGTAAAGTATTCTGTACTTCCGGCATCAATTAACTTTGGAGCCGTCAGAATAAATCCCCTGCAAAAAGAAACAAAGCTATTAAAATTATGTACTTCGAAGCATTTGCTTTTATACCAAACTGGTGGTACGCGTACCATTTTGGCACCTGAAAATATAACAGGTTACAAGCAAGAATTAAATATTTAATCTTGAATTTAACAAAATATCAGACACGAAAAAAATCTAATTATTAAGATTTTACTTCTATAGCCTATTTGGAAAAAAAATATCAGGTAAATCTTTACAAAATTCTTGTACTATTTTTTTTAATTCCTCACCTTTTTTTTTTTTTTTACTCAATCAAAACTTGGGTTTTTTATTCAATCAGAGCTGATTAGCCAGTTACAATTTTGAAGAAGGCTATGGCAACCTTCTGGTTTCCTTATTTCTTCACAAACTCCTATAAAGAGGTTGGAAAGGTTGTCAACTAAACACAGACCTTTTCTACAGTACATTTTTCGGTGATTTTAGGCTTTTACCCATTAACACCCAATTGCTAGGATGGAAAATATGTTTTTACAGTGCAGGTACAGGAGAAAATAATGCGAACATTTCTATACTAACTCTATGTAAACATTCTATCTTTCAACAGCAAATGTTTTTAAGATTTTACTGAGCAAAACTATTTGCGCAGTTTGAAAGATCATGCTCGAAGCTATTTGAAACAAAGTAATTTTTACCCATGTAAAATTCGGATCGACTAAATCAAGGCGGTTAATAACTTCACTTATCACATGGAACTGGGTACCTGTTCCGAAATACTTACTCTTTCTTCGTAAAAGTCAGTAAGGTAGATAAATTACATAAAAAAAGTGAAATATTCCTAATGGAAGAGGATATCGTTGTTCCTTTTAATTAGACTTTAAAGCAGGACGTAAATTTGAAGTGAATTTGATAGTAATCAATAAGACTCCGATATTTATAAAATAATGCTTTTAGAATTATGTTGGTATTAAGATGTTGAATGTCAGAGAAGCCAAGCAAGTATTAGAAACCCATAATTCGAGTAAATTTTGATTACACGAATGATAACAAAAATTAACTGTTTTGTTATAAATAATATTTCATCAAAATATGCGACGCATACTGAGAAAATTTTTTGGTCAGACGGGCAAGCCATGTAAAATTAGAGTGGCATTGAACGTGTTAAAAAAAAGAAAAGAATCTTTAAAATTCTTACGCTCATCTTACTCGATGCAAATTTTGTATGAAAAAGAACACCATTTCTAAAAGCTTCCAGCATGTTTTTTTAACCCTTTCTGAAGCAGTGGTAAGTATACTTAGCACCAATTTTTAAAGTCTATGGTGAACTTTTTTACCACTTTTAATTTAGGTTTCCATTCGTTAATAACTTCAACTTTCTTGAAGTGCGCTTGAATGAAATTGGCAACCATTTTTAAGTTTAAGGAAACGTTTAAAAGTTACAAAATGCATAATTCCTTTAGAAGATATTGTAGCATTTATAAAAAAATTACCATAAATAAAGAAAATAATAAAAGTCAATAAGTTCCTAATAGGTCATGTTAAATATGCTTACCACCAAAAATTTCATAAACTAAATGAGTTTTTTTCCTTACATCAATTACTATTCTTATAGCAATTTCAATTCCAAGAATACTTTCGTTTACCTTTACTATAAATTAAAGTGTTAAATTGTACCCACAATTTGGCGATTAAAAATCTTTCAAAACATTCGTTGCAAAAAGAAAGATTCTTTACATAGAACAAATATAGAAGTGCCCTACATTATTTTGTCCTGTAACTGCACATTAATATTTGTATCATGTGGATATTTTCTTGTATTCAATTTTTAATTAGCTAGTATTCAATTTTTAAACAAATCATAATTTTATAATTACAGATCTTAAGTGGAAGATGTTACTAATACATCATAAAAATATATATTTGTGTACAGTCGTCATAAAAAAAGAAACACCCATATAACTTTTAAAACGGTTGCTCGGATTATCTCATATATCGCAATATCTTATAGGATTCCTTTAAAATATGAATTACAGTTAACTGTAACCATGGTGGAATACATTAATTTTGACACAAAAATGCAGTTTTTTGAAAAAAACTGATTACTTTTTTTTTTACTTTATTCGATTGAGCATGCGAAAATAACCCCTGAAGCCAAATTGTATAAAATTCTGACAAGCCCCCCTCTAATGAATATTTGGAATAAAAAGTGAATGCAGGGGTCAAAGCCTTTACAGAGCTCTAAAAAAAATTCAAAAACCATAGCTCTAAAACTGTCAAACAAGCAAAATACTTTAATTTAAAAATAACAGCTGAACCTTTTTCAGAACTAAATATCAATACTTATATTGTTAACACAACGCGATAGTTTAAATAACTCGTTTTTATCGAAAACAACCACTATGCATAAAAACACAACTTATTACGTTACAACCACTAAACTAGCTTTCTAACCGTGTGTTTTAATTTTAATAGGAGTTCTCGACCTCAGTGAATGGAATGTCGCCAATTTTTCGACACAAGTTGAAAATGCATCACTTAATTTAAAAATTAATGGAATACAACTCGCTAGTAATTGCACTTTAAACATCTCATTTGCAAAATAAAATAAAACCCACACAGCGGCGTTAATAGGTTACATACAGATACATAGGTTACATAGCATATACAGATTAATATGCTGAAATCTGGATGCAACGAAATTATTTAATTAATATGTATTAATATTGGAAGACACATGGGCACCTTGTTAGGATAGACGGAAAATTTCTCAGAATGTTTTGTTAGTTTTGGGTTTGAGAGAAAATCCCAAATTACACACGGCTTCCAATCATTTCGGTGTTATAATCTCACGTTCCCTATTTCTTATCTTTCTTTAGAGGAGATTTCTGAAAGAGATTATCGCTTGATGAACCCAATAAATATCAAGGAAAATATTTTTGCACACAATTTAGATCAAGGTCTCTCTCCTCTTACTTGAGAATTGTTCCGAACTTTTTCAAAACTGATTAGCTAACTAGAGAAAATCCCTTTTTTTTTAGTGTTTTATAATTTTAATGAGTTGTGTAGAATTAACTCTTAGAGGAAATAGCACAAAATTAGAAGAAAAAAAATGCGCTTAAATGCTATGCTTACTTTTCTGAAAATATTTTATAAATTGGTAAAAAATTTAAACTTGCATAATTTTTGTTAATTCTGGTACAATTTAACCCCATAAAGAGTTACTTTAGTTTTTAAAATATACAATGAGCTTTATTTTTTATAAACAATATGCAAACAATTTATTTTTTGCAAAAATAGTTGGATAATAATATGCATCAGGCTACCACTTCATCTTCTTTATACACTGTAGAGACGAAGGTCGTCTCACTAAATCGCGTGAATGGCAACGAACGTGTTAAATGCATTGCTGCCAACTTTCACGATTTCTGCTACAGAATAAAGAATTTCTGCTAAAAATTGAATGGTAGCTAACATAAGAAAATACCCCCATGATACTAATAATAATGTACAGTTACAGAACAAAATATTGTGGACACTTCCATATTGATTGTATGTAAAGAATCTTTCCTTTTGCAACGAAAGTTTGGAAAAAACTTTAATGGTAAAATTGTGGGTACAATTTAACCTTTCAATTTCTAGTAAAAGTAAATGAAAGTACTTTTAGAATTGAAATTTTTACAAGAACAGTAATTGATATAAGGAAAAAAACTCATTTAGTTTTTAAAAATGCTATTTTTTTTGGTGGTAAGCATATTTAACACGACCTATTAGGAACTTATTGACTTTTAGTTTTCTGTATTTATGACAATTCTTTTATAAATGCTACAATGTTTTCAAAGGGAATTATGCATTTTTAAACTTTTATACGTTTCCTTAAACTAAAAAATGTTTGCCAATTTTATTCAATCGCACTTCAAAAAAGCTTAAGTTATTCACGAATGGAAACCTAAATTAAAAGTGGTAAAAAAGTTCACCATAGACTTTAAAAATTGATGCTAAGTATACTTACCACTGCTGTAGCAGAGTAAGAGTATTAACAATTTTTAAAGATTTTGCTAATGCTAGTTTGCTACTTTGCTAAAATAGCTAATAAGTAAAAAATTTTGCTGATTTCAAATCTAACATTAAAGCATAAAACTTACTACCACAAGTAAAAATCATAAGAGTTTGGAGGTATTTAAATACTATAAATATTCACCACAATTACATAAATCTTTATCAAATTATTGAGATGATCAGGAAAGCTTCATGTTATCTTCTTCATAAACATGAAATACATAATGTGACAAAAACTTATAAAAGTGACTAAAATAGCGTTTTATACCAATTTTATCCATTTGTGTCCATTTGTAATGCATTCTAGTCCAACTCAGTAGAAATCAAATTTAGAGCTTCAGAAACATTTATTTTTGTTGCAGAAGCATCTTAAAGGTCACCGGAATCAAGAAAAATAAATGATTATTAAACCAGTTGTTTAGTGTAACGTTCTTTAAGTGATTGGATAATTCCAAGGTTGAAGCTTGCTTGAGAAAATTGCACTCCAAATATTTCAATTGAACCCTTTTGAAGGCCGTGGTAAGTATACTTACCACCACGTTTTACCACTTTTAATTTAGGTTTCCATTTTTCAATAACTTTCTTGAAGTGAGTTTGAATAAAATTGGTAACCATTTGTCACTTTTAAAAAACGTATAAAATTTATAAAATACATAATTCCTTTTGAAGTTTGTAGCATTTGAGGAATTTATTTTATAAATAAAGGAAAATAAAAGTCAGTAAGTTCCTAATAGGTCATGTTAAATATATTTACCACCAAAAAATGGCATTTTTATAAACTAAATGAGTTTTTTTTATATAAATTACTGTTCTTAAAACAATTTCAATTCCAAAAATACTTTAATTTACCTTTACTAGAAATAAAGGGCCCGTTAAAGGGTTAAGCTTCCTTCTCGTGCTTTGGCCATCCTACAACCCTTCTGATTTTGATTCACGGCAGAAATTTCTTCTTTCAGACCAAAGGACAATAAGATAGAATAGAAAGAATGCCAGAAAAGCTAAAAACGACTAATGAACAAGTCTCTTAAAAAAAGAATCAGAAAAACTTCCTGCTGGCTTAGTAAAGGGGGGAAAATTTTTGATCTGTTAGAAAAACGTAGAGTACGGGATTTTCATAAAATGTGTAACGTTTTGCGATACATTTTTCTTAAAATCTGGGATAATTTCACAATATCGGTTTAGGGAATTTTTACACACAGGCGAAAAATAACGTAAGATACGGAAAACGGACAACGTAAAACCGGGGTTGTAAGCTAGAGATTCATTAAGAAGAATGAACAAATTGGATATGTATAAGCATATAAAACAAATTAAAATTTCTTATATAAATATAACACAATGAAAATTTTGTCTCCAAATATGCAAAATGAATGATGCCTGATGCCAAAAATGCAAAATGAATCGTGTACTTTCGCAGACAAAACTTTTTTTAAAATTTAGCATGTAAGTCATGTAAAAATTTATTATGTAAGTCATGATGTTAGTTAGGATTGAATAATGAGATAAGTAAAATAAATATAAAGGAATTAAATTTTTACCACTTTTTATATTTTTAGTCGCTAGTTGGATATTAAAAAAAAGTTTAGTGATAATCCGTAAAAAAATGCACATTTCAATAATTTTAAATGTTTTTATTAGTTTGACACATGGATTGAACTCCCGTCTAGCCTTCAAAGTAATTAATCAATGCCTTATTAATTTTTTCATTCTGTTCTTATTTATCAGTTCCTGATAACATCTTCGAAATACTGAAGATGTTATCATAAATTAATGGAGTTTCCAGTCAGTTTTTTTTCCTCACGTCACTTATAAAACTAGAAATCTTTTTTTTTCGGGTTCAAGGTCAGACATATTTCAAGGGATTTTCATGTATATTTTCAATGCGTCATCTACTCCGAAGGTGGAAGTTACGGCAAGTAAATATTCTCGAACAATTAATTCTGATTAAAGATCTATCTTCGGATAATCACTAAACTTTGTCAATGAAATCACAATCAGAGCCACCAATCAATTTTTTTTTTAAAAATCAGATTTTTTTCAATTCCTACTATTATTCCTACTGTTATTGCTCCCTATATATATTTATGTATCTCGCTCAAATTTTCAATCGTTAATAAAATACATTTTATTCATTCACTGAAATTCAAATACATTTTTTTAAAACTTGTAGTGAACGACGTTTGCTGTTAATACAGTTTTTTCGAGTATTAATTCATTAATTAAATAAGGATGAGCGAAAAACGAAATCGAACTTGTAGTGAACGACGTTTGCTGTTAATACAGTTTTTTTGGAGTATTAATTCATTAATTAAATAAGGATGAGCGAAAAACGAAATCGAACTTGTAGCGAACGACGTTTGCTGTTAATACAGTTTTTTCGAGTATTAATTCATTAATTAAATAAGGATGAGCGAAAAACGAAATCGAATTTTCTGATTAGTTAAGCGTTAGTCATTGTATTAAATTTTACTTTAAGTGATTTAGTTCGTCACACATTTTAAAGATAACATCAGTGATAATTTTTAACTATTTGAACAAAAAAATAGTTTAATAGCGCGTATTTAAATATTTGATTATTTTATATTCTCTGTGTCAGATAAATTCAGTAAAGAATATTACGTGATAGCACGTGTGGTCCACGTCCCCAAATTTAAACTTTTATAATTATCTGATACCGTCATTCGGGGCTACTTTGTGCAAATTCGAATTTGGCATTATTCAAGTGTTGCTATTCAGTATTATGTTTATTTCACGTTAAAAATTTGAAGATAGAAGTCTCTTCTATTACTACAAACATTTTTTCGAATTTTAAAACAATCTCAGAGTGTGTTTCGTTCATCCAATGTCAACAACTTTCCGAGGACGTCGGATGTCGAAAAGTGTGCGTGGAAACTTTAGCTGTGAAATGCAAAGACGTTGATAAAAAAATCGTCGTAAGTGCAAAATTTTTTATTTATATATTAATAAACAATTATATCATGTTAGCGTTAAAAAATTTGAAAATTAATAACAAATAAACGGAAAATGAAAAAAAAATGCACTTTGGGGCTACTTTGTGCAAAGTTTCATTAGTTTTTTTTTCGACAGAAAAATGGTCAGACGTTATAAAAAAATACCTAGAACGAAAAACTACCGTGATTACACTTTAGAAAAGCTGCAACTCTGTTTGCAAGCATTTGCTGGTGGTATGTCGATTGCAGAAGCTTCTCGGAAGTACAAAATCCACAGAAATACTATCTCTAATAAAATTCACAAGAAACACGTGAAACTTCCTAGTAAACTATTATTTTTCTTCTACAAAGATTTTTTCTAATGAATTAATAAAACGATTTAACACATAAAAATATATTTTATAGGACATCAGGTGATTTTGACAGAAACTGAAGAGCAAGTTCTGTTATGTTTATTCAAGGATGTTATGTTCAAATTTAACAATATTATAAATGTTAATAAATATGTAATAATAATTATTTTTAAATATATGGTTTCCTTTTGTTTAAACTCAAATGTATTGAAATAAACATTCTTTTTAAGAAAAAATTCTTCACAAAAAAAAAAATGGTTTTTTAACGCTGAAAACTATTTTTAAACTAATATCTTTACATATCTTGATGTTTTTGTCTTTAAAAATGTCAACAATTAACTTTTTTAACAATTTTATATCAATATTTTACTAAAAACATGATTATTAAACTGAATTCCTATTGCTGCACAAAGTAGCCCCATTTGGGGGCTACTTTGTGCAAGGTATGTTTTGACTTATTATTCGTAAATATTACATACAAATAATGCCAATATTTATCAAATTCACTCGTCTGAGTCCAGTTATGAATATAATATAGATAAATTTTACTAAAGTTTGAATTAACATAGTTTTTTTACATGTCAAAGTTCAAAAACTGCGAAATCCTGCACAAAGTAGTAGAATGGCGGTACCACGCGCCTTTTCTTTTCAATTTCTACTATTAGTTCACCCTCTCCTATATATATTTATATATCTTCATCAAGTTTTCTATCGTTAATAAAATAATTTTTATACATCCACTTAAGTTAAAATAAATGTTCTTGAATTTATAGTGGATAATATTTGATGTTAATAAAGTTTTTTTCAAATATTAATTCATAAATTAAATTTAATTAATTAATTTTAGTTTTATATGAGAGAAAAAATTGTAATTATTTAATAAAAAGTAACTAAAATAAAATTTTTCTTTGTTGATCTAAGTAAGAATTGATTTTAATTTTTTTTTATATATTATTTACTTTTAATTTAAATCAGACTGTTTTCTACCTAAAGTAGATTTTATGGAATTCCTTTTATTTAACTCGAGTTTCGGAAATAGCAAAAAACAGACGAGAAACAAAAAAGTAAGGGCGAATCATTTTTGAAAGATGCTGCAGGGAAAGTTCTAGTAGTATAAACATTTCTAACAAAAGCGAATCAGAAAATTTCATTTAGTTTCAGAAAAGTATGAATTTTTTTCATAAATAAAAAAAATATTTTAAGGTAAAAAACATTTTTTGATTAACAAACGAATTAGTTTTTTCATTTATTACATATACATCTAGCTTCGTTTTACTTCACATTACACATGCACTTCATTTTATTACGTATTAGTAATTCGGCTGAGGATGTATAACTTTTTTGTAAAAGAATTTCTTCAATTCAGTGAATTTTTCAGATATGAGGCAAAGTAAAATGCATTAAAACAACATTAAAGAAACAAAACCTTGAACTGTATTGTAGTGGTTTAAAACCAAGCTGTACACCCCTTCCTATTTTTGGCATTATAAATCCAACTCTGTTGAAAAAAGGCACGCTTCTTCCGAAAAAGTTGGTTTTGGCGTATAAATAATTTTTTTTTTTTGCTACTATTATAAAAATTATAACAGTCATTTTTTACCTGTTATAAAAATAAGACATTTCTCCAAAACATTACACAGTTAAAATCCGACCAAAGTTCAAAAGTTATTTCGAGTAACACGTTAGTTCGGGGGCCCCTTTTTTTAAATAAATAAAATTTTAATGGAACACAAATATTTTTAATTTGGGGTATAAACCTAGAATTTTTTTTTTCTTTTCTAATGGCAGGCACTGAATTTGAATCTTTGCCTATACTATGGCAGAATTGTTGCTCATTTCGCGTTACCCAGTGGGCACCTGTGAACCAAAGTCACGGAGGCGAGCAACATTGCCCACGCCACACTGCCACAAACCCGTTTATAGGATGGGCCACATTCACACATCATACACACACACAACAGAGGACAGCACAAAGAGAGAGAGAGAAACATCCATGCCCAGAGAGGGATTCGAACCCGCAGCCTATGGCTTCGCAGTCAGGCACCTAGAAATTTAAATTCAGTTTAAATGAAATGGGCAGCCCAGTCACATCCGATCTAGTGACTGGTACCGGGGGTTGGGGAACACTGCCCTAAGCCACCACGGCTCTTATCAGACGTGTAACGTACGAAATCAGACGTGTTCGACAGAATAAGACATCGTTGGACATTAGGATATGTTGTTGTAAAAAGAATAAGATATGATACATTCTGAAGCTCTCAAAGGACATGCAAACTTTCACATTTCAGAGTTCATTCAAAGCATTTCAGAGTGGTAACATACTTTATTCTTTACTTGAATTTTTAGTATATTAAATTTGATTTTAAAGAAATTGGCTCCCCCGACTTTTATGAATATAACAGTTTCTTTGCACGTGGAAAAACGTACTTAAAATTCTCTGTAAATGAAATAAATGGATATTAACAAAAAATATGTTCTCTTCGATTTTTTTTATCTCATTTTTTACTATTTATATCTTCATAATCTTGATGAATGATGCGTTCAATTACAGCGTTTGGAAAAGGACGAAAAAAGTTGCTTTCACAATTTGAAATGTAAATATTTATGAATTCGTGTTCGAAGCCTGTTTTCATATATTTTAAATCACGTGTTTTCACATAAAATATGGTGAAACAAAATTTCACATTATAAAGAAGAAAAAAAATACTTCACACAATCACAAAAATGTTTCATCCAACAAAATTTAAGACATACTACACTAAAGGACAGATATTTTACCACCACTCCAACAAATCTACTACCACTTTTAAATTTTTGTTAGGCCTGTGGGAAACATTTTCAGGGTAAATATAACTAAAAACTGGTGACTAGTTTTTCTCAAGTAATCTTATATGGTTATCTTCAATGTAAAATTTTTCTCACTAATATTACGAAATTAATAATAACTTAGGCAGATAAGAAGATTTTAATATAAGTATATTTTTCAAAATTTAAAAAGAAATTTCCAGATTATGTTTGTTTGAAATATATCTAGTCTAAATTACTAAAAATTTAGAATAATTTTTTTTATCAAAAAGCTCTTTAATTATCATGGTATTATTATGTCAATTATATGATTTATTAACCCTTTCGGGAACAATGAATTCCGATTAAAAATTTCAGTTAGTTAGGCAGTATTTTGTTCAGTAGTCAGTTGGATAGAGAAGTATTGTCTAAGGTCGAACTGGCATAGCTGCCAACTTGCTCGGCCGTTGAGAAATTTTTTTTTAGTGGTAGTAACATTAGTGTTTCGGCATATTAAATCTTGAAGTTTCAAGCTTCAAAAAATTTCTTTAAAATACCACGACAAATCAATAAGTCAAAAACATGTATACATAAGATCTATTGGCTGTTTATGCTTATACATGTCTTAATAGTTTTGTGATTAGAAAATTCTTCCAAACTTAATTATAGTTTTACTACCAGTTTGTAAAATATTTTTCAATGACCGTATAAATTGGCAGCTATGCAGTGGCAAATGCCATTATAGACAATTCGCTCAAAGAGAAGCTAATACTACGTGCTAATACTCATTGTTGTATAAAGAATAGTGGTTTCCAAACGCTTAAAAAGCAATTAGCTTTACATTAATAATGGTTTGTAACACCTTTAGAATCAGTGTTGCCAGACTGGTTGCATTGTACTGGAAAGGCTTAAAGTCATAACTTAATCTTTAGGAAGAATTAGTTCTAGATTCTTCAAAACTTAGAACAAGATGAAGTAGAAAAATACAAAATTCATAAAATATGGTATCTTCTCACCTTTTGGCGAAACACATTGTCATCCATAAAAGCAGGCACTGCAAGCGTAGAAAAAGTTTAAACATTTTCGATGCGTTTAATTTTCAATAATTCGAAGAAAAAAAGAATTCTCACAAAGAACTCATTTGGTTCACCTAAAACGCCGTTTGGCGATATTTTCTTTATAGATATTATATTCAATATATATATAGAAACGTGTTGTAGAAGGACCGAAACTTAGTTGTTTTTGTTGTTGGGAAAGAAGTGTTTGAGAAAGTGTAATTCCTGAGTTACTTTTATCTTGATATCCATCTGATTTGACCAAAGTTCGGAGGTCAGCTGCACGTGATGAATCGCAAAGATTTTGCTGTCTTTCCCCTCCTCCGCCTCCCTCTTATGCGCATTTCTAAAAAGAAAAGAATAAAAAATAAAAAGATCTATAGGAAATCAATAAATGTCGTTTAAGTTCCTCTTGTCGAAAACTTCCCGGAAAATAATTGTAATATAACGAGAATTCTGATTTCCATCTTTTTCACTCAAAAGCGAAATGAAATCTGTTATATTTGAAATCGATTGTCGCAATAAATACGCTATTTCTGCTTTTTTTTTTTTCAGGAAAGGCGAGGTAAATGACATTTTCAATTTAAAAATAATAATAATACGTAGTATTAAAAATATCAGATCTCAATATTCTTTTTCATAATATGATGAGGGTGCTAGTTTTGTTAAGAAGTGTTAAGTTTTGAATGCTTATTTTAGAATTTGTAAATTCATTTATGTATACTTTAAGCAACAGCCAGTTGTGAAATAAAACAAATTTAAACATCATTTGTCTTGCGTAAAGTTTTCTGTTTTATGAATTCATATCAAATATAGAACTAAGTAAATATTAGATAACCGCAATTAAATATCAGAAATCATTTTTATTATATTAAATTACATAAAAAATTATATTATTATATTATATAAAACTACTTATTATATAAAAAAAATTAGTAAAATAAACCACATACTTTTGTTATAAACGAAATAAAAATTTGATTACTGTGTTAATTGGCACTTAGAGCCATATATGGCAGTACTTTTACTTTCGTTACTTGAACCGCCGGTACAAGTAAAAAGTACGTACTTTTACTTGTACTTCGTTACTTTTTAGATTTAGTACTCTTACTTGTACTTTCGTTACTTTTTTAGGGAAAAAGTACAAGTATTTGTAACGGAAATATCGAATGAAATTGTTACTTTTTTCTAAAACTCGGTAAGCTTTCTAAAAATAAAAAAAAATTAAATTAAAAAGAATGCTTTATGTTTTTTTAATTTATAAAATTAATGTGCAATATATATGCATTCACAGCTAACTTCGTGATTAAATACTTTCTGTTTCAACTTATACTGCACATTCAATTATTTTTTACTAGCTCAAAGATCACAAAGCTATCTGAAACCCCGTGTTTGCTTTGTTTATGTTTGTGCTTTTAAAACGCGTCTCTAAAGAGTAAAACAATTTTAAATCAATGGTAATTTAAATAAATAAAACTAATAAACTAAAAATTAAAATCAATAGATAAAATTTCTTTTTCGGGCAAATCCATAAAAAGTTTGATATTAAAATTATATTTGATTTTAAAATTATATTATACGATTAGATATTAAAATTATATTATAATATTCTTCCGAATTTAAAAATAAATTAATATCCATAACTTTCAAAATTAAAAATAATTAAATAAATAACAACAATTTTGCAAAAACATTAAAGAACATAAGAATATTATTCAATAAAATTTTAGGTTACTTTAAATTTTCGATTTCCTAGAAATGTACTTTTAAATCGTTACTTTTTTTGTTTAGTACTTGTACTTTTACTTGTACTTTTTACTCGTTACTTTTTAAAATAAGAACTTTTTACTTTTTACTTTTTTTAAAATTATTTGTACTTTTACTCGTTACTTTTTAATTACTTTAAAACGTAACGAGACTTACGTAACTTTACGTAATTACTTTTTAAAAGTAACGTTGGCACATATGCTTAGAGCTCGTTTATAATTAACGGTAGTCTGCTTGAAAGGATTTAAATTTCATAAATTTTTATAATTGAATGCAGAAAAATTCCTATGCATTAAATAATAATTAATAATAAAAAAAAATGAATTTAAGTTATGGCTTGCCATTTAAATTTGTTTGAGAAATATTTTTTTAATTAATTTTATTGAAACTGTCGTTCATGCCTCATATGGCATAATCAGATGAATTGCTTATGTGTATTTTATGATACGAAATTCTAAATAATACTTTTTTAAATTTTGTAATTTATTTTTCTTTGTAATTTCATTTTTTATAATTACATTAAACAAATATTGACGAAGTATCGAAAAATGTTTTATTGCTTAAAATAAATCTTCAAATAATTCCAAATAAACTGAAAAAAATTCTCTCTCTATCTACATTATTTATCGAGTTTTGAGTATTTTTTGGTAAAACGGCAAAACAAATTATTTTCATTTTGAAAAATATTGCAGAAACTTGCAGCTTTAAAGATTTAAATATTGGAAATTTTAGACCTTTTTCTATTTTTAACAATTCTGAGCCATATTACTAATTTTTGAAAATCAATTGGTATTCATTTAAGTGCAAGCAAGTATTCATTTAAGTGCAACTAAAAATGTGCTCGTTTTACTCTTATTTTTAAAAAAAACAATTTAATAACAATTAAGCACGTATTTTTGTTTCGCAAATTTTTTCTGTGCAACATTTATGTTTTTAATTTAGTAGTTAAGAATTAAAGGTTCTTTTATTTTGGTAACTGCAACAGCGACTATGTGATTGTTGACATTCTCTTGTAAAAACAATTAAGTTCTGAAGGTATTTTGACTCCTTATTCACTGAAGAATTAAAATCAAATAGGCATTTTTAGATTCAGATAAGTTCTGGAATTTTATTTGTAAACATCGTTTTTACTCATATTTTTATATACACTGTTTTCCTAATTTCCATAATATCCATAAAATCTTTTTTTTTACTACTTATCAAAGATAAAGATTAAAAAGTATATACATTGTGGACTACAAATTGATATTTTAGCAAATAAAAACAGAAACTGTCGAAATACAATCGAATTTGAGTCAGGCATTCGAATGAAACACAAATACCTGTTTGATTGCGGTAGGACATAGAGGAGATAAACGAAATTTATTATTAAAAACACCTTCATATATTTCTCCCTTGAACATGTTCAAACAAGTTTTTATGCTATGTGAACACACTCCTTTTTTTTTATTTTAATGTAATTTTGCAGAAAAATTTGGCTCAGAATATTCTACTAATACTTTTCTGGAGGAATCGTTATTTGGCACTATTTTTTTAAGAAATCTAAAAAGCAAGATATTCATCAAAAAAGTATGCTTAATATTTGAAAATACTAATTTTAATATTATACTGAAAATAAAAAAAAAGACAAATTTATTTTTGAAAAGAAAAATATACTATTTTAAAGTTTAAAAATCTGAAGGGTAAAAATACTTGGATAAATTATAATTATATTACATTTTACATCTTTCAATTGCAAATAAATGTAGAGTTTATATAATTTTCACTCGGAATTTAATTGTTCTTTGTATGGTTCTGAAAAAACTATATTCTTTCTTATTTTAAAACAGCAATTTTCTGAATGTGTCAATAAAATTATTCGATTTATCGATTATTCGATTCTTTTCTTACAGATTTTTCTTAGTCTAGTAATTGTTTCCTTATTCAAATCTAAATAGAAAAATCTAGAATATAAGAAATGGTACACATGAATGAGGTTTTCATTCTTTAGACAATATCATTATTCTGATATAAGAAATAGTTATGATGAATCATGATTTACAAGTGAACGAAAAATTTTACTTGTCAAATCATTTATTGATCTTGAAATGCAAATAATATTGCTTCATCAAAACATCAAATAGTTCCGGAAGTTCATTATATTGAGTTAAAACTTGATGAATAACATTGATTTATTCGGATAAAAAATAAAAATTCATCATTTTAAAATATTTAAGTGTAAGCAAATTAGCTACAGCAAAAATATTTTACTTCACTCAAAAAGCAGATGACCATATTCAGTTTTCGAGTTGATATATATATATATATATATATATATATATAGAAAGAAATATACTGCCGTAATACCACCGTTCAATTTGTGTTCATAATCCTTCTGAAAGACAACTAAGAATAAAAAAAAAATGAAAAATGGAATTTTTTTTACTTTTAGAATAATGAAAAATAATTTTAATTAATCTAAAAATATTTGGATTTTACCCATGATTTGGGTTGTAAAATTCTTTTTAAGTAAATTTTTGCTGTTATTAAAGTTTTTTTTTAAATCAGCAAATTTCTCAAAATTCTATGATTTTACAAACATTTTTTCAATGTTAAGAATTTTAAGTTTTTAAAATTTTTCATTCATCATTTTAATTGCAATTAGTAAATAAGAACTTTTCTAAAGCTTCGACATTGATATTGCTCATCTGTTAAGTCTCTGAATAATAGATCTGATTGAAAATTTTGGTCTTTAACTCTATATGGCATAAAATATATCAAGATGACAGGAAAATTTCAGAAGCAAATCTGAATTCAGACAAATAATAAGGGTAGCGTGCTTCCCAAAAATAAAAAAAAGAATTAAAAAAGAATAAAATTTGAGAAATCATTAGTCAAAAAATATAATGAAATGTTGGGTGACACAGGCTAATTACACTAGGCAAAGAAAAAAGCATTAGAAAAGCTCGTGGAAATCCTGCTCTGAACGAGAAAAGTAGAGAATGCATAATATTTAGGGCTAATGATCTATTCTTTAGTATAAAATATTAATACTGTCCAAAATTTAAAGAAAAAACAATTACCAACTCTTTTATATGCTTAGTTTTATTATATGCACCATGTTCTTATCTCACAGTGCATATATTGCATATTTGTTTGCATTTATTTCCGCCAAATTTTCAACCTTTTTGCCAATATTTCAAGAATTTTAGTACTTTTTTATCTCGCTTCAGATTTGTAAGTCTATCCATTATTCAAACGTTCGTTTGTCTTAATATTTATGTAATAACGTTTAAAAAAACGCATATTTTGCATAATNTTTTTTTTTCATATAAAATTAATGTAATCTTAGTTTTAGATAAGTTTATCACTTAACCAAAGTGAAAATAGTAATAATAATAATATACTTACGGAGCACCAACTAAAAGTTTGCTGATTTTCAATACAAATCTCTCAAAAGACGTTTGAACATGTTGGTTAAAAAGACACCAAATAAATAAAAACGGATCAAACTACTACAGCGCCATCTTCCTTAGAGTCTGAACTAAGTCCTCCGTCGGTAAAAAAAATTTTATTTGCAATTTAAAATAGTGAAAATTAAATAAAACCAAAATGGGTAGACTCGCCCCTGGATGGGTAGACTCGCCCCGGTTTACTGTATATATATATATATTTAATGTTTTACCATTAAATGTCATCTCTACCTTGTGACGTAACTTCTACCAGATTGAATCAGCTCATTTTAATATTATCTCTGCCATTTGTTTGATTGATGAAGGTACATTACTGTTACACCAAAAAGCGTATAGCTATAGATATAATATTTGCCATTTGTAATTTTTAGAAATTGATTTTAATAAAATTTCATACTATCAGAAAAAATTAATTTCGTGATTTTATCAGAATAGTTTAATTTTAATATTTTCTAAATCTGTCAATTGCGTTAAACAATTTAATGATATCTGATTTCTATTTTTTCTTTTCGAATTCATCTTGGCATTCTCTCTGTATTTGAGTCAATCTTTGATTAAGAAACTAATTTTATTTCTTAAATCAGTGTATATGTGCATCATAAATTAAGGATTTTTATTTTATATCGTATCGTAAATATAATCTTACTGAAACATATCTTATTGTAATTATGAATTGTAGTGCTGCCGAATATTAAAAATAGTTGCATTCACTTTACGCTGGGCTGCTAAAAATTACCCTTTTTGTAATATATTTTATAACGTGTTTAGATAGTTAAAAACTAAATTATTCTGAATTTGGGTAATTTTGGCAACGTTTGGTGCGTGTCTAAAATTTTTTACATTGTAAACTCCCATTCAATCATTGAATCGCATAAACTTATAGCTAAAACTAGAAGAAATTTCCCCCCAAAACTTAGAATGTTGGCAGCCCCGTTTACGCCAAGTAGTGTTAAAAAAACATTCTTGGTATATTTCACTACAATAGCATCTATCCTTGATTTTTGGTGTAGTGAAACATTAAGAACCAAAAGTTATCTGTTGTGTTTCCCAGAAAAACTTCGGTGAATAGTAGTTGCCACTATTTTTAGTGTATTTTTTAACGTGTAAACGCACATTTAATCATTAAATCACATAAACTTAGCTACCATTAGAAAAAATTTGCCCCAAAAGTTTAGAAAGTTGGCTGCCCTGTTTACGCCAAGTAGTGTTAAAAAAACTTTCTTGGTATTTCACTACAATAGGATCTATCCCTGATTTTTGGTGTAGTGAAACATTAAAAACCAAAAGTTATCTGTTATGTTTCCCAGCAACACTTCGGTGCATAGTAGTTGCCACTATTTTTAGTGTATGTCCAACATTTTTTTATCCTGTAAACGCACATTTACTCATCGAATCACATAAACGTAGCTACCATTAGAAATTTTTTTTCTTCCCAAAAGCGTTGTAAGTTGGCTGCCATGTTTACGCCAAATATTGTTAAAAACATTCTTGGAAATTTTTAACTACTCTAAGAACTATCCTTCGTTCTTGTAGTGTAAGAATAGGAAACAAAAGTTATCTGTGGTATTTCACTTCGCCTGAGTATAAAGTTTTTTTTTTCTTCCATTGCCCACCTGGGGAATGACCTACGTCATACATGCATCTGAATGGCAGATTTGTTTGCCATTTTTCGAGGGGCACCGTATCAGATGGGCCAATGTTGCTCCCACGGAAAGGACATATCGTACAGAGAATGAAAAAACATCCATGCCTTGCCCGGATTTCGAACCCAGAATCTTTCTGGTGCAAAACCAGTTCCCTAACCCCCTACACAGACCGGTCGGCCCTTCGTGTAAAGTTGCTACTACCATTTTTGTTGTGAAGATACAATTAAATTTTCTGCAATCGTTGGCTATATCATTGTATCTCAACGAAATGTTGCTTTTTCGCAATTCTTCCCCATTGTTAAGTTTTTGGGAACAAGTTAATTACCTAATTGTGATGCAACGTTGAATATTTTAAATCAGCTTGCGAAAAACGTTCTTTATGCATTCTGATTTCATGACTGTGCTTATAACAGTTCTTCGTAGTTTTATATGTCTTTATCGGACATTTATCACTTCGTCATTGATTGTTCTTTCTTTTTTAATGCAAACGAAATGAACGAAATCACCAGGTTTTTGCTGTGTTGAAGAAGCAAAAATACAAATCAGAAAAGCGTAAATTACGACGCTAAAATTGAATGTGAAGTACGCTATATTTTTTGTACTGAAACGCAATGATTTTATAAAATAAGAAGATTTAATAAAATAACAGAGAAAAAAAATTCTTTGTGTGCCTTTAAACAAACACTCAATCAAATAGTTTGTTTTGTGAGTTAAATAAAATATAACTCGTTTTCTTGCTGTATTTTCACTGAGATAAATTTCTTGGAATGCGGCTATTTATGTCTTTAAATAGGATCTCTCAAACATTAACTGAAAGCACAATAAAAATAAAATGCACTTCAAATATTTATCGCGTCCTGTCTGTAAAATTGACTTTGAAGGACGTTAGATCAAATCTAAAGGAAGTCCGGAATATATTTAATAAACAGAAAATTTTATAAATGCAGTTTTTATCTATTAATAGTAAAAGTAGTTATAGTTTACGTATATTCATGTTTATTTTTGTTACCTTAAAATGAAATGGATCAAAACACGTGTAGAAAGTATATATATATATATATATATATATACTTTCTACACGTGTTTTGATCCATTTCATTTTAAGGTAACAAAAATAAACATGAATATACGTAAACTATAACTACTTTTACTATTAATAGATAAAAACTGCATTTATAAAATTTTCTGTTTATTAAATATATTCCGGACTTCCTTTAGATTTGATCTAACGTCCTTCAAAGTCAATTTTACAGACAGGACGCGATAAATATTTGAAGTGCATTTTATTTTTATTGTGCTTTCAGTTAATGTTTGAGAGATCCTATTTAAAGACATAAATAGCCGCATTCCAAGAAATTTATCTCAGTGAAAATACAGCAAGAAAACGAGTTATATTTTATTTAACTCACAAAACAAACTATTTGATTGAGTGTTTGTTTAAAGGCACACAAAGAATTTTTTTTCTCTGTTATTTTATTAAATCTTCTTATTTTATAAAATCATTGCGTTTCAGTACAAAAAATATAGCGTACTTCACATTCAATTTTAGCGTCGTAATTTACGCTTTTCTGATTTGTATTTTTGCTTCTTCAACACAGCAAAAACCTGGTGATTTCGTTCATTTCGTTTGCATTAAAAAAGAAAGAACAATCAATGACGAAGTGATAAATGTCCGATAAAGACATATAAAACTACGAAGAACTGTTATAAGCACAGTCATGAAATCAGAATGCATAAAGAACGTTTTTCGCAAGCTGATTTAAAATATTCAACGTTGCATCACAATTAGGTAATTAACTTGTTCCCAAAAACTTAACAATGGGGAAGAATTGCGAAAAAGCAACATTTCGTTGAGATACAATGATATAGCCAACGATTGCAGAAAATTTAATTGTATCTTCACAACAAAAATGGTAGTAGCAACTTTACACGAAGGGCCGACCGGTCTGTGTAGGGNTATATATATATATTTATATATATATATATTAAACAGAATGAAAATTTTTTGTCAAAATTGCTGACGTAAAATATCCTCAGTGGCAGATGTTTTCGTGTTTTTTCTGTCCATGTAACGCAAATGTGAGTTAGTTCCATCAAAAAGTCCTACAAGAAGGCAAAATTCTCCCAATACCTAAACCAGGAGTTTCCTTGTCTTCTAGACTGGGTTCGAAATTACAAGGCCACTACGTTAAACATTAGTAGTCGTAAATGCAAAAATTGAGTCGGCTAAGCATCAAAACCAATTTGTTTGCCTGCTGAAACTTGGAATTCCTTCTAAGTATCGCTATTGATTTTTTATCCTTTTTCACCGGTAATCAAACATAGTTAAAGTCCACAGTACTCGGAAGTGGTTCGTTAGTTTTTAATATATTCCATTATTCTTCCTCGCTAACTCTTAATGTGTTAATTTTTTAATGCTTTTTTCAGAAAGATAAATAAATATACACTTAACTGACATTCTGCACACATGTTGTCAGTGTAAAGATATTTTGGTTTACGTGGTATTTATAACAGAATTAAATAAAAAATAATAATTAAATAAAAATGAAATTAAGTAAATAATACAGTTAATATTTGTAAGTTTATTTAGTTCTATAAAGTTGAAAGAAAATTTTATGCCATTCCATAAAACTGTGTTCATCCTTGCGTGTACGTTATAAAACGTTATTCACATTTTATTGAAAAATCTATCACGTGTTAGTGGATCAGCTGATAGGTTACATTTTCAATATAAACTTTTATAGATTCCGAAATAGTTCATAAAAAGTAATCGACCAGAAAAGCTTACGTTATTGCGGCACTTATTCAATATCTGGTAGAAAATTTAGAAACTAAAAGAAAAAAACCCGCCGAAGTAGTTAAGTTCAAGGAGCAGTCATAACATTTATTTTTATAATAACAGATAACAAAAAAATTGAAGGTGAAATTTAAAAAATACAATATTTTATGATTCTAATACTTTTTAATTCGTAGCGTCATTTCTTAATTCATTAGTATTGGCAGGCAGAGGAAGAGTGCGTCAACTTTGGAAGGAAATTTAATATGTTTGTAAGAAGGCTTAATCCTTTGCAGTGGAATGTAGCTAGTCTGGCGACACTGTATTAATACTGGAAATATTAAATTAAAGGATGTCGCAGGTGACTAAAAATGTAAGAAGTGGTAAAAACTCAA
Organism: Parasteatoda tepidariorum; assembly: GCF_043381705.1. NCBI lineage: Eukaryota > Metazoa > Arthropoda > Arachnida > Araneae > Theridiidae > Parasteatoda > Parasteatoda tepidariorum. The sequence continues at coordinate 76,435,833 of NC_092213.1, read as the reverse complement.
CTCATTTTTATTTACTTTATTTAATTTCTCAAACGTAACCTCCACCCTGACAATTTATTGTAAATAATTCATATTTAAAAAAAAAAAATTCTTGTCGATTTCGATAGTAAACTAAAAGAAATATGTCAGAAAAAATTGTTAATTTTTTGTTCCATTTAATAGATTTATGCATATTTTAATAACCACTTTTTACATTTTTAATCACCTGTGGTATCCTTGTAGCCTTTAAACGCTTAGCAACCACTATTCTTTAAGCTACAAAGAGCTGAAGTATGTTGCTTCAATTCGAATGCAGGCCTGCCAACTACCACGCTTTTTGAGAAATATTTTATAGAGTGGTAGATATTTAAGAACCAAAGCCTTTGGTAATTTTGCCAAAGTTTTAAAAGCTTCACAGCGATATGGCTGGAACAAAGAGGCGTTGCATTTGAAATTTTAAATAATTTATCTGTAGTGGTGCGGAAAATAAATTTAAATAAATAAAAAATAAAGCATAAACATAGCTACCACTAGAAATTTTTTTTACAAAAAGCGTACAAATTTGGCAACCCAGCGAATGAACTGTCTAAGGCAGGAACCTTTATACACCAACGTGCCAGTCTCTCTAAAAAATTGCTTAGTGAGGTCATAGACGTGCCGTCAAATAATTTTGACTTCGTGATTATTGGAAAAATAATAATACTATCAACTCAAAACTCTTTATTTACATTGAAAAAAAAATACATTTTGCAATGTCTCAGTTATACCTGTGATTCAACTTAAAGTAACATCAGTGTGACTTCTGTTGTTGCAGATTAGATGACCAATAACTTATATTAGGTTGTAAGATGTTAGTTTAAGCAGGACTGTTGATATTTTTTGCTAGTTATTTATTGTTAGCTTGTTTTTTACGGTTATTAATTGTTTTTCAGTATTAATTTTTTTATTAATAATTGTTTATTATTTTGTTTGTTTTTTGTGAATTTTAATTTAATTGTTACATATGCTTCATAGCGTAATAACGTTTGTGTAATAACAATTCATAGTGTAACAACAATTATGATCGGTGGAGTACCCAAAATATTGCGTCGCGTGCCATTGGTTCGCCATCCCTTTCTAAGGCATTATTACTAATCTAATTAACTACTTCTGTTTAATTAAAACTATTGAGCGAACTGCCACATAATTATTGAGGGGGCCGGGTCTAGTAGGCATTATTTCTTAGTTTCAGCAGTTTCCGCAATGAACTGTCTAAGGCAGGGCTACCAAAAGGTGTTCCTCTGTACCCTAGGGTTCCGTGAAAGGATTACAGGGGTTCCGAGAGTTAACACTTTTTTTTACCAGTAATAATTACATTTATATCCAATTTATAAAACATAATTTATTTAATATTTTGGCTGCTTATAAGAAATCATGGTGCTTTTCCATTTCGTTGGCACAAGTTATTACGGCTGTTTTATCTATTTACTTATTAAAAAATTTTAAAAAAAAACGTTATTTTAAAAAGTCAAAATCTATAAGTACCAAATTTATTTACATAAAATGCCAATGAAAAAAAATTTATTAATATATATTTACATTTTCTTTACCAACAATTAATCGAATAAGGCCGGGATAGCCTGGTTGGTAGGACCCTGGGCCCATGTCCAAGAGCTCGTGGGTTCGATCCCAGCCGATCGAAGACTCCCCGTGTAGTAAATGGTGACTGATGCACGTTAAATCTGTCGAGTCGCAAAGTCCTCCATGTTGCCATAACAAATCAATACCTCTGAGGGTATTGATCGAGGAGTTTTGGATTGGTTCATAATTACAAGGTTACGGAGTTGAACATTAGTAGTCGTAAACCCAAAATTGGGTCGGCTGTTCAACCACGGATATAAAATAAAATTAAATGCATCGAATAAGTTATGAAAAGGATAGAAAATGGTTTCTCAGGGACCCCTAACTGTCACAAATATCTTTTTCTTAATGTTTTCCTGAAGAATCTTCTTTCGATTAGAGTTAACAATAGTTAATAAATATAAGTCCAAATTTACCTATGTACTTATGCTTTAAATATTTTAAAAGTCTTTTTATGGAAGCAACACGTAAATTTCTTTAAAGAACTAGTTGGGCCCCCAACCATTCTATATCTACAGTTTCTGAATTTCTAAATCAGACAAGGCATGCATTTCTAATAAATGCCATAAGTATTTCCCTTCGATTGAAATAAAATAACTGAAATCAAGAATAAAGAATTATGTTCTCTGATAACTAATTTAAACGCTTACAACAGTTCTTTTTCGAAATCCATAATTCAGCTCATATCAACATATGCATACCCCTAAAAGAAATTCCAAATATTTAATTCTTTACATTCAATATTTTAAAAATAGTTAGTAGTCATTTTTTTGTTAAGTCAGTTTTTTTTTTAACCTTTTGGGGACGGTTGATTCAGAAAAGCATTCGCACAAAATCAGAATTAAGTTGTAATTAAATAAAAAACGGTAACTTAAATGTAGTCGTTGCTGATTTGACAGACTTACTTTGCTTTTACTTCAATTATTGTTAGTTTAATCATATACTATATAATCAATGTTAATTCAAAGTATAACTAAATAGTTTTATTTTGAACAAAGTAATGGTGAATTAAATAAATCAAACAATTATAACTCCGCCCACAAATAAACTGTTAAAGAATTATTTTGATTTCCAGTTTAATCTTCTTACCCTGGTTGACACGGTTTTATGCTGGCACGTATTTGTGACAGTCGGCTCGAAAGGGTTAAGTAATGCAGGGGCTCCTCCCCAAAGAAGCTCGATCATTTAGAGTTCCATTGCCCCCGTAAAAATAGGGAGCCACTGGGTTTAAGGTCACACTTGCTAACTTCTCGCATGACTAAAATTTTCATTCGAAATCAGATTGAAAATTTTAGTCGGGCAAGACATTAGCGAGACAAAATATATATTTAAATATATATTTAGTTTTACTTTACCCGTCGAAAAAAGGGACTCTTTTTAATAATTTCTCTCTGAGCTGAGCTGGCTCAGGGGATAGAGCCTCCCAATGAGGTGGCTCGGGTTCGAATCCCAGTGATGGCTGACTGATGCGAATTCCGCAACGGAATCGCACCGACCACAGTGCTGACGTAAAATATCCTCAGTGGTTGACGGGTCATGGGTTAGAGTCCCCTTGCTGTCAGACTGACCTTAGGAGGTTTTCGTGGTTTTTCATGACGGTTGGTAAAATAGAGGTAAAACGGGATACTTGGGTTGTTTCATTATTTATGAATTTCGATGACTACTTAAAACCCAGTAACGTTTTTCGGAAGTCATGCTTCCTTATGTTTTTTTTGTTTTAGTTGCGACTAAAAATTACATTTACTATCTCTTTTTTCGTATTTTTCATTTCATTCTTATTGTCATTATCAATCAACCGCAGGAAGAACTAGGTGTGATCATTTGGCGAGAAATATTTTCGAATTGTACACATCAGTGGAGAAAAAAAATCATAAACTAAATATTGTAGAGGAAATGAAATTTGGATAAAGATGATAGTGCAACAACTTTTTATGGTTTTATGACAATTTTAAAGTGCTCTATTTTACTTATCTAATTTTATTTCTTTTTGTACAATATCATAAAATCTTTTGTGCGATTGCCGCTTTAATTATTCACATTTTAATCAGTGAACAATTTTAACGGCACAGTCATATAAAGCTAAGATGATAACACCTGCAATTCAAATTATTAAGACTTTTTTAATAAATCATTCTAGGGAGTTCAATCTCTACACGCTTCGCTCGCCAATCTCCGAAACTACTATCTCAGTTCCTTTCGGATTGAGTCCCAATTCGAATTCACTTCGCTTGCTTATGGAATATTTATGTATTTCAACATAGCTTTGTTAGTATGTCGGTACTCTATTTAAAATACATATTTATACTAAAAACATATACCAGACTGCGAAACCTTGGATTTATAAACATAAAGGTAGTAAAATAATTTCCACTATTTTACTACCACTTTGTAAAATATTTCTCGTCGAAGTTAGTATGACTATCCAAAGAAAATGTTTACATCCTGCGAAACCTTGGATTTATAAACATTAAACAGAAAGGTAGTAAAATAATTTCCACTATTTCACTGCCACTTCGTAAAATATTCCTCGTTGAAATTAGTAACTATCCAAAGAAAATGTATACAAGAAGTTAACTTTAAAGCAGGACTGAAAGTAGGACCAATACGAAAAAAAAAGAAAAAAACTAGTACTAGTAAAACTATTTCATTTCTAGCCTTTTTTCGAGATGAGTAAAAAGATGTACTATTCTTATTTATAAATTATTCATCACTATTTACATTTACTCTGAGGAACGTCGGAAGTTTAGTCGTCACTTCCTATCAAATTTTTATGAGAAAGAATCGTTAAATAACCACTTGAAGAAATTTTCCCAAAAAACGTAGAAAGTTAGCATTTCTTTTAATTAATCCTACTCGTCTACCTTAGATTAAATAACTAGTGCGCTAAATGTGGCAGGTGCCCAACTTCAGGACAAATTAAGAATTTTATTGACATTAATCTTCGTTTAACTACACGTTTGTATGTAACGTAATGTATTTCATAATAAAAATAACAAAACTCCAATATTTCATTTCCGTATCACGTCTTCTTTTCGAAATGATAAAAACAGGCAACTTAATTATTTCACTGTTAAAATTAACCTTGATAAAAGCAAGACATTCGTAATTAAACGTAATTTAATTCGTATTTTAACAAAACGACTAAAATTTATTATTCGTTCTGAAATTTATCATGTTTTTTTAAATATATATTTGTTATATTTTTAACCCAAATTAGTAATTACATAAATAAAATAATCGTGTAATTTAATCGCGAATATGCTACCATAAAGTTGCTTTTCTTAATGTTTCAAAATAGGAATTAGGCTGGTAAAAAAAGCAAAATGAAATTACGGAGGCAGAGTCCTGGTGCGCCAATTGGAAAAAAAATATCAAATCTTTCGAGCATAAATGTCCAACCGAGTTTTTAAAGGTTCTTTTACATTCCATCAAAATGCCACATACCAATCTGCTCCATTTTGTGGATGAATTTTTTTTTATTGTCGCAAAATTTATATTTTAATGTATGAGTCTTAGTTTAGTAAATTTATTTTAAGGTTATTATTCCCATAGCTACGTATAAATTATTCAAAAGCCCCATTTTTACAGGCGAGACTTTAAAAAGGTAACAAAATTAAGCAAACTTAAGCATCAAGCGAAGCTGTTAGTAGAGTCCATAGCTGCTATTTTTAAATTTTCTGGTTAAGAATCTTTGTAGTATTAGTGGTTAAGACTCTTTGTAGAATAACTATTGATTTTTGAATTATAAACAGGAGTTATTTTAACCATTCAAACGCTGCTAAGACTTTTACGTATTTTTTTAAAAATTATTTATTTTTAAAAATGATAACAAAACAACTTTGTTAAACAAAGAGTAAAATATTAAATACAGTCAAACCCCGCTATAGTGAACATGGTTTATAGTGAACTCTCGGATATAGTGAACGAAATGTTCGGTCCCGTGCCTTGCTATACCCGTATAATGTTATTTTTTGTGGATATAGTGAACCAAAAAAGCGATGAAGTTGGGTATAATGAACTTTTTTCTGTCTTCGACTGATTTTTTTCTTCATTTTTTTGTAATAATTTCGAAATTTCTACTTCAAAATAAATACATATACCGATTTTTAAAACCATCTATAGTGGAGAAGGTAGCGATAAGCATTTTTTTCTTGTTTGCTTCTTTTATCTTACTTTCCCATCCCTAAACAAATCAAGTAGATGTTTCCAATCCAGGCAGATGATGCACCTGTAAGGTGTCAGTGGGATCAATATGCATTTTCTGTCAGAGGGAATGAGTAATTATTCATTATTGGTCAAAGAGTTGGACACTAATATGTGTTGATAAGGCCCTCATTTCAACTCCTTTTTGCTCTCAGTGCAGTTAAAGAAAGCCTGCAAACAAGTGTCTCAAATTTAACTATGGCGAGCAGTAAACGCAAAATGTTCTCCATTGATGATAAAATGGGCATAGTCAGAAAAATTGAAAATGGATGTAATCAAGCTGATATTTGCAGGGAATATAAACTATCCAAATCTACAGTTCGTAACATATGGAAAAGTAGGCAATTAACAACTTCTGCTCATGAAAAAAATTTAAATGGCAGAAAAAAGTTGAGAAAAGCAGATCACAAGGATGTTGAAGAAGCATTACTGAAGTGGTTCAGCATTCAAAGAAGCCGCAATCTTCCAGTATCTGGACAAATGTCGATGAATTTGCTAAGCGATTTTATGAGATTACTTTTATGTGCTTGCTCGAATGGCAGATTAGACAAGTTTAAAAAGTGGACTAACAGAAATTCAGGAAAAATTATCTGAGAGTCGGGAAATGTTTCCATATCTGATGTTGAGGAATGCTCAACAGCTAAAGATTACTAATTTTTTTTTTTGTACGCAGGACGAAGAGTAATAAAAAATAACAAATTTTTTGCTACTGCGTAATATTTTTCAGTCATTTATTTGAATAACGTGTAATAAAAGGGAGGAATTTGGGAACCATATAGTGAAATTGCCCGCATAACGGATATAGTGAACTCCCGGTTATAGTGAACCAAAATTTCGGTCCCTTGAAGGTTCACTATAGCGGGGTTTGACTGTATTAATATTAAGAGGAAAACTCCCTCGAAAATTAAAAGTTTCGGCAGCTAGGGGCCTCATGGAATATGTTACGTTTCCCCAACAATAATCCGCAATGGGTTAATAAACTAAAGGCATCGTAAAAACTTTAACTAATACTTGGCATAATACTCATAATAATGATATTAAAGTTTTACATCATTTTCTCAAAACAATCAAATCACAATAGGTGAATATTGCACGAGTAATAAATGAATTAATCCTACATCTTACAATGAACGAAGAACTGATAAATGTTGACAATAGTTTTTCAAAATTTACTATGGAATTACACCGGTTTTAACAGCGGTATAAAATTGACTCTTATCGTCATTGTCAACATTCCAATTATCCATGGCGAAACTCAGCTTTCGAACATTTAGCATTCCAGCAACACCTGCCTCTTAGTAATGTGTTTACTCAACCCTTATAAAACACAAAAGAAGTAAAACTAAAAAAACTATTTTTAAGACGCGAATAAACTTTTCGGCAAAGAAGATATCGTATCTGTGATTTTTGAAACATCTCATTGGTTCCTATGCCATCTTCCAAACAACCGTGACGCTGCAATAAAAAGATACTCTTAACTCAAGACATTTATTCTAAATCATTAGGAACAAAACGTTTCGCATTCGATTGACTAGAGAATAAGAAAAATCGATTCACACTTTCGTATGAAAGAATTAGTGCTTAAAAAATTTAAACTGGATTTTTGAAAAAAATTGCTTCATTTCGATCAAAGACTGCTTCGACTTTCAACGAAGTCTTGCACTAATGTATGGTCAGCAGATTTTGACCAAAGAATTCTTACCGTCTTGGTGTCGTTTGATTTTTAGTATCGTCTGCGATATATTTTTTCAGACGAGAATTATTTATTTATATCCTTCGTACCTTAAAGTTATTTAGTCTAAACTTAAAAGTTGTAGTAAAAAGGCATGAAGTAGTCTTACGAAATAATCAATCGCAGTGAATAGGAAAAGCAAAAAATAATGAATTCGCCGAGAAAAAATTCTGGTAAGTTATGCTTGTTTTGTTTGAACAGTAAAAAAAAGCTCTGATTTTAGTTCATTGTCATTTTGTATCAATGTTCACTGTGGCTATACTCTGAAAAAAATTTAAAATCTGGTAGAAAAAGATAAGGAAAACGAAATGTTGTAACCAATTCCTATAAACCAAAAAATGCTTGTTCATTAAATTTAAGTGCTGAAATTGAGCGACAGATTTTTTAACATTGAAACGAAATGAAAACTTTCAAGTTTTCAACAACTTCTTAAAATATTTTTCACTACTTTTAATTTTTTACTGGAATATTGTCATCCTGTTTTATATTGTAGAATTTTAAAATAACAGAATAAAAACATTAAAAATTTATATTTTCAGTGGACTAAAAAAATTAAAAATAATTCCATTTTTATCACACCTACTCTGTAAATTAAATATAAGTGCTCAAATTGGGCGACAGATTTTTTAACATTGTAGCGAAATAAAGACTTTCAAGTTTTTAACAACATCTTAAAATATTTTTAACTAATTTTAATTTTTTTCTGGAAAACTGTCACCCTGTTTTACATTGTAGAATTGTAAAATAATAGAATAAAAACATTAAAATTTTTTATTTCTAGTGGACTGAAAAAATTAAAAATGATTAAATTTTTATCACACCTACTCTGTAAATTAATTATAAGTGCTCAAATTGAATGACAGATTTTTTAACATTGAAACGAAATAAAAACTTTCAAGTTTTCATCAACTTCTTAAAATATTTTTCACTACTTTTAATTTTTTACTGGAATATTGTCATCCTGTTTTATATTGCAGAATTTTAAAATAACAGAATAAAAACATTAAAAATTTATATTTTCAGTGGACTAAAAAAATTAAAAATAATTCCATTTTTATCACACCTACTCTGTAAATTAAATTTAAGTGCTGAAATTGAGCGACAGATTTTTTAACATTGAAACGAAATGAAAACTTTCAAGTTTTCATCAACTTCTTAAAATATTTTTTACTACTTTTAATTTTTTACCGGAATATTGTCACCCTGTCTTACATTGTAGAATTTTAAAATAAAAGAATAAAAACATTAAAAATTTAGGTTTTTTTTTTCATTGGAATAAAAATTTTAAAATGATTCCATTTTTCCACACCTAAAACGAAAAATGTAAAACGCATCCCTTTTGAAAAATTTTGGAAAATTATTTGTTGGTAAAAAAATTTATTCTTACGTAAGTGATAGCCACCCGTTTTTCCGTTTCAGGTATAAAAAAATTATGACCATATTTTTCTAGAAACGTTGTTTTTAAAATTTATATTTTATTTCATTATTTTATTTTTCTAATTTTGTGTATTCACGTTTGTTTACGTTGAGATGTGGCCAAAATTTTGATTGACGAAAAAATGCGGATAAATTTTGCTCCCAAAAATAAATTAAGAAACAAGTTTTATTGTCACTAAGCACAGAGTTCCAGTTAAAATTTGAGCTCCCTGGATGCTCGGAAAGTGGTCAAAATTTTAATTAACAGTAATTTTAGTTGGTGATTATTTGATTATAAATTCTGCTGGTTATAAAATAATTGAAACTTGTATTCTCATCTAGACATTCAGTTAAAATCTGAGCACTCTGGGAAGTCGGGAAGAAAAAAGAAATTACGTGCCATTGTGGTCTCCTTTAGCACCAAGAGCATATCTCTTAGTTTATTATTAATAGTAAATGTGAGAGATCTTTTTGTTTTGTAGCATCACTTGTCTTTTATAGCACAACCTCTCAATAATGCGTGCAATAGAAAAATAAATTCATGATAAATTAAATAATTATTTATAAACCCAATTATAAGTAATAAATAAAAAGTGGTACGAAGATTTTTGAAGTTGTGTAAACCTATCAATCTGTGCTATGAAGCTAATCTGGGTAAAGAAATGAGTAAAAAGTGGTAGTAAATATTCCTCTCCTTTAATAAAACTTATGAATCAAATAGCATTTTATAAAGCTAAATTCAAGAGAAACTTTGGCTTAACTGTGACTTTTGTCATTCATTTTTGAGATATTTATTTTAAATTCCTGCGAAATTAAAGCGCAAAACCTTAAAGTACAGATCTTATCACCCCCGCAATTAACTTGCATTGAATAATTAAAAATGGTAAAAACTGGAAATCATACAGCTTGAATAATTTATTTTACGCAAATTATTTAATACTTTTAATCAAATAATTATGTAAAAATGAAAACTCTATAGAAGAACGCATAAAGTATACCCTAAAATACACCTAAGAATAAATTCTGGAATCGATAAATAAATTAAAAAATTTCAAACAATTTCGAGTAGGACGGAGACGTTAACTTGTTTGAAATAACTGTAACTGCTTAACTTCAGTTCCTGGTGCTTAAGGACATTCCATTTTCTCACTCGACTTTTGAAATTTCAATTGTAAACGGTAAAAAAATTCTAATTTCAATATTTGCTGTATGACAAAATAAGGAATTTTTTTGATAATAAATTTTACTGCAATAATATCTTGTGAATTGTGTTTAAGTTTAAAAATAATTTTAACAAATTTAAATTTCTTCAGTATCTTTTTTTAAAAAAGCAGCTTTTTTAATGTTAACAGTGTAATATACAGGGCCCGACTTACGGGGCACAGGAGAAAAATTTCTTTGTGGGCCCCCCTCTGCTTCAGTAATGAAGAACCAAACTTTATGGAGATATTTAAATTTTCACTTTATAACAAGAAAATTGACTAGAACCTAAATTAGCTATAACCAATGGTCAGTCCCTCTCCAATGGTCAGACGAAATATCGTTCTGTTCATTTTATTGATTTTCAGACAATTCTATGTCAATCATGCGGAATGTAATTTTCTGATTATTAACTAAGTCATCTAGCTACGAAAAATTCATATCCTTGGTGACATTAGTGTGGAATTCAGCTACATTTTTGCAACTCCGAAGGCTCAATTAAGCCAATCAGAAGCTTGTATTTTTGTAAACATGTAGCATTTTGCGATAGGTAAAAATGCAGGCTTTTAATTGGCCAAATTTGTCCAACGTAATTGTGAACATTTAACTGGGTTCCGCACTAGAAAGCCATGGATTTACGAAATATAGATTTTTTTCTGTGTCCATACGATAGATTAATGAAGAAGCTAACATAACTGACGGATTCGACGCTGTACTGATATTTTGTTTAAAAAAAGTTAATGAAAGAAAGAAACCTAAAATCAACTTTCTATTTGATTTGGAGCCCCTGCCGTATGCCCCTGCCTTAGTCAAGCTCTGGTAATATAAAAGTTTAAACGTCAAAATAAAATTGCAGTTAGAATTTGTTCATTTAAAAAACAAATCAAACAGTTGTGAATTTTTGAGTTGCACTAGTATATTACTTTTCACAAATATAACAAATAAGAAACAAGAAAGTAAATAAATAAATTGTTTGTTTATTCGTAGAGAAAAAGAGTGCGCTTATTTAAAACGATTTTTTAAAAAAATTTAAGACTAGAACTAAAAACAAATGTACTGCATTGAGCATTGATTTTTTTTAAATAAAATTGTGACTAATTATCATTATTTTTAAAATGTAAGAGCCTATGCCATTATCTTACGTAAGACTTATTTTAAAATTGACTGAAGTAATTAAATATACTGAGTTACTAAATGAATTATCCTAAGAGGCCGATGCGAAAAAGTAAAAACTTGATTGGTTTAAAACAATATAAAGATGATAATAAAAGTAGACATATTTTGAGCGTCCGAAAATGAAGGTCACTAGTCATTCATGCCTGACGAATCTTGAGAATGGGCACCTATTTTGGAATGCTCGATGTCGACTTTTATTTTCATCTTCATGTTTTTTGAAGCCTGAGAAGTTTTTATGATCAATTATACTGTTCTACATATGGGTCTTGATGATTATCTGGATAAGAGTTTTATGCTCGTAAAAGTAAACATCTGAATTTTAATATTTTAACAGGGTTCATGTGGTCCTTAAAAACGTAAGAGAGCCGCAGCATCAATATTGTGACTAAGAAGTTATCTTTAACTTTAAATTTAAAATTTTGCAACTAGATATTTGGAGTAAACGAAATTGAGATTTTAAGTTTTGCTGCTACATTTTTATTTTCTTATTCTTCACGAACTTCGTTTAAAAGGAGAGTATCGTATCAGATATATATAGTGATGGTGGCAATCGAAAAATAAGTATATAAATTAAAGAAGAAAAAACAAACAAACAAAGAGATCAAAATTGCGATATTGTGTGATAAATGTAACTGATCGTAATTGAAGAACAGTTTGAACAATATTTTATGATGAATTTGCAAAAATAAGTCTCAGAATGTATACAAGCATCAAGATACTGTTTGCAAATCATTTTTATCCAAATAAAATCATGTATCTTAAATATTCGAGTAAATGAAACGATTTTTTTAAAGAATGAATCCTATTATATATGTTACCGGCAAAGTATGAAATCCGGCATTGTATAGAATGACTAGGCATTGTATAGAATGCCTAAAATTAGCCGGCAAAGTATGAAATGATTTATATTTCACACATTGCCTAGGCATTCTATAGAATGCCAAATGAGAAACCGGCAAAGTATAAAATGCATCTCAGATTCGTCAAAATGTCATGCAAAAATGACAAATTCAAAACGTCATCCGATTTGATATTAATTTACTCGTGGATATAATTATATTTATTCGTTATTTTAATACTTACTGACGATAGATTACATTTATTCGATATTTTAATACTTACTGACGATAGATTAGAAGAAACATCAGTGTTTGGAGTATCAGGCAAATGTATACCGGGCAATGGCACTGAACCTTAAAAAAACATCAGTGTAAGGTATACCGGGCAAATGGGCAGTGGCACTTGACCTTAAAAAAAACATCAGTGTAGGGTATACCGGGCAGTAGCACTTAACTAGACCTAGTATATATTTCGGACATTTGCCAAAGGCCTAGTCATACTAGGTCTAGTAAAGTGCCATTGCCCGGTATACATTTGCCCGGTATACCCTACACTGATGTTTTTTTAAGGTTCAGTGCCATTGCCCGGTATACATTTGCCCGGTTTACCCTACAATGATGTTGTTTTTTTAAGGTCAAGTGCCACTGCCCGGTATACATTTGCCCGGTATACATTTGCCCGGTATACCCAACACTGATGTTTTTTTAAGATCAAGTGCCATTGCCCGGTTATATTTGCCCGATACTCCAAACAATGATGTTTCTTCTAATCTATCGTCAGTAAGTATTAAAATATCGAATAAATGTAATTATATCCACGAATAAATTAATATGAAATCGGATGTAATAAATATTTCGGACATTCACCAAAGCGACTATGTGATTGTCAACTTTCACCGGTGAAAGTCAGCAATCACCGATTTCGCTCATTCACAGTAACATGCACATCATTTACATAATAATCTCATCAGGACGTTTATTTCATACTTTGCCTAAATAGCATCCGGCATTGTATAGAATGCCTAGGCATTCTATACAATGCCCAGGCAAAGTATGTAATACTTCTCACATTTCATACTTTGCCTAAAAACGTCAGGCATTCTATACAATGCCTAGGCATTCTATACAATGCCGGCGTTTTACACTTTGCCGGTAACATATACAACATATTATTACTACATGTTATTTTTAAACGTAACATATTTCGATGTTTTTAAAATGGCACTTAACATTCAATCGATCGATTGTAAATCGATGCAATTTTTTTAAAAAGAAGATTAAAAAGAAGAAAAATCTTTGCCTTTTTATCACAGAAATCAGCTGAAAAAATGTTTATTCGCTAAAAACTTTGAGATATTTTCTAATAATTTTTAATAAATAAACCTCTCCGAGCAATTATAGAATATTACTTCATTTTTTTATTATTTGAACTTGGTTGCTTAGCAACGGAGCAAAATTAGGTATTGCTCTTTTGAATCTGTCTATGGTTATTTTAAATTACTCATTTACGATGGCGCTTAGCTTGGCTGTTTCTTAATACTATCTCATAATAAATATAGCTTCCTAGTACGCCCCCCCCCCATTTATCATCCAATCTTTTCGAAATTTTGTCTATTTTCCCCCCTATTTTGAGGGTCAGGAATCTAAATGTGTAAAAAAAAAATTATGTTTGTTTAGAGAAAGTACGTTTCTGATTTCGTAGTTTAAGAAGTAGTTTGCACTGATTAATTAGCATATTTGAAGTCGTCACCCCCAGGAACCATTAAGATTGACATTTAGTTCGTGAAAATCCGATTATTAGGAACGGTTATTCTGGGTGATAACTTTTTTATTTTGCGCACTGTAATTTCAATAATTTTTTTAACTAATAGCAGTAATTTATTTTCCCTTGAAAATATAATCATTTTTATAAACAACTAGCTGAATTCCCGTTCTTCACACCGTGTGAATAAAAAGTAAATAAAGTATCAATAAATCACAGTAGAGAAACACAACGAAATCATGCTCATAACTGAAAAGCACATAGCGACCACAATGAAAGAGCTTAATGGAAGAACCAGGTAAGTGACATTTTTAGGGGAGTTGATGAATCACTGGTTTTGTCTTTCTATAAATCTTAACACAACTAATCACATAAATTTTTAGTATGCTAGTATGATTTTTTATTTCAAATTAGGCAATAAGGTTTTATTTTCTAGGTAGTTAGGTTTTATTTAAAATTGAGAACAATAAAGCAAAGAATTATTAGTCCTGTCTTCTATTAAATTGCTAATGAAATAGTTCGGATACAACTTTTTTTTTTCATTATGAAAATGGCACTTACCTGCTTCTTCTACTAAGTTTTTCAATTAATATACTTAAAATTACTTTTTTTATTATTCAATATTATTTGTTGCCATTTACGACGGCTTTACGTTATTGAAGTAAGCAAAACTTGCTTTTTGTAAATCATCCCATTAAAATAATGTGCAAATGTATTTAGCATCATTTGGCAAGATGCCATTACTCGCAGCAAAACCAATAATAATTAAACCTTACCATTATCAAATAAATTTTTCCGGTACATATCCTTTTATAATGGCCGTTCTAAAGTATCGGTATTTAAACTACTTAGTATCGGTTCTGTTTTAATCATAACGAAATATATCATTATAATATTTTATATCTATATTAGCATATTTGGTACTTATTATATAACCCTTCAACATTTAAATGTTGTGAAAAATATATTTGTCAGTGACAGCCAACTAAAGCCGAAATTTTTTTAAAAAAAACTGAATTCTTATTAGAAAACTTGATAGGGATTTTGGAGAATAGCCATTTCTCCAAATTGTATTTTCCAAATTTCGTCATGATAATATAGGAGCCTTAATCAGACAAAGTATAAATTTGATGACGTAAACCACGCGTGCTACCACGTAATGTTCATCGAATTCATCTGACATAGAGCCCCTGAATTAGACAGGCCGACTTATCATCTATTTTTGGAGCAAAGAGCTAACATAAGTACATAACATAACTAATACTAGCATAACGTTAACTTGCGAACTTGTTTGCTCCAATATTGCTTGATAGGTCAGCTCTGATAGTATAGGAACCTTAATCTGACATAGCGAATATAAAATTATTTAATATTTAAATACATGCAAGAAATTTTTTTTGACCAAACAGAGCTATAAGCTAGCAATTATCACTGATGTTATCTTTAAAATATGTGAAAATTGAATCGTTAAATTTAAAACAATGGCTAACGCTTAACCAATCAGAAAATTCCATTTCGTTTTACGCTCATCATGCAAGAACAATTTGTCGCAGAATGTTCTAATGTTAACAGTGACTTTTCTCGTGCTTGAAACTATCTGTATGGCAAATTTCATCGCTTTCTGTAGAATGGTTTAGGAGTCTATAAAGCACATACATACACATTCATTTATATATATATAGATTGAGTATTAAGTATTGAGTATTGAGTATAGTAAAGTGCGGTGTGCTCTCTGCTTTCGCTTATAGCACTGCATTTCAATAGGTAAGGCTTAATTTAGCCTAACAAGATTTATTTGAGTTTTGAGGCTCTTCTTCAAATTACTTTTCTTTGAATATTGTATTTAATACAATCGTATTTTTTTCTGAAGAAAAAAAAAGCTCAAAAGCATTTTTATCATTAACAATTTAATTAAATAGACTTATTTAGCTAATCTAAATTTACCATTATATTACATATTTGTTTTTAAATTGGAGACATAAAACTTTTGGTGAGAGAATTATTGTAGTTTAACCAATCATTATAAAAATATGAAGAGAAATGAGACACATTAAAGAAAAAAAAAATTTGAGCCGTTGTAGCGGTTAAAGTGTAATGCTTTTTCAGAACTTTGTCGTTTACCCCCAATCCCCAAATTAACCCCAAATCCCCATTAATCGATTAAAAAAAAGGTATGTTACTTCAGAAAAAGTGCATTTTTCGTCAAATTAAGCATATTTCGCCAGAGTTTCAGTTAACTGTTATATATATTTCAAGAGATTTCGTTGAGATAAAAGTTTTTTGAAAATTTTAAAAGTTGGCAGGTATACCTTTCATCCTCTGTCCAAGTTTCCGAACGCTAACGCAAACGATTCTAGAGTTATATGAGGCACACTGATAAACATACACAAATTTTGCATTTTATTATTTTATTTTGTATTTTTATATCCATCGCTGAACAACCGACCCAATTTTTTGGATTTACGACTACTGATGTTCAACTCCGTAGCCTTGCAATTTTGAACCCAATCCAGAAGACAAAGGAACTCCTGCATCATGTATTGGGAGAAATTTGCCTTCGTGGAGAACCTTTTAATGGATTTGCGTTACATGGAGAGGAAAACCACAAAAATCTCCCATGATTAGCCTGACGGAAAGGGGACTCTAACCCATGATTCGTCTAATACTGAGGATATTTCACGTCAGCACTGTGGTTGGTGGAATTCATGTCGACCAGCCATCGCTGGGATACGAGCCCGGTACAACTGATTGGAAGGTGAACGCTGTATCCGCTGAGCAATCACGGCTCTGCATTTTATTATAATAGATCAGGGGTTTCTAACTTACATGAGGACCGGGGCCGTAATTAAAATCAACAGACAAATTGCGGGCCGCAATTTTATCAAAATTTTATATAGGACTCTTTTATGTTTGAAGGAACATTATATATTACTGTCAGATTTTTATCAAATTGTACAAAACAGAAGTATTGAATTAAAAATTAAAATAAGAAATAGATTTTTAAAAATATTTAATTGTATATTAAAAAATTCTGGCTACAATAACTTTAATTGTGAACCTACGTATTAAACAATTAATGTGCAACAGATATCAAATTGTTATGATATAAAACTTAAAGGTATTTAAAACCCATATTGATTTTTATACGAAAATTGTCCTCAAAAAAATGACAACTAATATATTTTAGTTCATGGGCCATAAAAAAAGGCCTCCAGTTGGTAACCATTGTTATAGATTACTACCTTTCAGCCCCTATTTAACATTCCTAGGGTGAGAAAATCAACAACAAAAATCCTTCCTTATCCTTAGTGGGTGCCTACTATTGTTTATTGTTTATTTTGCCACTACTTCATCAAGTAACGATCGGATAGTGAATGACATACAATTTCTAATCGCCATTGGTTATATTTAGTCGCCCCTTGATTTATTTAGTGGTGACTGTCTTCAGTTTTTTCCGATTACAGGTTGTCACGAAAGATATTCATAGAAAGACCACGTGAAAAAACAGTAGCCAATTTCACATTCAAAGTCTCGTTTTTTTTTTAAATCTCATTTTATTGAATTGCTCAATTTATTGAATTTTGTTATTTAATAGCAGCACGCCACTTCTAATCATATGTCAATCTACATGCCGTAATATTCATTTTCAGGTGATAGTCAGCAAACCAGATTTCAAGTCTCTACCGTCGGTGTGGACAATCCTGGGTTTGAGTCCGATCAACAACATAATGAACAATCTCCAGGATCAGAACCCAGAGCACGAAAACTCAGCATCCCAAATATCATCAATTCAATTGTGACAAGAAAGTCATCCATTCCCAAGAGAACCCCTTCCATATCCTTGCAAGTAAACGATGGCAATGAAGGTAAGAATACATACATGTATAATATATATATCTATACAATGCCTAGG
>NC_092213.1:76411864-76415797 GCF_043381705.1 Parasteatoda tepidariorum | reverse complement strand
GGACGAGAAATGGATTGTCTATAGTTTGTCCATGTAAAGAACTCCCCTAGCCATTCGTCTGGAGTGGTGGCGGTGGCCAAGGTTACGAGGTTTAACTATTTCAAGTAGGGGTGTTGGGTTATTATTTAAGACAGGTTTTGACTAGAGTCGGCGAGTGAAAGGAAATCAGGGGAGAAAAAGCTCCAATCTTTGAAATGAGCTATTTTTTCTTCCATAGCAGCAGACAGCCTTAGACTTCATGGCGAGGAGATTTCTTTCTATAGACAAACTATACCACAATGTTTTGGCCTCAGCAAAAAGTTTTAGACTGTAATATTTTACTGTAAATAAGGCAAAAAATCACTTGGATCATTTTTTTATATTTTTTACCAGCAAAGAACAAAATTATTATGCGCATGGAATCATGCTACCGTTAGAAAAATAGCAAACAATGTTGGATCAGAATAGATAATATATGGTTCAATAAAATATTTATTCACTATAAGAAAATTTCCTTTCCTTTTTCATAAAAAAAGATATATATATATATATATATTCCTTCTTTTTTTTTTAATGAATATTAAGATTATAATTTTCAAAATTTCACAACGTAGTGATATTGTTAAAGGAAACAAATCCTATCATTAGCCTGAATTAAAGTACAGTTGAATCGTTTATTTCGAAAACAGTCGTCACGATATTGCCGCAATGTATATGTTAATGCTGTATTGTATAATGCGAAGTCGCCAAGCTGTCTGCGACTGTCTGATTTTTGAGGGATTTCTATTTTCCTCCTATTTCAAGAAAATTTTATTATTTACGCGTCAACCGCACATTGCTTAAAGTCAATAGAATTTATTACTTTGTGTACTTGGTTTGTGTTTTTGTTCTGTGTAGGCCTCAAGCGGTCTCGCAATTTTCGTTTAAGGTCACTTTACTCGATGGAATTTACGATCTCAATGAAATTGAAACAAATCTGTTCTTTTATTGGATCGTAAAAGATAATTCTGAATTGCAATGTGTAGTATCAATCTCCGTGAACTTGATTATAAAAAAAAAAAAAAAAAAAAAAAACATTTAAGTTCGAATTTTCGTCAAAAAATCACATTTCACAATTTAAAGAGAATAGTTATAAATTAAATACTGCAAAAATTTGGAGTTAAGCTAGAATTATTTTTAAATTTTTGCATTGTATAGCTATTGTTTAATATAAAGATATCTTTATTTATGTTCAAAATGTATGAAATGTGTAGCTTTTTACAATTGAAAAAATTGATTACTCCAAATAAGGTTCAAATAAGGTCTAGAAAATCACTTGGATAATCTTTTTTTGCCAGCAAAGAACAAAACTTTTATGCGCGTGGAATCATGCTACCGTTCGAAAGATGACAAACAATGTTGGATCAGAATAGATAATATATGATTCAATAAAATATTTGTTCACTATAGGAAATGTATTTCATTCTCTCATTTTCGTAAAAAAAAAAGAAATTATCTTTAGATTGGAAAATTTTTGCGACTCACTATATATGCCGGGATCGTATTTCAAAAAAAAAAAAATCATGGCATCAGTCGAAATCAAATTTCTAGACTAAAATCGCATATTTCAAAAAGTTCTCAATTTTGCTACCATGAGCCGTGATGGCTCAGGGGATAGAGAGTTCGCCTTGCAATGAGGTGAACCGGGTTCGAATCCCAGCGATATCTGGTCGATACGAATTCCGCATCCAGCTTGCACTGACCACAGTGCTGACGTAAAATATCCTCAGTGGTAGACGAGTCATGGGTTAGAGTTCCCTTTGCCGTGAGGTTAACAGTGGGAGGTTTTCGTGGTTTTCCTTTCCATATAATGCAAATGCAGGTTGGTTCCTTCTAAAAGTTTTCCACGAAGGCTAATTTGTCCCATTACTTGAGCCTGGAGTTTCTTTGTCTTCTGGATTGGGTTCAAAATTACAAGGTTACGGAGTTGAGCGTTAGTTGTCGTAAACCCTAAAAATTGGGTCGGCTGTTCAACGACGATTATAAAAAAATATTGCCACAAGGAAAGTGATAATTTAATGTTAACGTATTTATATACACACACACAGAAAAAACCACAGAAAAAAAACATTACGACAAACCTGCGGGGAATATTTAGATTTGCATGTAGTGTAGTGGAAAATGACTTTAAATTAAATTCCCAAAACAAAGAATAACCACTAGAAGAAATTTTCTCAAAAAGCGCAGAAAGTTGGCAACACTGTATACGTAATGGGTTAGCGAAGAACGATTTCGCAAAGTCACAAATTTTAGTTTTTTGCAATAAAAAAAAGCAAATAAAAATAATCTCGGGCCAAAATTACGCTTTGCACCGACTGTCATGGCGGCCTTCAATATTTGAGAAATATTTCTTTTCAGGGAATAATGAACTTAAGCTGAAGTTTTTACAACAAATAGAATTCATAATAATTTTACCACATTTTATGACTCCGAAGCGTTCCATATCTTTTTAAACTGTTAATATGGGTATGCAATCTTCCTATAATTCTAAATTATCAAAATAGTAATAAATTGCTTTTGCTAGCACTGATTTCTTTCTTGTTTAATTATCTATTTTTCTTTTATGTTTAGGTTTACCGAGGAAAGTTTCCAGAAAGGACAGTTTCGCAAATTCCATTTTCTTGGAACTCTTCAAAGATTCTGACCACTGCGTCTTGGATTACCAATTAGAAGCCGCCCCCAGGCTCGAGAGCTACACGAATTCCATGACCACACACAAATATGTTGTCAGACCATCTCTTGAAGCTTTGCATCAACCCACCACCATACCCGTGAGTTAATTAAAATTATCCTTAGGTGCTCAAGAAACCAGTTTATTTATTCTTAACAAGTTTTAAAATTAGCAACGAGTTTCGTCAACAGATGGCGTTACTGTCAAAAGAAAACACCATTTTAAAAATGACTGCCATTTGCAACATCGATATGTCACAATCAGATGAAAAAAGTAGCAAATTTATTTTTTTTACTGTATTCTTATTATTTATATATTCTTATATATTTACAAAAATTTATTTATGTAAATATATTAGATAACATGATTTTTCAACAATAATTAACGATTTTTTAAAATTTTGTTTTCAAACTTAATGAGAATAAAAATTTAGTTTCCTAAACAGAACTTTGTAAATATTCTTTTGTTCTTTCTCATTCGACTTTTCCAATCAACGATCCCTTTAGAAAGCCTCGGAATATCTCTACAGAGTCCAAAATAGCTAAAGGATTGATGGACTACTAAACAATGTATTGAGCTTAATTCAGAGAAACAGTTCTCAAATTTTAAGCCATGAAATGCCAGTTGTTTTAAAATCAAAATGAAATTAATATTAGAGATGTGTTTTAGTGTCAAAATTTCAGGAAATGACATCGGAACTCTCAAAGAAAAATCAATTAGTTATTGACGAACTCCTAAGCTATACATTATTACCTCCTAACGAATAATTGAGCTAAATTCAGAGAAATCACTTGGGAATTTTAAACCACTAAATACCAATTGCTTTAAAATAAAAAATAAAATGAAACACTGCAGTTAAATTATAGTGTTGAAATTTACAGAAAAGACATCAAAAAGAAGTTTTCTTGTTTATGTTAACCCCCGTATGCCCGCTGGCTCTTAATATTTTTTAAGCATTAATATTAAACTCCATTAAATGCACTAAAAGTTTATAATTATTTGTTTTCTCCTGTAAAAACGTAAAAAATATAAAATATTTTAAATTATTTAAGATTCATAAAAAAGATATTCTGCGTTTACTAAAATATTTACTCAATGCAAGTAGGGTAAAGTGCATATATGGCAACGTTACTCTTAAAAAGTAACGAGTAAAAAGTAAAAAGTTCATATTTTAAAAAGTAACGAGTAAAAAGTACAAGTAAAAGTACAAGTACTAAGCAAAAATCATTTAATTCCGCATCTAA
>NC_092213.1:76401296-76411368 GCF_043381705.1 Parasteatoda tepidariorum | reverse complement strand
AAATACTTGTACTTTTTCCCTAAAAAAGTAACGAAAGTACAAGTAAAAGTACTAAATTTAAAAAGTAACGAAGTACAAGTAAAAGTACGTACTTTTTACTTGTTCCGGCGGTACAAGTAACGAAAGTAAAAGTACTGCCATATATGGTAAAGTGTGGTTAAACCGGATAGATAAAATTGAAAGACCTGTTGGATCTAAACTGTTTGACCCAGAAACTGTTAGATTTAATCAAGATATTTATTGTTTAGTTAAGTACAGTATATACTTTCTAAAATGTCATAAATGCTCTACTGATATTACCCAACTAGTGTAGTAAGACCAGGTGGATATATAAACTCTACAGAGGAGATTCAGAAGCCAAGCTGGAGAGCGAGTCATTAAAAGTCGCTGGATTAGAAAATCGCTCCCTGGTCATATAGCAACTTCACGAGAGCCGGCGTCATCTAAACAGAATTATACTACTACTGGACCAAATCGTTATTGTTAGTTATGGTATGATTCCTTAGTAAACCCATACGTTGGGCTAAAAAGATTTTTTGTAACTGTAATGATTAATAAATAAGGATAGCTTAAAAACGAAAGAACATTATAAAGTTGACAGAGTAAAACAAACTAAATCATACATGAATTCAACAACAATATTCTTACTTCGTAGAAAGTAATTCAGAGAGTAGAAAACAGAACTAATTTCGGTGGTAGGATGTTGGGCTCATGTCCAAGGGATCATGGGTTCAATCCCTACCGGTCAAAGACTCCCCGTGTAGTAAAAGGTGATTGATCCACGCTGAATATGTCGGGTCACAAAGTCCTCCATGTTCCCATAACAAATTGTACCGCCGGGGTTACTGAATTGGTGATCGATCTGTGAATGAATGGGTGCTCCCTATAAACAGGTTGTAAGGCATATATGGGGCGGAAGTCGTGTTCTTGGCCATAGATGGCGCCACTTAAAAAAAGTAAGAATCTCTAAATTCTCTAGGTTTCATCAAACAGGCTTGCTGATATTAGCGAGTGGAATTAGAAATATTAACAACTAACAACACTAATTTCGCTAAAATTGATGTATCTGGTTTCACCCCACTAACCTGTCTTTCCCCATATTCTCCAGGCTATAAATAAATAATTATTGTGTTTTTTATCTCCACATATGTCCTTTAAATTATTAATACCTGCGATTGTCCCGTTAGTAATCTTCCTTACAATGTTTTTTTTCTCTCCAACCATTATCATTATTCCTGTAACATTCTCCTAAAATGTGATCCTATTATTACAGCATCCTTTAAAGCATCTTTAGTCAAAATGAGTGATTACGTAAGAGAATGTGAAGAAATGTATAAGCTAATTAATAAGGTGCTTCTAAAATTAAATCACTCCATTCAATACCGAACGAAGTGATAGAATTCGGTTTAATAAATTTCCACTATCTGACGAAATGCAGTGATTAATAAATACAACAGACTGTCGAGTCATTGTAGTATAAAAAAACAACGACATAATTCCAAAAACATAAATTATCTTGGAAGGAATAAAAATATACGTGCATAACTAAAATGACTGTTGACAATCAAAATTTATGCTATCATCTATTTTTATTTATAATTTCGTCATTCTATGTGATAAATCATGAAAATACGTCACTATTTAAATGTAGGTCAGAGTAAGACTTCAGATTATTAAGTTTTTTCAACTAAATACAGACAAGACAATTATTAAGTTTTTTTCAACTAAATACGTATACAGTGAGCAAAATAAAAATGGACTTCCCTGAATAACTTTTGATCTAATGATCTGATCTTCACGTTCTAGGACTTAATCTTAATAACTCGAGGGGGTGATTTCAAATATGCTAATTAATACGAGCAGACGATATTTAAGAAGCCAAAAAACGTATCTCTGAATAAACATGCCTTTTTTCGACGGATTCAGACTTCTGACCCCATATTATGGGGGTTAGCTGCAATTTGGGAACCATGGCCCCCATAGTTTGGTCAGGAGAAAGCTCCAAAGTTTTGACCCTTCAATTTAAGTTTTACTTTCAGTGTATTTCGCCGTATCTAAAGAATTTTTTAAGCGAATTTAAAAAATTTTCCCCACATTTATAAAATTCCGTTATCCAAAGATACGCAAAATATGACTTTTATGAAATATTTATTTTTTTAAATTTTTTTTAACAATGATAGAAAAAATTTCGAATTGTAAGGTATACAGTTTTTTTTTGCATCTGTTTGAAGAATTTAGTTTTACAAAATTTGAGTAAAATGCAAAATTTGAGCAAAATTGAGCCTTAAAAAATAAATTTTAAACATCTGACTTTTCTGAAATCTAATTTTGCTTTATTCTTTTATATTTTATTATATTTTTTAAAATGATGGAAGAAATTGTATACCTTACTTGTCAAAATTTTTTCGACCATTACTAAGTAAAACAATAAAAAATAATAAATATTTACTTAAAGTTTTTTTCGCATGTTAGATCAAAAGGCAGTGGGGTTAAGGTTATTTTTGTCCTTATTTTTGCTCTAGTGGGTTAGTTTTTGTCCAAAGAAATCGTTCAAACATTTCTCATTGGTTCAGCATTAGCCGAAGTTATTAACTAAACTTCAAATGTTCCTGTTTTTTATTTTTTTAAAAAAATATTTAAAAGATAATAGGTCAGACGTCAACTAGCTTACATTTCTTTTTAATCAAAAGGGGATTTTATCGCATGTTATTTGCTATTTTATTATTTTTTATTCAACTTGTCAGGTGAGTACAATGATTAACGTAGGGCCGGGATAGCCTGGTCGGTAGGGCGCTGGGCCCATATACAAGAGGTCGTGGGTTCGATCCTCGCCGGCCGAAGACTCCCCGTGTAGTAAATGGTGACTGATGCACGTTAAATCTGTCGAGTCTCAAAGTCCTCCATGTTCCCACAACAAATCAATACCTCTGGGGGTACTGATCCGGGAGTTTCCTTGTCTTCTGGATTGGTTCAAAATCACAAGGCTACGGAGTTGAACGTAAGTAGTCGTAAACCCATGAAATTGGGTCGGCTGCTCAACGAAGGTTATAAAATAAAATGATTAACGTAGAGCCGTGGTGGCTAAAGGGATAGAGCGTTCACTTTCCAGTGAGGTGAACCGGGTTCGAATCCCAGCAATGGCTGGTCATTACGAATTCTGCACCCGGTTCGCACAGCCCCTTAGTGCTTATGTAAAATGTCCTCAGTGGTAGACCGGATCATGAGTTATAGTCCCCTCATCGTCAGACTGACCATGGGAAGTTTTCGTGGTTTTCCTCCCCATGTAACACAAATGAGTGTTAGTTCCATCAAAAAATCCTCCACGAAGGCAAATTTCTCCCAAAACTTAATCCAGGAGTTCCCTTGTCCAAAAATTATGGGTTCAAAATTACAAGGCTAAGGAGTTGAGCAATAGTAGTTGTAAACCTAAAAAATTGGGTCGTTTTCATTACATTTTGGCGTGGGTCTAAATTAATTGGCGACTTTTCCATTGCCAAATTGCCATTGGCGACTTTTACATCTAAAACAAAAAATTAAGAGCAAATAATACGGAAAACCTTGTTTAATTAAGATATATACATTCTAAAATTATCGAGATAATTTTATATTTTTTTCAGTTATATTTAAAATAATTAATAAAACCTGTTCTATTGAAATGTGAAGTAAAACACATTTTTTAGACACACTAGTTAACAATTTTTAATTATACCGATTAAATTTTGATTGTTTAATGTTAGGTAAAACAAATAATTTCTATTGCTTTAAGTAACCAATTATTAATTGACAATCAATAATTTATTTATAAAAATTACTACTATTGGGATTATGGGATTACTAATATTGGGATTAATAATGGAGGATTTTGTGACCCAACAGATCTAATGTTCACCAGTCACCATTTACTACACTGGGAGTCTTCGGCGACCCGATATGGCACGACCTGGAAATTGTTTTGAAGCAATAGCTAAATTTTAAAAAATATACATATTTTTGAAGTATGAATATTTTTCTTTCTTAAAAGTTAAAAATATTTAATATTTATCAGGGTAAGAAAATTTCAAAAGTCATTTCAAAAAACTAAATTAAAAATAAACTTTCAAAATATAAATAAAATAGTCTTTAGAAAAGCTACCCAATTTTTCCAGGTTGTGCGTGCCCTGTTTTTGGTTAAGTACCATAATGCCTACCTTGGGTCTCTGAAGAGGTTAAATAAAAATATTCTTTACCTCGTAGATGTAAATTTTCAATATTTGAGACAAGGAATTTTTATTTCATGGTGATCAAAAACATTGCATATATATATATATGCTCTTGATCAATTTAAAATTATAATTATAATTAAAAGATCTTGTTAAAATTATAGAGAAAACATGGAAATAAAAGGTTATACATCTTTAAATTTTTTCCGTGATTTTCTCTACATTTTTATTATATATATATATATATATCTATATNTATATATATAATTATAACACAATAAAGAGACAAATAAGAAAAGAAAATAGAGATTGATTAGAATAGAAATTTTATTTCTATTTTTTACTTTATGCTTCGCTTAATATGATTTATTTTTGTTTTAATTTTTTTGGTGCTTCTCACACTATTGAATTGATATATTTTGCTTTGACAATATTAATGCACAATTTGCGGATATAGTTGTGTGAGCTGATGAAGAGGTTATATCTTTTCCTTATCTTGTTTTCTGGCTTTTTAATTTTTTAATATTTTTCAAAATTAAGATTCAATTCGATAGATAGATAGATATAATTCCATTAGATAGATACATATGGTCGATGTCCCTTAATATATATAATTCTTTTTTTATATATATATAGGAGTGTCATCCAGCTCTTCATCCGGGTAAAGGTCAATTTACGGGTGCCATAAAATTTGGATGGATCAAAGGTGTTTACGTAAGTTTCTCTAACAATAATAGTTTATTAATTTTACTCAATGTCGGATATGTGCAGAAACGTTAACTTTTAAGAATAATGGAAGCATCGAAATCGAACTAAGTAATTTTTGATCGAAATGATCAATTTTCTAAATGCGAAGATTCAATCTTCAAAGTATATTCCTTAAAAATGCTTAATTTCTTAATGCAACTTACGAACTATATTATGAAATCAAAAGCGAAAAGGTTTAATCTCTGAATAAACACGTCTCTTTTACAATGTCTTCGGCTTTTTGCATTTTGCCCTCTAAATATAGAGGTAATCAAAATCTGAAATACATATTAGCAATATGTAAGTCAGAAAAGCGGTTCGGAAACTTAATCTACAGGGATATTCATAATTCCCTCCACCTGTAAACGCCATTTTTCTTTACTATAACTGGCTTCAGTGGTACATGTTACTGCCATCTATCGGCAACTGCTTAAGTTAAAACTTAAATACTTTCGGAATAATTCTTGAATAATTTCATATGTTCTTTTTTGCCATATTCGTCTTCATTTTTTACTATAACGCTTCGAAACCGCGGAGGGAATTATGAATAACCCTGTACTTAAAATAGATTTTAAATTTGGTTTTTTTATTCATATTTAAATTCATCAAAATTCTCATTCAAGCTGCTTATCAATGAATAAATTACAGGAATATTACTTTCAGCATTTTTATAATGTCGTTTTGCGCAGTAAACAAGTAATTGAAATAAATAAAGAAATATACATTTAATAAAGGAATCTATATATATCTATAGTTACATGAACAGAAGAATTTAAGAAAATGTGAATATAAAGGCTTGATTAAATTTACTTTTATTGCAAGGCACACTTACTGTTTTCTCTATCTCATACATTTAATGTTCTACATACAAAGTATATCACAATGTTGATTGCAAAAAATGCATTTTCGGGAATGGAAATAATTCTTTGAGTGATGAATAAGGTAAAATTATATCGAAATCTGTAGAATCACTAGTGAGGAAGGTAGGCGATTATTTAATAAATGAACTAAAAGTTAACTCTCTTCAAATGAAGCGCTTCTGATTAGTTTAACGGGACGAGAATGCATTCGTAGCGTCTTTACACTATATGATGTGATCAACTATGGCCTGTAGTGACGTTGAGTCATCAAAATTAGTTTAATTTATAGATAAAATAATAATCCCTAGATAAAATAATAATTTCAATAATCCCTTCTTAACTTTCGCTGTTTCCTCTAGTAATCAAAGGGGGTTTGATGTCAAGATTTTTTGAGTTGTGATTTATTAGATTTCGATAACATGTTTGTTTTTCTAGCTTAAATATTTATTCGCGACCGTCAAGGGGTTGTTCAAATTGTAAGCAACTAATGAGGAGAGGAGTGTGTGATTTGCTTATTCTTGCTGACAAGATAGGAGGAAATGTATGGGCAACGCAGTGATAATGCACTAATATGTAATTGTTTTTTAAAAATATATTTGAGAAAAGTTACACATGGAGAAATTAAGGTTAAGTTTGGGTGAAGAAAATGTTAGGAAAATTTTTTTCCTAGTGCTTTCACATGTCAACAGCTTCGCTCACACAAAGAAAGCAAAAAAGATTCCCAAAGAATGCTCTACTCAAAATTCTGCAAAATGAATCATAACATAATTGTTGTCTAATTTAAATTTACGTCGATTATTTGAATTCCTTCGTAACTTTGGAGTTTCTACTGTTAAAATCAAGGCAAAAAGCAAGTGGGGTGAGTTTCTGACGTAAGCATGGGGTTTGTGATTTGCTTATTTTTGGTCACAAGAAGTAGGAGGAGTGTCAGCAATAACCACAAATGCTTACGTCTTATTTGAACAATAAATTTGTAGTAACTTATTCAATTGAATAAAATCATGATATACTATGTGGTCAGAAGTAACCATACACCCAACTAAAACATCGTAGTGTTGAAGTGTTCTTTATGGTTTAGCCTTGGTCCCTTAGTTCCTAATGGTTGGAACTATGTACTCTGGGATAAATAGAGGACATTCTGGACAAGGCTGCTCAACCAACTCTATGGAAATATTTTGAGGAAGGCCCATTTTCCTTCCAGCAAGATAACTACTTCATTCAGACATCGAAATTCGTGCAGTCAATGATTTGACAACCTGGGTTTTCAAGAACTAGATTGGCTGCCTCAGAGCTCCGATTTAATTTCAGTAGAACATCTTTAAAACGAATTGAATCGCGGTACAAGAAACTAGCCAAATCTACAATCCTTAATGCCAGATCTCACTTTCAGCTGCGATACATGCTTGAAAGCGACTTCCTTTGAGCACCAACGAAAAATTGATGGGACGGCTCTCTAGTCGTGTGCGGGTTGACAAAAAGAAGACCAACATAATCGTAATTTATAACGACAATTCCATACCACTTGGTGTGTGGATACTTTTGGCCTAATAACAGTGCATTGTGAAAGAAAAACATTAACGCGATGGGAATTTTTAATACCTGATTTGATGTGCTTTTTCATTCTTTAGATTCGTTGTCTCTTGAACATTTGGGGAGTGATGCTATTTCTTAGAATGGGCTGGATGACTGGGCAATGCGGAATAAGTAAGTTCTTAAACTATTAAGAATTACTCGAACTTTGATCATATTTTAATCTAATCTAGTGTAATTACACAAATTTTAATGACAAAATTATAATTTTTTACTTACGGCCGAAATTTTCAGAAATAAAATTGCACACCAGCCTTCTTAGTGCATTTTGGGGAATATATTTCACAATTTGTGAAATAAGCTAAGTACCGTGAACTGGTTGTATGCTATTTCAAGCGACCCCAATGATTTGGTAAAAAAAAAGAAGAAAGAAAGAGAAGTTAACGTTCCAATTTCGAAAATGGTGTAAGATTATGAAGAAAAAGTTAATGTCAAAGTTGCAAATCATCACAGATTTTTTATGAGCACATTCCTCTAGGATATAAATGTTTAATTTGTGTTGGACAAAAGAATAAATAATTAAATATGAACATTCATTGAATTTACCATCTACTATATAGGATAATTATATTTAACTGCACTTACTCAAACCTCAAGGAATATGTGAAAATAAAGAACAAAATTTAGCTTTTAACTTTTAGGTTAAAAGAT
This sequence comes from Parasteatoda tepidariorum, assembly GCF_043381705.1. Taxonomy (NCBI): domain Eukaryota; kingdom Metazoa; phylum Arthropoda; class Arachnida; order Araneae; family Theridiidae; genus Parasteatoda; species Parasteatoda tepidariorum. The sequence goes on along the minus strand of NC_092213.1, from coordinate 76,403,321 downwards.
TTATAAGTTGAGTTAAAAGCTATTTACGATAACCATAGAATTTACCGAGTTAAATCCGGGTACTTTTCCCCCGATATTTACGCCCTACGGTGGACCATTGAAAAACCATTACCATAGTACAGTAGTTTCTATTTTAGTATATTTCGTATGCATTAAAAACTACGCAAATCGCCATGTAATAGTAGTACATATTACCGAAATTAATTAAGCATTATTGACGTCAATTATATATAGTGATTTGTTTACGGTTTCCCCTTATGAATCAGCACCTTTTTTTCTATTAATTTTTCGTTCAGTAAGTATCTTATTTTTTCATTATTTTAATTACGGTTCAATTTAAATTATTTATCACAATCATAACATGCTTTAAAAACACAACTGTAAACAAAATAAACATGTTATTTCAGATTATTCAGTGACGTAACACTGATACGTAATGCCACGTTGTTGGTCACTGAGCTTATAAAAAAATATTAAACCGTAATGAATGTGCAATAAAATCTAAAACAAAATCGTCTACAGTTTTATTTATAAGAACGACTAAGCTAATGCGAAAAAACCATATCATAGACATCTCTCGAACGGTAACTAATTAAAATTTCTTAGAATGGGTGATAAAGTTGCTCGTTTTAGTCCAAGTACTATCCAAGATAGCGTTCCTCGGCAAGGGCGGACAAAATAACTGAGTTAACATAAAGAAAAGTTTAAAGGAGGTAGAGCATTTGCGTTTAAAGTAAATTGCTTTTAAACCTTTAGTGAAAAATTTTAAAAAAACCGCTGCCATATAAATTCTATCAAAATACCGATGTTATAATACTCAAAAGAACAAAATTATCTTGTTTCTGCAAATATATTCTTTGAAAGAAACAATTTAGTCATCAATGAGTAATTTATCTTTAGTAAGGGTAAACTTTGTTTAATAACCGTCGTTGAACAGCCGATCCAATTTTGAACTTAATGCAAAAGACAAGGAAAATCGTGGATCAAGCATCTCCGGCTTGCCATCAAAAAAAAAAAAAAAAAAAAAANAAAAAAAAAAAAAAAAAAAAAAGACTTATTAATATGTATGAATGTTGTTACGAAGTCGAACTTCTACTCTACTCTTTTCATTCCCGAAGCAGCCACCCAAAATATTAGCAGCTGCTTATACAAGATCCATGCAAACATTACTAGTAGAGATGGGTCGAAAGTAACGTAACAGTGACTTGTCACAGTGACTGGAGCAGTCACTGTGACAGCCTGTTCCAACCAAAAAGTTGTCACAGTGACTGGAGCAGTCACTGTGACAAGTCACTGTTACTGTCACTGTGACAAAAATCACTGCTACTGTGACTGTGACAAAAATCACTGCTACTGTTACTGTGACAGATTTCACTGCTACTGTCACAGTGACAAATTTCACTGCTACTGTCACTGTGACAAATTTCACTGCTACTCTAGCTGTTCCAAATGCCACAGGTATATTCACTGCTCCAAAAAACATACTGAAATACCAGTGAATATTGCCGGCCGATGCTCCAGCTCGTACCCTGCGAATGGAAGCATTTTCGTCGCTTCTAAATTCAAGCTGCTCCACTCTGAAAAATTTTGCTGTTATTTTTGATCAAATATCATAACGGAGTTCAGTCTCTATTTTAGTTTGAAGAAAAAAAGAAATTAAAAAAAGCCATGATTTCTATTTTTATTTTGATAATTTTTATAATTTAGTATTAGATAAATTGTTCGATAATAGAAAAATCTTAATAGTAATCTTAATACAATATTATATATTTGAACAAGATATAATTCGAATATATAATATTTTTGTATATATTCAACCGTAGCTTAGTTTATATTCATACTTGAAATCTAAAACAAATTATTATTTTTATTGATTTTTCTTCTTTAAAGGGAACTGAATTTTCGGTCATAAATATCAATTATGCAGCATATAAAAAAGTAGAAGAAGAAACAGATATTGTTTAAAGATTAGAATTTTTTACATCAAGTTTCCAGACATAGCAAACATTTTTATTTATATCTTAA
>NC_092213.1:76375964-76400940 GCF_043381705.1 Parasteatoda tepidariorum | reverse complement strand
ACGCATTCTTTTCTTTTATAAAGGAGAAAAAATCTTCATAAAAGTTTGAAAAGCTATGAAGAATTTCATTAATACGGTGATATTTTTTGTTTGACAACATTACTAAAAATTTACTTGCGATTAAGTTTTCATTTTACTGTACATTTAATGAAGAAATCAGTATTCTATAATATAAAATATTGAATTAATCTCATCATTCATCGTTTTTAAATGCCAATAACTCAACTACAAAAATTTTGAGATCAGATTTTCACTGTAATATCATTATGAAAATATTAGTAACGAGAAGAATTATGAGTTTTAATTTAATATCTTATCTGAGATAAAAGCTTTGATTTTGTTATTTTAACATTTTACAAGAATTAAATAAGGTCCCATATTAGTTATTAAAAACCATACTACTAAATTGCATACTGCGATATACATTATTTAAAATTATCTCTTTCCATAAGAATGACTCAGTATAAAGATTAATTATTTTAATTGATATAGATTAATTTTACTAAAAACTAATTCCATCGATTAATTTTACAATAAAAATATAATATCGATTAAAGTAACTAAAAACTAATCATATCGATTATTAACTAAAGCACTTAATCGATTAATTTATACAAAGTTTTTATAAATAAAAACGATTAATCGATATAAAATATCGATTATATCTATATCGAAATAATAACAGTCACTGCTATTTGTCACTGTTACTTTTGGGTCCCAGTAGCAGAAGTAACAGTGACTGAAAAGTAGCAGTTTTGCCCATCTCTAATTACTAGTTATAAGCAACGACTTCCTTGCGATAGTAGTTTTATAAATTATTAAAACTTTATTTTTTTAATACGAGTGGTATCTTAATTGTATTTTTTTTCCTTTGCGTTTATATAAATTTGGGAAACGGATATATCAAAGGTAATGCCTACTTTTTACTCGCAGCTTAGTGCTGAGTAGAAAATGCACCATAGTAAAAGTGCTGATATCGATTACAAATTCCTCACAGAACTAGACACCGAAATTCGTGGAAGTTTATGGAAGAATTTTAAAAGCTTCGCTGGAACACAAATAAAATTTACTAACACAAGTAAGATATTCAGTAAATACACTAAAAAGCAGACATAATAATAATAAAAAAAAACATAAAGAAGATAAAAAATTATTTACATTTTAAAACTTTTATTAAAATAGAAAAAACACAACATTTGCTAACTGTAAAATTGCTCTCGTTTAAGTTCCGTTCCCACGCTATTTGTTGGTACTAACAATTTTTGATTTTTAAATTTTCCTGCACTTCGTAGGATCAAGTCATTTGCTCATAATCCATCCCGTGGATAATACTTACCTTCTACGCACGCGCTACACTTCGTAGGAAGTCATTTGTTTATAATCCATCTCGTGTTTAATAATTACTCTCTACTTACGCATTACACATAGTAGGAAGTTATTTGTTCATAATTCATCCTGTGGATAATATTTACGCTCTACATACGCACACAAGAAAAATAAATAAATAAATAATTTAAAAAGAAAAACGATTTAAATCTGAGCTCTCATTTTTGAGTTGTAAACAATTGCTTACAGTATTTAAATTAGATGATATACGGAAAAATTTTTTACTTCATAGACAAGTTTATTCAATTAGTTTGAACGCAAATGTGATCAACACGTATTTTTTATATATACAGATAATGAAGAACAAAATTAAGCTTTTAACTCTTAGATTAAAATTGGTTAGGTTAAAAACTATTATATTAATAAGTCATAGCAGAAAATACTGCATTTGTGTTTAAACTAAATTGCTTTTAAACCTTTAAGAAAAAATAAAAATAAATCACTGTCGTATAAATTTTAATCAAAATGTCGATATTATAATGTTATTATATTCAGAAAAACATAATTGTCTTGCTTCTACAAATAAATTCCTTGAAAGAAACAATTCAGTCTTTCAAGATCCATGTATTTCCAGGGATGCCAACTACTCCGCTTTCTGCAGAAGTTTTAATAAATTGGTAACTAATTAAATAGTGAAACTTGTAGAATAAGGATAAATGCGCCTACTTTTTAAAAGAGTAACCACGCTTATTGTATAGGTCTGGTCTGTTTTGTCTGCTAAGGCCAATAATGGCCTTTTTCCCATTCATCCTGTAATGAGAACATAAGCAAAAACAATAGATTACATAAAATGTAACAAATAATGGCACATGAACAAAGCTGCATTTCATATCATTCATGGAATTTTTGATATGTAATGCCGGCCTGGTGGCCGAGCGGTTAGCGTGCCTGACTGCGAAGCCATAGGCTGCGGGTTCGAATCCCGCTCTGGGCATGGATGTTTTTCTCTCTCTTCGTGCTGTCCTCTGTTGTGTGAGTGTGCGATGTGTGAATGTGGCCCACCCTATAAGCGGGTTTGTGGCAGTGTGGCGTGGGCAATGTTGCTCGCCTTCGTGACTTTGGTTCACAGGTGCCCACTGGGTAACGCGAAATGGGCAACAATTCTGGCATAGTATAGGCAAAGATTCAAGTTCAGTGCCTGCCATTGGAGAAAAAAAATTTTGATATGTAATGGTGTAAAAAATATTTAAAATGAAAAATACTAAACCAAAAATAACTTGAATTTCGATACCACTAGAAGATACTTTTTTATAAAGCGGAGCAAGTTGGCATCTCTGTATTTCTAGTAAGGCTTAACATTTATTAAGATTTTAGAGAGGTAAAAAAACAAAAAGAATGATGCATGCCCAGAGCCGGATTATACCTTTCGTAGGCCCTAGGCATAGCTGTTTTTGGGCCCTCCCCTTCTTCCCCACTCCTCCCCTCTTTTCAAAATATATGCTAAAATTTTCTTGCATATTTTTTTTTTACATTTTTATTAATATGGATTTTAATTTACAAATTTGTTTATAGAACTTTATCTGCAATACCAAGATACTGCCGATATTGCAGTTGAAATTTACTCATCCGATTTAGAGGAAAACTTTGCAGATGAATCTTTACTATTTTCAAATTTGTGTGAACATAAATCTGCACAAGAAATGTTGAAGGCTTAAATTAAAGATGAACTTGTGAATACTTTTCCTATCGTTCACATTGCATTAAGAATATATTTGTCGATTCTTAGATCAAATGCAGAAGGAGAAAGATCTTTCTCCAGATTAAAATTTATAAAAAATTAGTTGCGTTCAACAATGAATCAAGATCGTTTGGCATCACTCGCACTTATGTCTATTGAATACGACATTTTGCGTAGTTTGGAATTCGACAGCATAATACAAGATTTCGCTGAATCCAAAAATCGCAAAAAAGTAATTAGATCATAAGATTCTGCAAAATAATTTATTACCGAAAAATATTATATTTTTATTTGTATCTTCATAATTTTGTGCAAAATACACTTGTTGTTTTTAAAGCTAAATTATTTTTGTCAAAAAAAATTTTTCTCCCAAGTTTTTCGTAGGCCTCTGAATTTTGTAGGCCCTAGGCACGTGCCTAGTGTGCCTATACTATAGGCACATACCCTCCAACTGCTACGGAATTCCCGTAGTTTCAGAAATCTTCTTTTCTGACGGTAGCAAAATTAATGTCTTAATATTTAAAAAAAAATTAATTTTAGCATAACTTGTCCACTATTACTTATAAAAGTGCAGGCCATATGGCTAGATTCTTAAGTTCCGATAAAAGTTTTATGAGAGATCCATTTGCTTTAAAAATTTCTACTTTGGTTCGCTACCACTAGAAAGAATTATTTTCAAAATCCTCATAAGTTGGAGGGTATGCAATAGGTTAATCCGGCCCTGTGCATGCCTTATAAATACGAATAAGAACTCGGATTTTTACAAGTTCTAGACTATTTTTGCCTGGCCTCCAAATTCTGAAACCGAATAGCTACATATGCTATTATCGCGCCATTTTCCTACACAACATAATAATTATTTGCATGCCACCAACATAATTGGCAGCTGTTTATGAAAGTCTCAAAACAGAAATATTTTCTCAAAACCCAGGTACTAGCAAATTATTAAAATAAATTTATATGCAGTTTTATTTATAACAACGGCTACTGTTAAGCTAAGACGAAAAAACCATTTTATAACATTTCTCGAACATAATAATTTAAAATTTCTTAAAATAGGTGCTAAAGTAGCTTAGTCGATGCGATTTCCATATTTTAAAGGCCTAACAACACCTATGGTAGCGTTCCTCGACAAGGGCAGACGAAATAACTGAGTTAACACAAAAGAAAAGTTCAAAGAAAGTAGAGGATTTGTGTTTAAACTACATTGCCCTCAAACCTTTAGTGAAAATTTGAAAAAGCTCTCTGTCGTATAAATTCGATCAAAATATCTTCAGATGAACATAATTGTCTTGCTTCTGCAAATAAATTCTTTGAAAGGAACAATTCAGTCTTTAATGGGCCTTTTATTTCCAGTAAGTGTAAGTTCCATTTTATATTATAAGCGTTATTCAACAGCCGACAAAATTTTTTTAGTTTACAACTAGTAATGTTCTACTTTGTAGTAGACCTGTAATTTATAATCCGAAAAGTAAAAAAACAATGATGCATGACTTATTAATGAACTCAGATGTATACATACTAAGTTCTTGACTATTTCTCTTTTTCTTAATGAAATGCAGCCACCCACTAAATTAGCAGCTGCTTTTTTAAGCGAAGCGTGTTGTTTGGAAGTGAACTTCTTGGCATTATAATTAAAAACTTTATATTTTTAATACGGGTGGTAGTTCAATTGTATTTTGTTTTCTTCGCATTTTAGATAAATTTGGGAAACGGATAAATCATAAGTAACGCCTACTTCTTACTCGCAGCTTAGTCTTGAGTAGTATGTAATGATTTAGATTATAAATTCGCCACGGACAAAAAACACCGAAATTCGTGGAAGTTTCTGGAAGAATTTTAAAACTTTGGATAGAACACAAATAAAATTTACTAACACGCATGAGATATTCAGTAAGTGCTCTAAAAAGCAGACATAACATTAAAAAAGCATAAAGGAAATAAAAAATTATTTATACTTTAAAAATTTTATTAAAATAGAAAAAATACAAAATTTGTTCATTGTTGAATAATAGCTCTTGTTTAAGTTCTGTTCCCGCGCAATTTGTATGTAATAACAATTATAAATTTTTAAATTTTGCCACACTTCGTAATATAGAGTCATTTCTTCATAATCCATCCCGTGGATAATATTTACACTCGTATGGGCTACACTTCGTAGGAACTGCATTTATAATTCATCTCGTGGATAATATTTACCCTCTACATACGCAATACACTTCATGCTCAACTCTGTGAGCAATCAGATCATGTTATGGCCAGACATATTAACTCATAGTTGTGGAGGACTCTTCACTCCTCCTGAAAACACGCAAAAAATGAATAAGTTTTACAACCAGTTTTTTCTCAATCCCGGGTAAGGCTTCCAACAGGAATTCTCTTAGAGGCGTTGATCTAACATACACTATTATACTGTTGGGTTCTTGAAATTGGAATGCTTGATCTATACGTAACCATGTGATTTAACTCAGATTGAATTCGATATCTGTAAGCGACGTCACATGTGTGTGTTGAGTTCGACTTGCTTCTGAATTGACAAATGCCACGATTTAACTACGATGACGTCACTTGCAGGTATTCAATTCAATAAAAGTAGTAATTTAATATAAATTTGAATTTATTAAATTTGAGACAGTTGTAGTCGATAGCGGTTGATCTATGTAAAATTGAAAATGTATTTTTCCTTCTTCTTCTTTCCAGTTCTTGCTACCCTAATTGTGCTACTCTCAACAGTTGTAACTGTAATCACCACCCTTTCCATGTCTGCCATTTGCACAAACGGGGATGTCAGAGGAGGTAAGTGCCATCAATTATCGTTCCATTGATCAGCTTATCTCCAAAACAATGAATTTAAATGACCAAAACGCTGCTCCTTCACTTGAGCTTCGAACTAAAATACAATGAGTTTATAAGTGATGGACAAATATTCAAATTTTCACTTCATGACGTAACTAAGTTAACTGTTTACCGAGCTTTAAGCAAAAATGCAAAAATTTTCCTCATAGTTGTGCAACATGACATGTGCATAGCTCTGAATCTAAACAAGTTTTGAAGCTTGATAAGAGATTTGCCCTTTCGCAATCATACGCAAAGGAAAGCTTGTTACGCAATAGAACCGGTTGAACCTCTTTCCATATAGTACGGCTTTCAGGAGAACTCCTCCAGACATCCGTCTCGCGTCGTGGCGGGTACTATGGTTACGAGGAAAGGTCATTTCGAATAAGGGTGAATAGTTTTGTCTTAATATTAGCGTAGGTCGTCGTAAGTAAACCAATCGACACGTTCTTTCCTCCATTTCACCCTCATTAGAAATGTGCTCTGGCTTGTTACCATAGCAGCAGACAGTCCCAGACTTTCAGTCTGGAGGAGTTCTCCTCAAAGCCGCACTATACTTTGGAGATCACCTTACTCCTGAGGCAAACATAAACATTCAAACCAAAACAGTTAAGAAACTCGGCCCCATTCTCGTTGCCGATTGGGCAGAAGAGAACCATGTATACCTGCACATATGACCTATGACGTCAGCAATGTCTGATCATTTACAAGCAAAAAGGGGTGTTAAAGTCGAGTTAAGTTTCTGTACACATCTCTCATATTAATTTACGTGAAATTAATTAAATACAGTGCATTAAATGCAGTTAATTATATACGTATCACACATCGAATTTATCATTCTTTCTTTTCTACGTCTTTTATTTAATTATATTTTATTTATTATGTGTGTATGTATTTTTTTTGTAACCGTAATATTTTGTTTTGCGTACCTGGCAACTTCGATACATAATTAGTTTTTTTATGTTCTACATGGCTTCAAGATTGTCTAATATATATTCATATATAGTGAAACACTAGTGAAAGAATTTTTGTGTAAGAATATAGAATGTATCATTAAAGAAAATTGACGCTTGTTTGGGGTGGCTCACTCGAAATTAAATGGAAAAAACAGTTGATTACGTAAATAAATGCCACGTTTCAACAACCAATCAGGATCGAGATACCCAATCTACGTCACTTGCAGGTATCCCATTGTGCGTGACAATATATTTATTCATAAACTACAGAGGAACTGTTCAACTATTACGCAAGCACCTTATGATTTACTTATATATACTGGTAAGAGAAGGGAGGGGTATGAGTACTCTTTGTGAGTACTAAAAATCACCTTAGTTTTAAATTTTTTTTTCAAAATACTAAGTAGATGTGGGAAGAAAATGCACCAGGAAAAGTTTCAAATTTGAAATATATGTTCAATTTGCGGGAAAAAAATTTAAAAAAAATTCTTCAAGAAGTTTTGGAAGTCAAGAGTTGCGACAAAGAATAAAAAGGCAATAAATTCTTAAGGAATATTTTACTGAAAATTTATAAAATAAATTAAAGCGCGATTTTTTACACAATGTTCCTATAATTCAATCCTGAAATTAGACTACCAAAGCACAAGTCAAAATTAAAGCAAAAAACAAAGGGATGTTTCGACTTTCTAACATAAGCATGAGGATGATTGTAACAAAAGTTGCTTACGCGATAATTTTGTGTAATTCAGAGTCGAAAATAATCATATTCTTTCCTAAATTTTTTCATTCGTAGCCTATGGTGGTTATGAAGTTTTATCTATTTACTTTTTTTATAACCGTCGTTGAACAGCCGACCCAAATTTATGGATTTATGACTTCTAATGTTCAACTCCGTAGCCTCGTAATTTTGAACCCAATACAGAAGACAAAGGAACTCCTGAATCAAGTATTGTACGAAATTTGCCTTTCGTGGAGGACTTTTTGATGGAGCTAACCCGCATTTGCGTTACATGGAAAGGAAGACCACGAGAACCTACCACGGTTAGCTTGACGGCAAAGGGACTCTAACACATGTTCCATATACCACTGAAGATATTCCTCGTCAGCACTGTGGTCAGTGCAAGTCGGATACGGAATTCGTATAGACTGCGATTCGAACCCGGTTTGCCTCATTGGAAGGCGAGCGCTCTATCCCCTGAGCCACCGCGGCTCGGGTTATGAAGTTTGTCCCGTTCTGTGATGTTTATATTCTATCGATTGTTTTCCTGCCTGATTAATGCCAAAACCTAATGACAGTTTCGGTACAGTCGCCAGTATGGAAAATTGGCAAGAATTGCTTAGAAATAAGAACATTAAAAAATTATCATCAACTCAAAATATATTTTTATCCTGTCTAGTGAAATCAAAGGACGGGTGTTCTATTTTTCTAGAAGAAAAAGAAAGAACGAAAATAAAATCATGTTGCGAAACGAAATCTTCAAGTTTAAATAATCGTAAATAAAAGTATGCAAAATAGCTTAGTTTAAACAAACCAACTCTACACTTCACAGTTAATGTGTTAGCTACATTTATTACATTTTTATATTTATAGAAAGGGTTTCAAATCTACAATCCTATAAAACTTATCTCTAATATGTAAATATTTATATTGCATGCAGTAAATTTTACAACGAAACATTCCAATTTTTATTTTCTAGAAGATAGCAAAGAGCTGCATAGATCGAAGTTCAGAACATAACCGATAAGAAAAATATTTTATTTAATTGTCAACTCTCGTCTAAAACTAAATATTCTACCATAACTTTTAACGTGTTCATCTTAAATACGTTTAAAATATTTGCATGAATTGTTACATTAAAAAAATTAACATAATTTTATGCACATTATGTAATATTGCCATAATTATATTTTAAATCTTCGACACTTGTTATAGACTTCAATTGAGAGGACTAAGCTACCAATCTCGTAAACGAGGGTTCGACTTCTAAAATGGACACATAAATATTTTCTCTCCTTCAGGACATGCGGAGTTTTCACTCTTCTTTACTCCCTAATTGGGAGCCCTGGACTTTCGGAACACGCAATTCTCTCATGCACGCATAGATGGCAGCACCACAGCTCGGCGCGTCACAAGAAAAACTCTAGTATTTCCCATTTCTTACACTAGATGGCATAACTAGATCAACTAATTAAGCCATAATCCACAATGTTCCGTATCCTCGTAATTTTGAACCCAATCCTGAAGACATGGATACTACTGGATCAAATACTGGGAGAAATTTTCCTTTATGGAGGACTTTCTAATAGAACTAACCCGCATTTGCGTTACGTGAAAGGGAAAGCCACGAAAATTTCCCACGGTAAACCTGACGGCAAGGGAATCTAACCCATGATTCGTCTACCACTGAGGATATTTTACGTCGGCACTGTGGTTGATGCAAGGCAGATGCGGAATTCGTATTGACCACCAATGGCTGGGATTCGAACCCGGTTCAACTTAATGGAAGGGGAATGCTCTATCCCCTTAGCCATCACAGCTCCGGCAAACAAGATAGAAGTGGTTACTATACTGTTCAAATATCTCACCCAGTTTCTTTTCAGAAACAATTATGTATAAAAAAAAAAGGTGAATCATGGATATCACTCATGTGTTTTTTTGATTTGAAAAATAGTCAGATTGTATTACTTTTACATATAATGTATACTTGTTTTGTAGGTGGGGCTTATTATCTCATTTCTCGAAGTCTTGGTCCAGAATTTGGAGGTGTCGTTGGTATTCTTCTCTTTTTAGCCAACGCTGTTTCCGGAGCTTTGTATATTTTAGGAGCGGGAGAAGCCATCAGAGATATCCTAAGGGTATTAATATTTTTGTGAATTATAAATTCAAAAATCGTTTATAGAGCGTCTACTGGTTCTTCAAAATTATGATTTTGGGAGCTGGAGAAGCCATCAGAGATATCCTAAGGGTATTAATATTTTTGTGAATTATAAATTCAATAATCGTTTATAGAGCGTCTACTGCTACTTCAGAATTATGATTTTGGGAGCCGGAGAAGCCATCAGAGATATCCTAAGGGTATTAATATTTTTGTGAATTATAAATTCAATAATCGTTTATAGAGCGTCTACTGGTACTTCAAAATTATGATTTTGGGAGCCGGAGAAGCCATCAGAGATATCCTAAGGGTATTAATATTTTTGTGAATTATAAATTCAATAATCGTTTATAGAGCGTCTACTGGTTCTTCAAAATTATGATTTTGGGAGCCGGAGAAGCCATCAGAGATATCCTAAGGGTATTAATATTTTTGTGAATTATAAATTCAATAATCGTTTATAGAGCGTCTACTGGTACTTCAAAATTAAGATTTTGGGAGAGATATCCTAAGGGTATTAATATTTTTGTGAATTATAAATTCAATATATAGTGAATTATAAACTCAATAATCGTTTATAGAAATTTAAATTATTAATTATTTTAGCTGTAGATAAATTTCTGTCATAAAGTGTGTTTCACGCATTTAAAAAGTTGAGATGAAACATTTCTGATCACCACAATAATTTGATTACTCGAAAACATATAATAAGTTATCTAATGGTTTGGGGGAAATATTTTCAGATGATAATTATAACATTCGTTTATCCAAAGGAATACGATGAAAAGGAATAGGCCCCCTCCCCACCACACACATATTTCGTAAGTCAAAAATCCACACCCCCAAAAATGTTTATTCGGAGAAAATGCGTCTTTGTGTTGGTTCCGCTACTTGAAGTATTGTATGCAATTAATTAACATATTTAAGATTAGGCCTTCGAATCATGAAGATTCAGTCTTAATTTATAAAAATTCATCAATTAGATCAAAACTTACAATGTTCGAGTTTTTTTTTTTATTTTTTTTTGAAAATTACACTATTTTTGTTGCTAATTTTTAAGGTTATTACAAATATATTTTATCCCAGCTTTTTTTCACACTGTCACAATTTATCAGAAAAATTTTGTCCCCTAGTTGACTGGTCACTGCTGCCCCGTACTATAAATACTCTTAATTTGACCACTAGAAGGTCATATATTGAATAAAATAGAATAAATAATTTATACGACTTATCATCTTTCGTACATAAGTGAAATATGGTAAATTTTCTGGCTAAAACTTGGACTAAAAAAATTTTTGCATCCAAATCAGCCACCAAAGGCTTAAATGTTTTTATTTGTCGTCACTATTGCTCGATCTTCTCTATGTTTTTTTTTCTTTTTCTTTTCTCTTTATTTAACTAAAACTGGGTGCCTGGGCCGCGCAGCGTCCCCTAACCCATTCATCATGAAGTATTTACAAGTTGAATTAAAAAACATTTTGAATTATGCAGCATTTAGGTAGCATTACAGAAGATCAAGCATATTTGCTTGATAAATTAAACATGATTTGATATTTAATATAAGTCATGATTTATGCAATAATCAGAAATTTTCGTGAATATAAAAAGCACAATTGATATTTAAGCATTGATTGGTATTAAATTTGATGCAATCATAGGTTGTGATTAAAATATGAATTAAATTAATGTGTAAACAATTACAATTGATATTTTAGCATTGAATGGAATTTAAATTTGATGCATTCATAAGTTGTGATAAATTATGAGTAAAATTAGAATATATGCAAATGCGATTGACAATTTAGCATTGAATAAAGTTAGAATTGTGTAATTTTAAGTTGTAAAACAAATATAACATGATATATGATAAATTTACAGAAGTTTTGTTTAATATTGGTGTCGCCATCTATCGGATACAGTTTGCAATTTAATTGAGCTGTTTTACTTTTTTCATTGAAGAAGAGTTTGATAATCTACATATTACACTAATGCAAGAGTTCAGAATGAATAGTCCGGAATTGGGCATGACTATGACATTATGGAGCATTATCTCTAATGATTCTTTGCAGTAATTGGAGTACCTCTTCATTCTTTATGAGTTCTTGCAGTTCTTTTATTATTATGACAAGTCTGCGAGCCATACCGGCTGTTGTTGTGGGAATCGGGCGAGAGCCCTTCCTAGTGGGACGGGCTATGCACCCAGTGTAGTTTGCGGTGTGGGATTCACTACAGTTGCAACATTTTGGTGGAGTGTGTCTGTCCTTTCTGCATTCATGGGAGCGATGATTGCCAGCGCATTTCACACATCTTGAGGCAGCGTTGCATGATCTTTGAGTGTGGTGGAATGCTTGACAATTAAAACATTGAATTGGTCCACGACCCCCCCTAAATCTCTCTATTCTGACTGGAATACTTTGAATAGTGGTGATGGAGTTAATTTGATGATTTTGCACTGTATTTTTAAGAATTATGAGAAAAAGTGGGAGGAGCCTATAGGCCTCGCCCACTTTTCTCTTAAACTGTATGACTTTATGAGTTGTAATGCCTGTTTTTGCCAGTTGATGGGAGATCTCATCTGTTTTGTATTCTGTTGATAGTCCACGGAGTAATACTTTAATATGTATGGTTGGATGTGCTTGTGCAGAGGTTATGGGTGTGTCTGTTTCTTCATTGGGAACTTCCATGGGTGGAGCTATGTCGGAGTTGACTATTGTTTCAGATAGTAGCAAGGAGGTGGCGGCATCTATTGGTGAAGAAGAGGTGCTTTCTGTAATCATGATTTGTGTATCCTCAATATTTTTGGCTTTGTTTTGCTTTTTCTTCTTCCTTTTTCGCTTTTTTGTAGGAGGCTCTGCATTATTTTTAGCTGTATTTTCTGTATCGGTTGTCATTTCGCTTTTCTGTTCTAAATTTTGGCCTGCATCTTGAGTTTCCATAAGTTGAGTTTTGAGTTGCGAGCAATCCTGGAGCTCTTTCGCTGTTGTTTCAATTTCTTCGTTGGTCATCCTTATCATTTCCATCCATTCTTCATATAACTTTCGTTCACCTGGACTCATGCTTTCCACATTTACCGTTGGTTCTCGTGAAGTCTTTTCGGTTTGGCATTTTCCGCCACGTGGATGATTTTGATATGTAGCCATATTGCGTGATTTGATTTTGTTGTCGAATTCTGTGGATTCCTCATCCGTCGTAGAGTCACTGAGGTTTTGACGCCCGGTAGGCGTGCTTGTCTTTCCACCACGTCCGCAACGTCGAAGACTCATTTTGCAGTACTTTAAAAATTGAATTGAATAAACTTAAACTTAATTTTTGCACTTTACTTTAAACTACGAGCTTCAAACTTTGCCACGTCCAGACATAATTTCGAGAGAATTATTAAGAACTACTCACCAAAAGGATTAAACATCAATAACTCAAAACATCAAAATTTTTTCCTCGTCAGGAACATCAAATGGGCTGACCGGAGCTCAGAATCTGACACCTTGTGTAACACTCGACATCTGGTCAGGTATCATATCATCAAATTTTCAAACCATGACATCTGTCACCCAAGCCATCGCATGACATCAGAAATCGGGCACCATGTTTTTTTTTGATAGATTAGTTCCTTTTATAGCAAATTTAAAATTAAAAAAAAACTGATAAAATATTAACAACAAATTATGAAGTTATTAAGCCTAACCGGAGGTTTTGCAGAAATACAGATTACATATGTATGATTAATTTATCTTTGCAGTAATGAAGAATAGAACTGCTTGAGTAATTTTTCCTGACATGAATACAGAATAAATATGAATGGTTAATTTATATTAACAGTAATGTGAAAGAGAACTGAGAACTGTATGGTTAAATTTTCTCTTTAGGAATGCAGAATAGATATGTATGAATAATTTATTCTTGCGTATCCTTGCCTTATGTGAAATAGAACAGCATAGTCATTTATGAACCCTTCCCTGCACGAATACGGAATTGACGTACATAGGTAATTTAACTTACCAGTAATGTTGAAGAGAACTGTATGGTTAAATTTTCTATACGATAATGCAGAATAGATATGTATGATTAATTTATCTATGCAGTAATGCGGAAGAGAACTGCATGGTTAACTTTTCCTTACACGAACGGAGAATAGATATGTATGGTTAATTTATCAGAGGAGCTGAGAACTGTATGGTTAAATTTTCTCTGTGGGAATACAGAACAGATATGCATGATTAATTCATCCTTACAGTAATGCAAAATAGAACTTCATGGTTAACTTTTCCTTGCATGACTGCAGAATAAATATGGATGCAGAATAGATATGGATGAATAATTTACCTTACAATTAATATGGAATAAAACTGTTAGGGTTAATTTTTCAATGAAAGAATGCAGAATAGATATGTTTAACTAATCCTTGCTGTAATGTGGACAAGAATTGTATGGTTAATTTTCTCCTATAGGAATGTGGAACGGGACTCGTTGAGTTTCCCAGTGACGTGAATGATATCCGAGTGACCAGTGTCATCTGTCTCCTTGCCATGATGTCCATTACAGGTATCGGAATGGCATTCGAGAACAAAGTAAGTTCTTATGGGTAGCATTGATGACTAACAACTTTATTGAACAATTTTTACATGAACATTCAGTGGCGTACATTGACTTAGGTGTGCCCCCGCAAGAATCGTAAATGTGTCCTATGTTAAACTTAACGCAATATTTTTAAAATTATAATATGAGCTAAGAACACTATAAAGATTGTGATTCGTGATTGTTGAGATGTCAGAATTGTTGAACGTTTTAAAACTTTGAATATCCACAGTGATAACCTCCGAAAATAAGCGACCAAAAGACTACATTGATTTAGATTTGGCACGTTCAGAAACTTTCAACGCGCAATTCAAAATTTCAGATTTTTATTGGCAATTAGAGAACTGCTCCTAAAAGTAAAACAACCAAATTTAAACTGAGCAAACTCGTTTTAACCTTAAAAACCATTGTAGAATTGATTTTAAAAAGTTAACATTTACCAATGTCATCAACAATCACATAGTTGCTTGGATAAAGACTCCTATACTATCAGAGCTGACCTATCAAGCAATATTGGAGCAAACAAGTTCGCAAGTTAACGTTATGTTAGTATTGTGCTTATGTTAGCTCTTTGCTCCAAAAATAGATGATAAGCCGGCCTAGCTTGGATGAATGTCAGACATATTTATTACATCCGATTTTATATCATTTAATTCGTTGATATTATAATATTTATTCGATATTTTAATATCTGTTGAGGACAGGAGAAACATCAGTGTTCGGAGTACCAGTTAAATGTATAATGGATGAGGGCATTTGACCTAAATAAACATTGATGTAGGGCATACCGGGCAACGGCACTAAAACTTTAAAAAAAACATCAGTGTAGGGCAGAGGTCGTCAAAGTGGTCTATATAGACCCCCAGGGGTCTATTTAACATACGCGGGGGTCGATCTGAGCCAGGGGGTCGAATGGGGGTCGATCCGAACCGGAAAGGTCGAAGGATTATCAGTATTTTTCAGATATGTGACAATTAGAAGTAAAAGAAGAAGACTTGGAAATATATATAGGTAATCTTCAAAAATTGAGCGACGATTTTAAACTGCGTTTTGTTGATTTGGAAAACATTGATATCCCTGATTGGATTATTGTGCCATTTTCTGCTCAAATTGAAAACGTGGACATCAACCTGCAAGATGAGCTTGCTGAATTATTATGGGGATTTGAAGCAAAGACGCTTTTTAAAAATTTAACAATAAGCAAATTTTGGACAAATATAAATATAATGCAAAAATATGTAAGACTTTACGAAATAGCTCAGCCATTTATGATAGCATTTCCAAGTTCCTATATGGTTGAAGCCGGTTTCAGTCACGTAAATTCAATCTTAACTAAGAACAGAAATAAATTAAATGTGGAGTTTCGAGGGGATTTAAGATTAAAATTGACCAATTTTGAACCCAATATAACGAACCTTGCAAAAAAAAAAAAAAAAACACCAGGCACACCCATGTCATTGATTAAGAAGCAATAAATCCGTAGTTACTTTACTTATTATTTCTACTTACTTATAATTACTTATTATTTCATAAATATTAAGGTATTTATATTTCAACATTAATATATTTTTCATAAAACTATTGTTACACTATGTACTATTACTTTAATAAATGTTCAAAATCATAAAATAAATGTACAAACACAGTATCTAATAGAGTTTTATTTTAATTAACAGAAAATTACTTTTATGGGGGTCGATGGAGATTTCGAAAAATTATGTAGGGGTCGATGATAAAAAAAGTTTGGCAACCCCTGGTGTAGGGTATACCGGGCAGTGGCACTTAACAAGAGCTAGTATATATTTCAGACATTTACCAAAACGACTGTGCGATTGTCAACAGTCACCGGTGAAAGTCAACAATCACCAATTTCGGTCTTACACAGAAACAAATGTATTTTAATTACATTTTACAACGTTGATTTTTTACTTACAGACACAAATGGTATTGCTGGTCATTCTTCTGATTGCCATGATGGACTATTTTGTGGGTGCATGCTTTCCAGCAAAGGACAATCAAATAGCTCAAGGATTTGTAGGCTTCAATGGTATATATCATTCATAGTTTTGTTTTCTTAGTATAAAATTAACTTTATATGATGAAGTAATTGCAAAAACTTATGAATAAAAAAATAGCTCTAAGGTACAAGTTACAAATGTCGCCAATTGAAAATTTTTCCACCATTCAATATTAAATAACACTTACACGAAAGTAAAATCATGAAAAAGGAAAAGAAAGAAAGAAATATTATAAAAACTACATTTTTGTAGTTGTTGATTTTATTTTTGCGAGAAGTGAAGTGGAAAACTAATACGTATAACTTACGCACATCAAATTATACATTCCATTTCGTTCGAAAATGATGTGCCCAATATTTTTCACTTAAGATCTGTGAAAAAAGTAATTTTAGTCTGATTGAAAAACGTAGTTTTTAAATTCTTATGCTTTCTTTATTTGTCATAAATAACACTGTACAGCATGAAAAATGTCCCTGAAACATAGTTTCTTGTATTTTTTGACTAAAAATAAAGAAAGTGTAATTTATTTTTTGTTTTCCACGTACCATTTTTACCTCATTTTAGCTGAGATCAGTATGCGTATTTTAACAACAATAACATCTTTTAGGCAAAGGATAAGTACTGTCATTGAGAGTGTGACAGTCGATGGCTTGGCTACCATTCTGGCGATCTTGGCGACGTCTATGGTGAAAAAAATCCTTATTTAACTTCTCAAGGTTCTTCACTTAACGAGTTAATAATTAATTAGAAGCTTTGTGATTTTTGTTTCTATAAAAAACGATACATGATGAACCATTTTGATACATAAATTATTGTATAGAATTGAACATAATCACTTTCATTTCATTTAAAGACAGGAAAAAACAGTTCAAATTTAATGTATAATACATATTTCATTGTTTAGGTGCTGTTGGATTAGCTAACATGGGTCCAGACTTCAGAGGAGAAACTTTCTTTAGTGTTTTTGCCGTCTTCTTTCCCTCTGTTACAGGAATTTTAGCCGGAGCCAACATTTCAGGAGATTTAAAGGTTTCTGGTTTCCTTTCTGATTTTTAAAGGAGGAAATGATAACTAAACTTAAAGAATAATTATAAATCCATTTAAACTCTGACACTGTGTTTCATATATATATATAGAAAAGACCTAGTGCGTTCTCCAGCGTGGTATCCACTCTTTCAGGACCACCACAATGGGTGAGATACCGTTGGTCATGTTAATTTGGACGTCTAGTTTCTGCCACACTAGATGGCAGCACCGAGACTCTATTTGAATGCTAAAGTGCACTAGGAATTTAATTTTGCCGGCAATGCCAAGAGTCAATAAGGCACTCCAGGGATTTTTTACACGCCGCATAATCATACGACATGGCCGCTGAGGAATTTCTGCATCCCGAAAATCCTGTGTCTGGGCCGGGGATCGAACCCGCAGACTTGGGCTCAGAAGGCCGACGACAAACCAACTGCGCCACCCAGCCACNTGTGTGTGTGTGTGTGTGTGTGTGTGTGTGTGTGTGTGTGTGTGTGTGTGTGTGTGTGTGTGTGTGTGTGTGTGTGTGTGTGTGTGTGTGTGTGTGTGTGTGTGTGTGTGTGTGTGTGTGTGTGTGTGTGTGTGTGTGTGTGTGTGTGTGTGTGTGTGTGTGTGTGTGTGTGTGTGTGTGTGTGTGTGTGTGTGTGTGTGTGTGTGTGTGTGTGTGTGTGTGTGTGTGTGTGTGTGTGTGTGTGTGTGTGTGTGTGTGTGTGTGTGTGTGTGTGTGTGTGTGTGTGTGTGTGTGTGTGTGTGTGTGTGTGTGTGTGTGTGTGTGTGTGTGTGTGTGTGTGTGTGTGTGTGTGTGTGTGTGTGTGTGTGTGTGTGTGTGTGTGTGTGTGTGTGTGTGTGTGTGTGTGTGTGTGTGTGTGTGTGTGTGTGTGTGTGTGTGTGTGTGTGTGTGTGTGTGTGTGTGTGTGTGTGTGTGTGTGTGTGTGTGTGTGTGTGTGTGTGTGTGTGTGTGTGTGTGTGTGTGTGTGTGTGTGTGTGTGTGTGTGTGTGTGTGTGTGTGTGTGTGTGTGTGTGTGTGTGTGTGTGTGTGTGTGTGTGTGTGTGTGTGTGTGTGTGTGTGTGTGTGTGTGTGTGTGTGTGTGTGTGTGTGTGTGTGTGTGTGTGTGTGTGTGTGTGTGTGTGTGTGTGTGTGTGTGTGTGTGTGTGTGTGTGTGTGTGTGTGTGTGTGTGTGTGTGTGTGTGTGTGTGTGTGTGTGTGTGTGTGTGTGTGTGTGTGTGTGTGTGTGTGTGTGTGTGTGTGTGTGTGTGTGTGTGTGTGTGTGTGTGTGTGTGTGTGTGTGTGTGTGTGTGTGTGTGTGTGTGTGTGTGTGTGTGTGTGTGTGTGTGTGTGTGTGTGTGTGTGTGTGTGTGTGTGTGTGTGTGTGTGTGTGTGTGTGTGTGTGTGTGTGTGTGTGTGTGTGTGTGTGTGTGTGTGTGTGTGTGTGTGTGTGTGTGTGTGTGTGTGTGTGTGTGTGTGTGTGTGTGTGTGTGTGTGTGTGTGTGTGTGTGTGTGTGTGTGTGTGTGTGTGTGTGTGTGTGTGTGTGTGTGTGTGTGTGTGTGTGTGTGTGTGTGTGTGTGTGTGTGTGTGTGTGTGTGTGTGTGTGTGTGTGTGTGTGTGTGTGTGTGTGTGTGTGTGTGTGTGTGTGTGTGTGTGTGTGTGTGTGTGTGTGTGTGTGTGTGTGTGTGTGTGTGTGTGTGTGTGTGTGTGTGTGTGTGTGTGTGTGTGTGTGTGTGTGTGTGTGTGTGTGTGTGTGTGTGTGTGTGTGTGTGTGTGTGTGTGTGTGTGTGTGTGTGTGTGTGTGTGTGTGTGTGTGTGTGTGTGTGTGTGTGTGTGTGTGTGTGTGTGTGTGTGTGTGTGTGTGTGTGTGTGTGTGTGTGTGTGTGTGTGTGTGTGTGTGTGTGTGTGTGTGTGTGTGTGTGTGTGTGTGTGTGTGTGTGTGTGTGTGTGTGTGTGTGTGTGTGTGTGTGTGTGTGTGTGTGTGTGTGTGTGTGTGTGTGTGTGTGTGTGTGTGTGTGTGTGTGTGTGTGTGTGTGTGTGTGTGTGTGTGTGTGTGTGTGTGTGTGTGTGTGTGTGTGTGTGTGTGTGTGTGTGTGTGTGTGTGTGTGTGTGTGTGTGTGTGTGTGTGTGTGTGTGTGTGTGTGTGTGTGTGTGTGTGTGTGTGTGTGTGTGTGTGTGTGTGTGTGTGTGTGTGTGTGTGTGTGTGTGTGTGTGTGTGTGTGTGTGTGTGTGTGTGTGTGTGTGTGTGTGTGTGTGTGTGTGTGTGTGTGTGTGTGTGTGTGTGTGTGTGTGTGTGTGTGTGTGTGTGTGTGTGTGTGTGTGTGTGTGTGTGTGTGTGTGTGTGTGTGTGTGTGTGTGTGTGTGTGTGTGTGTGTGTGTGTGTGTGTGTGTGTGTGTGTGTGTGTGTGTGTGTGTGTGTGTGTGTGTGTGTGTGTGTGTGTGTGTGTGTGTGTGTGTGTGTGTGTGTGTGTGTGTGTGTGTGTGTGTGTGTGTGTGTGTGTGTGTGTGTGTGTGTGTGTGTGTGTGTGTGTGTGTGTGTGTGTGTGTGTGTGTGTGTGTGTGTGTGTGTGTGTGTGTGTGTGTGTGTGTGTGTGTGTGTGTGTGTGTGTGTGTGTGTGTGTGTGTGTGTGTGTGTGTGTGTGTGTGTGTGTGTGTGTGTGTGTGTGTGTGTGTGTGTGTGTGTGTGTGTGTGTGTGTGTGTGTGTGTGTGTGTGTGTGTGTGTGTGTGTGTGTGTGTGTGTGTGTGTGTGTGTGTGTGTGTGTGTGTGTGTGTGTGTGTGTGTGTGTGTGTGTGTGTGTGTGTGTGTGTGTGTGTGTGTGTGTGTGTGTGTGTGTGTGTGTGTGTGTGTGTGTGTGTATGTGTGTGTGTGTGTGTATGTGTGTATATATATATATATACACATACACACACAAACGAAATCTAATCTATATCTACAAAACGAAATCTATTAAGCGAGTAACGAATTCAGGAGAACTTATACCTATCGGAATTTTTCAAGAATGATTTGAAATTTCGTGATAAGATTGCCTGATTACAAAATGGGAAAACAGAAACGCAAATAAGGTTAGAAGCGTAAGAGAGGGATCTTTTATGTCGCGTTCTTACTGCAGTATTAAAGCGCATTAGATTTGTTGGTTACCTTGAATTGGCCCAAAAGTCGATCTGTTCAAGATAATAATATTA
The DNA here is from genome assembly GCF_043381705.1 of Parasteatoda tepidariorum. Lineage (NCBI taxonomy): Eukaryota > Metazoa > Arthropoda > Arachnida > Araneae > Theridiidae > Parasteatoda > Parasteatoda tepidariorum. Next base: position 76,380,422 of record NC_092213.1, on the reverse strand, counting down.
TACTGGATAATTCGATGGCTCAGGGGATAGAGCGTTCGCCTTCCAATGAGGTGAACCGGGTTCGAATCCCAGTCGATACGAATTCCGCATCCGGCTTTCAACGGCCACGGTGATGATCAGTGGTAGACGGATCGTGGGTTAGAGTCCTCTTGCCGTCAGGCTAACAGTGGGCGGTTCTCGCGATCTTCCTCTCCATGTAACGCAATAGTTCCATCAAAAAGTCCTTCACGAAGGCAAATTTCTCCCAATGCTCGATTCAGGAGTCTTCTGGATTGGGTTCGTAATTACAAGGCTACGGAGTTGAACATTAGTAGTTGTAAACCCATAAAATTGGGTCTGCTGTTCAACGACGGTCAGAAAATAAAATAAAATACTGGATAATTCAAAGTTTATTATTAATAAGGTAGTCTATATGTTTTGTAAAGTTGTCTACATACTATGTTGAAAACCATACAAGATACGTAGTCAATTCAAGTACTAAGATTTATGAAAATGCGCTACCAGTTTGGGGGGCAACGTCACAGGAGCGTTACTAATTTAATCTAATACTGTAAAACACGCTTTTTTAAACTAGAAAAACTGTAATAACTTCTCTTAATGCAGGATCCATGCATGGCGATACCAAAAGGAACCTTACTGTCCATACTGACCACATCGGTCAGTTATATAGCTCTGGTATTTTGGCTTGGATTCACGACTCTTCGAGATGCATCAGGGAGTTTTCAGGATTACTTGAACAGCACCCTTGAAAATTGCACCATTCATTCATGCCACTACGGTTTGCAGAACGATTACCAGGTAAGCAAATGATGGCAATTAGATAGAAATTATCTATTTTGTTAACGTTACAATTTATTTTAGAGTTACTTTGTATTCCCCGGAAAAGCGAATTAACTGGTAGTAAAGACATTTCGTTCCCAGCTTGTCTTAAAATATCCCTGAACTTCGAAGAGATATTTATAGACTTAGATAAAAATTTGTACTTGTTACTCAGTACTAGCCTGGTGGGCTCTCATTCATTCATTAGATCTGATATGACTCAAAGGATATAGCTGGGCAAAAGTGGACTATATGGAGTTATTTACAGTTATCTTCCAGTCTGGTATACACTTTATAACTTTAAGTTTGGGTAGCCAGAATTCTTTATTTCTAACGTAAACAATCTAGTTATAAAATTGTTTTACAATAAGCTGTTTTAGATTTCCGGGGTACAAACAGTCGTGGTTTAAACTTGCATAAATAATTTAACAAGTGAGGATGAACTGTAAAGAATCCCTCGTTATATATAAATTTTTATTTCTCTTCGCTTTGGCATCCCACATTACACTATAGCTCTAGCATCAATTTATATGCACTGACTATTCTTATTTAACAAGAATAATTATATTACATCCCAGGTAACAGAGCATGATCAATTTTGTGCCAAATATACGTATATTTCGCCTTTAAATTTTATCAAACATTCGTAAAATTCACATAAAACTGAAACGTCGAATTATAGCAGAAAATGGAAAATAAAAAATAAAATTTAAAATTCAACTTAAACTTACACGTGAATGAAATTTTTTTCCGAATATTTTACCAACCACTTTCTACTTGGAAAGAATGAGTAAGTTATTTTTAACGTCAAAAGTACATCCAAATTTATTTAAATTGAAACATCAAATTATAGCAAAAAAAGGTTATCCAAAAAACACAAAATATACGTAAAATTTTACGTAAACAAATTCATTTATTTTAAGAATATTTTACCTATTACTTTTTATTAGGTAAGAATGAGTACGTTATTTTTATAACTATTTACGTCAATAGTACGTTAAAATGTACGTTAGTTGAAGCATCGAAATATATAGAAAAAAAAGTGTCTATTTTTGGTTTCATTTATTGAGTAAGATTAAAAGGTTACGCTAAAATAGGCATTTCTACACTGTTTCAAAAGCGGACAATATTTTGCCCTCGCATATAAAACAAGCAATTAAAAAAAAGGATTTGTATGAAGTTGATCAAACCTTGAGGAATTTATATCCCCTTTATCATTCATTGAAATTTAACATCTCAACTAATAAAACTGATTTTTATGTATATCATGTTAAAATTAATTATACCATAGTGATCAAAACATTTTTATCAAATTTATTAATTCAGGAATCAGAAAATGTATAACTTTAGCTACCACTGGTGAAAATCCTCCGATGCAACAACAAATATTCCACTGTCACGTTATATATTATCATAATTAATCATCTATATCAAGTTACTAATTGTAATAGTATCTCTTAAGTTACTAAAGTCAAAAAATTAAAATATTGCTTCAAAATTGTTTTAATAAGATTTCCTAAGTCATTATTGTAAATAAGCATATGTGTGTGTTATAGGTTATGAAAATGGCGTCAGGTTATGGACCAATAATTTATGGTGGCATTTTTGCCGCTACTCTTTCGTCTGCTCTGGTATCCATTGTTAGTGCTCCTCGAATTCTACAGGTAAGTTTAGTTTCTGAATAATTTTTAACACTTATTTTAGAACATCAAACAGAATTTTTCTTAAGAGGTCCATTCCCACCCTCCCGAATTCAATGGGATACTTGCATGTGACGTAGTGTGGGTATCTCGATTCTGATTGGTTGTTGAAACGTGGCGCTTGTTTACGCTAGAAACTGTTCTTCCCATTCTATTTCGAGTAAGCAAGGTGCGTCAAGTATAAATTCTCTTAAATGACACATTCTAAATTCTTTCACAAAGATTCTTTCTCAAAGATTTCAATTCTTTCACTATATATTTGCACCGCGACTTAACACAAAGACAGGCATGAAGCCATGTGGAATATAAACAAACTAATCGAAGTTGCCAGGTAGACAAAACAAAAATACACCATGGTTACAATAAAATGCATAAACAAATAATTAATCAAAGTTAAGTAAAGGAAGTAGACGAGAAAAAATTATATTTCAATGTATTCGATGTGCAATACCACGCTGTATTTAATTAACTTATCGTTAATTAACATTCTAACTTATGTACAGAAACTTAGTTCAACTTTATTACGCCATTTTGCTGATAAAAATTAAAATTTTGATGACGTCATTGGTCACGTGTGTGAGTCTTCTTGAAATGTCAAAGTTGTCAAAGGAGTGGAGTTGTCACTCAGTTGTCAAAGGAGTGGAGGCGGAAAGAGAAAATTTTAATTATGCTTGTAATCATCTTTATTTAATTTTCACGAATAAATGATGGAGTAAATTTAAAGACGCCGGCAACATCTTTCGGAACATGTGAAATACAAGGCCGTTACCCAATCAGAGTTTGAGAAGTAAATCACGTGAAGTTTTAGATTTTCTATTGATTTTTTTAAAAGGTAGTTTAGTATCATATATTTATCTGTCTTTAAATTTATGAGAAATATCTTTGTTTTGAGGTAATTTAAGCTATAATAATTTTTCAGTATCATTCAAATCGGCTTTCATCAGATTAAACAATAATGTAAATGAATTTTAAAAACTAAAAACAGATAAATATATGGTGTTAAATTGTCAATCAATAATGTAATTGCTTTACATTTTTGAAAAAAAAACCCAACAGAATTTTAAAAAAGTTATCAAGTACCTACTATTTTTCATAATATAATAAAACGACGCTTTAATTTTAGAGCTTTTTTGAAAAGTATATACTGTATAATGATATTTTATCATCAAAAATTTGTTAAGAACAAAAAAGTAAATAAATTTCAAAAAATAACAAAAACATATAACTAACGCAAAGTAAAAATTTAATAAAAAAGCCAGGAGGGCAAGGTAAATGGTATATACTAGAGAGCCTAGAGTAAAAGAGAGTGGACAAGGGAGAAACGATTCCTGATTGGTGGACAGAAAAACTTTACCGCCGGAGGCGAGAGTGGAAAATTCGCCATTGGAATTACATGGAGTGAAAATTATCTGACTCAAAAAAATTATGTTCTGTATTAATAAATGCATGTAATAAGTTCATTACTTACTTTTTTTCAATAAGAAACTTCACAGTTACAGTAAATGTTAAAATTATGGCTGAAAATTTGGATAGTTGTTAGTTATTAAAATTTATCCTTATTATCACTTACTTGCGTGCATATAAAGTTATGTTTATCTCATTGTAAAGAGAACAAGGTGATGAAATAACTAATGGTTAGATAAGAATAAATGTATTTACTTTTAATGCACATAATTTCTATCTAAATTACTTATAAATTTTAAGATTTGAGCATCTTTTTATCAAAACTTCAGAAGTGCAGAGTTTGGCGATATTACTTTGACATGTTGGCGCGTTACAATGTTCGCGTTACAATGTTACAATGCGCGTTACAAAGTAGCATTTGTTTACTTTTCGTTACCAACTGTATAAAATGCTAGTTTGTTTTAAATTTCAACTAATTATGGAAATTTTTGTTTACAATTTGTTGAAATAAACAATACCTTTTCAGGTGAATATG
>NC_092213.1:76347071-76375259 GCF_043381705.1 Parasteatoda tepidariorum | reverse complement strand
ACAAGGGAAACTAGGGAAGTGTGACTCGCCAATTTTGAAATAAACTAGTGGGATGTATGCCTTATGAGGAATAATTTTAGGGGGCAACATTCGTTTCGGCCCATAGAAGGTCCTATGAGAGATAAAAAATAATTCAATATATAGAAAAATCGGTATTTTATTACTTGTTGTTGTTGTAGTTCATTTACGTCGCACTAGAGCTGCTCAATGGGCTATTGGCGACGGTCTGGGAAACATCCCTGAGAATGATCCGAAGACATGCCATCACAATTTTGATCCTCTGCAGAGGGGATGGCACCCCCGCTTCGGTAGCCCTACGACGTGCACGCGAAGTCGAGCATTTTATTACTTCAATGCAGACTATTAGTTATTGAAATTGTCCCATACTCCAATTAATTTGTAACTAATTGGTTAATTAAATACTTTTCTAATTAATAAATTAATTGGCAAGCAAATTAATTAATTAATCATTAAGCAATTATTAATTAATTAAAATTTAATTATGTATTAATTATTAATTAATTAATTAATTTATTTGCAAATACGTACTCCAATTAATTTAGAAAAAAAAAATTTTTTTTTAAATTTTAAAAAGTTTGATGTCAATTTTTTTTTAAAAATTAACCTAACTGGTTTTTTGGAAAAACTACAGATACAAAAATTAATTTTGACAATAAATATGCATTATATAGTACGTGAAAGTACCACAAAATTATTTGGAGTATGAGATAATTACAATGACTAATAGTCTGAATTGAAGTAATAAAATACCGATTTTTCTATATATTGAATTATTTTTTATCTTTCACAGGACCTTCTATGGGCCGAAACGAATGTTGCCCCTAAAATTATTTCTCATAAGGCATGCATCCCAATTTTTTTTTTTAAAATTGGCGAGTCACACTTCCCTAGTTTCCCTTGAAAGAAGCAAAATTTTTGAATAGCATCCGCTTATCACATGCATAAATCACATAATCATCACCGTTTCTCCTGATCTTCATCTACTGTTCAAAAACACGATCTGTTATTGATATAGAAACATTATTCAAGTAACTTGTTTTTATAACAATATGAACCAAAAAACTGTGAACCCCAAAAAAACTTAACATTATTTATTACTTTATTTGCAGTATTGTTTGGCGATTTTTGTTCCACCTCTTTTCTTCTAATCTTGCATTTTTTTTAAGAAAAATTACCAAGTTAATTTTAACACTTTATTTTTTAATTTTATTTTTTAACCGTCGTTGGACAGTCGACCCAATTTTTTGGGTTTACTATTACTAATGTTCAACTATGCAGCCTTGTAATTTTGAAGCCAATCCAGAAGACAAGGGAACTCCTGGATCAAGTACTGGGAGAAATGTGCCCTTGTGGAGGACTTTTTGAGGAAACTAATCCACATTTGCGTTACATGGAGAGGAAAACCATGAAAACCTCCCACGGTTAGTCTGACTGTAAGGGGATTCTAAACAATGTTCCGTCTACCACTGAGAATATTTTACGTCAGCACTGTGGTGCAACCATCTCTAGGATTCAAACCCAGTTTACCTCTTCAGAGTCGAACGCTCTATCCCGTGAGCCTCCATGGTCCATTTCACTTCATTGACTTAATTTTCTTTTCAAGCATTTAAATGCTTTCTTTAGATTCTATTCGTTCTACGATATAAATAATTAATAATCACCGAGGTGATCAATCAATAAATTCAGTTCAGTTCTATAGAGCGCTTAAGCTCTAGCATCATATTATAAAAATATTCCTGTCTGCAAATGTGATTTGGTTGCCATTTTTCTACATACTCAGAGAGAACAAAAGTTTGCAGGTAATATAACATACATACGATAATCATTACATACGATAAGTTAAATCGCTAAATATTCTTTCTGAAGGGATTCACCAACCATGCTGCAAGTAAAAAGACATAAAATAGGTTAACTACCTGTTCGATTGCTGGAACTTTTATAAATTTACCATTCCATAACCTCCATCTCTGTTTAGTCAAAAGACATGATAGATTTAACATATTTCACAAATTCAATATAACAAATCATTCACAAATAACTCTTCAAATAAATTTATTACAGCTGATATATATTAAAATTTAAAAAAAGAGTGGTAGAGAAGATTTCGTAAGAAATTAGAGCAAACTTGTCACTAAAGTTACAACTGCAATTTAAAAAAAATAAAACTGCGACGAACGATTGTAGTACGGATTACATATATACTGAATCATTTATGTTTGTATTAATCACGAATGGATCATTTCTTTGAAAAACAGATCGGAAAACGTATTTTAACGTATCCCGCTTGCAATGCTTGTAACATTTTCACGAATCTCTACATAAAAGTAGAAAAAAAGAAAATCGCAAGACTGGTAGAATACGAAAACATCACCCAGGATCCTATAATTGAGGTATTTTTCGCCAGCATAATAGTTGTTGAGACTCGGAAGCAGTGTACGAGTTGATCAGTTATTCGAAACTCAGTTTAAATAGACATTCCAGTTGGTTAATAAATTGAAATAAAATCATTTTTACGGTCAGAGTTGAAAATGTTAAATATTTTTTTTTCTTTACAGGTGATTTGAATGCTGTGGCGCCAATTATTTCGAATTTCTTTATGGCTGCAAATGGTCTCATCAACTTTTCATGTTTTCACGCATCCTACGTCAAATCACCAGGTATGAATGATAAATTATTCGTTTAGAAAAACATTTTCGTGTTATTTAAAGTCTTTGTCTATATAATTTCCATAATGCCAAAATCCTTCCCATCCCAGTCACTTTATCATCAGCCCATCTTGATCCTCTGAAATCTTACTTCATTCATATGAAAACCGATTTTCTTGTTGACGACATGAGTGCCTCTCCACCTTTCCATAGCGTAGGTGTTTTGCTCTGATTTTTCCGTCTGGGAGACTGCGAATTTTCTAGTTTGTTTTTTCAATCTCATTTATTTTTCATTTTTTGTTTCATCCTCGACTACCTCTATTGTCTTATTATTCACCCTTATTTTTCCTTTTCAGTCGGCAACTTTACGTTTTCTGTTTCAAATTAAATTTGTTTTTCTGATTCTCATCGAAGTCCTGAGAATAGGACCCTATTTTTTAGCCCTCGAAGCATATCGAATTTTATTACAATCTTCATATTTTTTGAAGCAAACGCAGTTTTTATATCAAGTATCCATAAATTCTGTTTGAAATTATACAATAAATGCTGTACGGTACTAAATTCTAAAAACAATTCTTCGCTCTGGTTTGAACTTCCAGTAGAATAAGTAAGAGTTATTCGATTCAAATTAATATTTAGTATCAAATAAATATTTTTAAAAATTCTATCTTCAACAGTGTTTATGAGTGTGAATCTTTTTTTAGTTGCAAATTTGTGTATAATATACAAAAATATTTTTATAACTCTGCTATATTTCAGGTTTTCGTCCTGGATTCCGGTACTACAACAAATGGTTGAGTCTTATGGGAGCACTATTATGTGTCGTCATCATGTTCGTCATGAACTGGATCACAGCACTTGTCACTGACGTTGTTGTGGTCGCTCTTTACATGTACATCAGCAAGACATGCCCTGGTAAGAAGCTTTTCATAGTATCGTAGACTAAATATAAATACATTAATACCTATCAATAGTCGTATTTAAAATATTATGATGTGCGTTCAAAAGCAACTTTGAAAAGCTTTTTAGATGGATCACCTGAAGGTGGCCAAGAGACCCCATTGAAATTCGTTTTTTTAGAATAATCCTTCTTGGAGATAAAACTTCCACCCACCGTATTCAAGTGTTATTTGTTTTTTTTCGCCGGACTTTGTTGCACAATTCGATCAGCTCACCTATATTACGTAATATTATTAATGCTTAGTACAATGTATCTGTTTCCACCGCTTCTGAGTCCTCTAATTACATTAGCTCAACTCAACTGCTCAGGTTCTTAAGTATTGACATTAATCTAAGTGTACTGTCATTATTGCAAACGTGTATGAAAGATACTACTTTTAAAATTATTTTAACTATAAGTTAAGATTTTCAAATTTAAATTATTTCTAATTCCATAATAAACGTGTTGATGTTATCACTAGATTTTTGATTTCAGCCAAAAACGAAAACAGTAAATATTAAAATAAAATGTGGCTTGTTATTATCATTTAATGCCTTCAATCGATGGAATTTTTTTATACTTGCAGACATCAACTGGGGATCGTCTTTTCAAGGTTTCATATACAGAAATGCCCTCTACTATCTCAACAAACTTCAAAAAATTGAAGATCACGTGAAAAATTTCAGGTAAGCTGTAAATGGAATCAGTCGAGCGTACTTTCGAACATAAGTGTTCTAGATTTTGAGATATTGCTTTTACAGGAGAACACAGAAATTTGGTCATATTTTTATTGCTTTGTTAAAGCGTTGAAATAGAATTTTTTTTATAAAAAGGAATTAAAGCTAAAGTGCAAAATCGGATCTGCTCAACACTTCCTAGAAAGAACAGGCCTCGGCACGGGTTACCATAAATATCCCTTAGTAGTCCAAACGTAATGACATATTTTGTATTTTCAACCACTGCGCAGCTTAGGACCTCTAACGTAATGACATCTTTCTTAGTTTTCGTCTACTGCGCAGTTAACTTCGTCACATCGGATTACTAAATTGATCCGTGCTGAGGCCTTTCTACTTCTAGGAGGAGTAGGTCTGTTCCGGCAGAGGTTTTGGAGACAGTTCCAAATCTCTTAGATTTTTGAGAAATTTACCGTTTAATTGTTAACAATTGTTAATCGGTTGATTTTTAGATATACTCAATTCATTATTTTGATAACTTATTCTTTATTTGATGATAATTATTTTATAAATATTTTTAAACATTACTGAGGGAAAATTTAACTAAAAAAATTTTAAAATCAATTTTTGGCATTTTAATTCTTAATTTTTTTTGCACTGAACTTCCGTTTACTGCCTTTGGAAGATTCCGGAATTGTTGCTTCTTAAAGTTACACTACTACAGAGGAAGCCTCAAAGTGGCGGGGGGGGGGTGTAGCTGGGCGGAATGGGCGAAGTGCGTCGTGATAGTTTCTCCTGGTATGGCCACACAAGGCGTGAAGGCCGTTCCACTATGCTCAGTTAAGATCTGCAGGCACTGGAGCAAAGTCAGACTTCTCTCCACTGGAATTCGAAGCACCTTGTACCAACAGAAGCTGCTCTTTCCCTTCTCTATGAGACTATGTTAAAGACCAGGATGCGCATTGGATCTTGAGGCTGACAGACAGGCTCAAACGGCCGCCTCAAGACTTATCAGTGGGCACCTAAAATGCATGACCTTTGAATGCTGCCGCAAAGTCTTCCCAACGTGCACCAAGAGCCATCCGATGCCGGCCTCCCCCGATCATATCCTCGATTGCTTGGTGCTCGCTCTTGCGAATATCCGTGATAGCCTACTTCTGGTGAATTTAATGAAACCAAACATGACTCTCAAATATCACTGCTACCTGGGGATTGCAATGTTTAGAGCTTAAACAGAAACCCCTATTTTTCATTGCAGATTTGGATTTTTCAGAAAAAAATTACTTTCATTTGACTTATAGATTCCTACCCTTTAGTTCAAAATGATATTACAATTGCAAAATAGAGATGACCTGAAAATTTTCATGTCAGATTGGAAAAAAAATTAAAGCAGATTTGTTTCAAATTTAAAAATCTAATGACATCTAAATCAATCTGTTTCCCTAAACTAGGAGCCTTAACACCGAGAAAAAGGTCAAGTTTGGTATCATTGAATGCATTCGCTTCCCACGTTTATTCTTAATCCGATGTATCGAGACATTTGACCATTTCATAAAGAATAATGTTAGCAAAGTGCAATGTTAGCAAACACCCAGTATAATGTTAGCAAATATTTATTAATCCCCCCCCCCTTACAGACTGATGGTTTCCTCAATAATCCTCGATAATAAATAATAAAATTATAATTATATTAATTAAAGTAAGGCACTGCTAATTTTTAATCTACTATTTTTTTTTAAAATTCAAAATTAACACAGTATCCTATTCTAGGCCAGCAGTACTGGTGTTATCGGGAAATGTGTGTACTAGACCACAGCTTGTGGATTTCGCTGCATTCTTCACAAAAGACTTAGGATTGCACATCAGCGCCCATATTTCAAAAGTATGAGTAATGTACATATTTTCCTAATTATTAAAAATTAACGACAAAGTCGTTCTAGAAATGCTTAATTGCATAACATACTACAAAGAAGATACTCGATGACAATATATATACACATACTTAATAGTAATTTATGCAATATTGATGTGTTTTGTTTGACAGGAAACAATCAGTTGGAGAAAGAAACGCTTGCTGAACGATATCAATTCCAAATGGTTACTGGAGAGAAAATTGAAAAGTTTCTATTGTTTGATAGAGTCTGACACTTTTGTCAGTGGCGTAGATAGTCTCATCCAAGTAAGTGTAACATCCACACTTCTTATCTAAAGAGACATAAGTATGATATTAACACGTTGGATGCTAATTTTACATGGCTTGCTCGTCTAGCCAAACGGTAAATAACTACTAAGTAAATTTGCAAATGTTAGACAGATTTTGCTAGTTTTTTGAAAGTTTTAGCATGTCATATCTGAAAAAAGCGAACCCAGAATCATTATTAAAAACCTCCCACTTGAAATATTCATTTGCTGTCCGGAGCAAGTTGGCATCTCTGTGTAAATAAATAAAACAATTTTTGTGAGTTCTATATCGCATGAGTTTCGTCAAACCATTTTAGTAACGATAATAATATAAAAAAATAAAAATTTACTCGAATTACGTGTCTGTAATAATCTTGAAATCACCGGTCACCGGTGACCCCCATGGTGTTAAAGGTCATTTCGTCAGGTCTGCATTGGACGTTTCGATCAAAGGCGCATTTAGAGAGTTTAATTCTTAACATTAATATCCATAAGATATGTTTTCGTACTACTACAACTTTCTATATCCTTTTTCAAAGTAACTCACTCTATTAAAAATTATAACTCCTTAGTTTTTAAACAGGTGCCGCTACAGGTGATTCCATTAAGTAGTGAATAACCTCTAAACCAGGGGTGGCCAAGCTCCATGATAGTCGAACCATTTTTAAAAATTTGAAATTTTTCGTGAGCCACAATTAAATACGAATTCTCTTGATAATTCGTTAAAATTTGTTGAATAATTGGTGTCAGCACTTCTCAGTAATTCTTTCAGATGCTGGCTAGTTAATACTGATCTGTTTTTTTGGATTTCACGAATTTTGAAGTGGAATAAAATGATTCACATAAGTACGTTGTTCCGAATATTGAAACAATTCTACAATCAGCCTTTTTTTAATTCAGGATACTTCGCTTCTGGTACAAATTTCCAAAATTCGGTAGTCGACGTCGACTTATATTTTAATTGTAGAGCTTGATCTTCTTGCATCTCTATTAATTATAATTCTCCAGATGCTTTTTGGATCAGAATTATATTGGAAATGGAAAACTTACCTGGAATTGAACAACGTTGCACTTAGTCTTTCATATTTGTTCTCAGTAATTTAAAAGACATTTTGAAACACATACGGAACGATAAAAAATTTTTAAAATATAATGGCACAAAAATTAAAAGGGAACTCGGGTACATTTATCGAGGGCCACAAATAATTCTTCAAAGAGCCGCATATGGCTCGCGTGCCTCAGGTTGGCCACCTCTGCTTTATACTATACAAGGATACCGATTTTAATGTGTGTCATTCAGAAACTTAGAAGAACATATATTGACGTGCACTCTGTATATGTGTTACTGTGAATGGCCGAAATTGGTGGTTGTGGACTTCCACCTGGGAAAGTTGACAATCACATAGTCGCTTTGGTAAATGTACAAAATATATAGTAGATCTAGTTAAGTAACACTGTCCGGTGTACCCTACAATGATGTTTTTTTAGGGTTCATGGTCACTGGCCGCATATATTTAAATATTAAATAAACATAATAATATCAAGGAATAAATTAATATCGGATGTAGCAAATATTTCAAACATTCACCAAAGCGACTATGTAATTGTTGACATTCACCAGAGAAAGTTAACATTCTCTTGATTTACGGAAGCATATGTATGCAATAGGACCAGAAAACAATATGTTAAATTTAAAGAAAAACTGCAAGCCAATTTTATTTGTATCTGTTCCTCTGAAGTAAAATGACGCAATAGCAAACAACGCTAAATGCCTCCTTTTTTCTCAAATAAACTAAACATAACTAACTTTTTGCGAAATACATGGCTAGCATACATGATACTTGTATTGTACAGCAGTGTATGATTATATTTTCAAAACTACTACAAAGACTATAATAAATGATACATGGAATTAAAGTAAAATTTATCAAGATTTTTTTCTTGCAGCTAGAAATGCTTGATGAGGGACTCCTTCGTTACACGGCAAAAACTAATCTACTTAATCAAGTATAATATACGTCTAATATGTACATAATTACGCATTTCTATACGTGATAAAGTCCGTTCGATATATTTTGTAATGTCAAAGAATCTAAAAATGCTGCATGATCTTATTCAGATCTTTAATTGTTGTAATGTTCATAAGCAGTGTCTTTGGCATTGAAAAGAAATCACAAAAGTAAGATCCAGAGATTTTGGTAGCCATGTTAATTACTTGTAACCCATCCTCCCAAAGTGCAGTTTGCGAAACACCGAGGTGAAAACATTGGCAGTACAGTTATGGACGCAACTGTACATTATAGGAAATATTAACAGTATTGAACAATAAAATGCGCAGAACAAATTTAATTACAAGTTGCAATTTTCTCGAGTAATAAAAGACTTGCACATTAAGCAGTTCTGTCAGAAAAAAAACGTATTACATTGTTCCTTAAATGTTGTTTACTATTTATTGCACTGTGTGTGATAGTTATGGAAATATAAATATTTAAATTACGATCGTTGTTCGGTATTTCATATTTATAATTATACAATAAAAAATATAAATATTTTGAAAATATTTTTTTAATGGCGGTCACTTGGGACGAAGACCCATTGGTCTCAGAAAATGCCAGAACTGCTACTCTCTTCTCGTTACCTAGTGGGCACCTGCGTCGAAGCCACGGCGGTGGAGCAGCGTCGTCCACGTCACACAACCACAAATCCGTTTATAGGGCGGGTCACATTCACAAAATCACACACAAAGGAGAAAGGACATAGAACACAGAGAGAAAGAAACATCCATGCCCTGAGCAGGATTCGAACCCGCGACCATCGGCTCCGCAGTCAGGCACGCTAACCACTCTGCCACCTGGTCGGCATTTCGAAAATATAAATGCATCAATTCTCGTTCGGCTAACCATGTATTATGATTTTTAAATAAATGGAATTAATCTAATATAAAATATTGCATTCAAAATTTATAAAAAAAAAAAAAATTTCGACCGCCTTAAAACCTTCCAGGAGTCATTCAAAATATTTAAAAGTTGTCACAAAATTTGTACATTTTATCCCTAGTTTCTTGTCCAATAAACTTCAATCATTTCCACCATAACAAATTAATTATGTGAATATAAAAAAGGAATGAAAACTTCATATTTATTCAAGTTTAAGAGGCAGCTAAATACATAATATTTTACTTACCTTCATTATTGCTCCAGTGTCTTTTAAGAATTATTGGTGGACCATCAAAAATCCCTCTACTTGGAATATTTTTTGTTAAGATATTTGGTGGTTTTCTGTATTTTTCCCCATAACTTATTTTAACTTATGTTTTTCTACTACTCATTCCAGATTAAAGCCAATAATATATATACTTTATTCTTTAGACGGCAGGCATTGGGAAGATGAAACCGAACATAATATTTATGGGATTCAAGACTGACTGGAACGTCTGCAACATCAAGGATACTTTGGATTATTTCGAAGTCATACAGTGAGAAAAATTCTAAATATTTTTACTGGCCGTCTGTCACGAGAACACCTCCTGACTCACGTGTTGGTGGTTACCGTGGTAACGAACATAAAACCATTTCGAATACCTATCAGAATAATTAATTCCTCCTTATTAGATTTTGATATGGTATCATTCGTGGTACCACAGTAACAGCAGGCTTGACAACTACTACGCTTTTTGTAAAATATTTTTATTGAGTTTTAGACATTTAAAAAGAATTTTTTTGTAATTTTGTCAAAATTTTTTAAGTTTCATCACGAAAGAGCTGGAAGAAAGTGGCTTTGCATACAAACTTTTAAATGTAGTGTTGTGGAAGGTAAGTTTAAATGAATAAAAAAAAATATTACATCAAAATATTAACTTAGCTACCACTAGAATAAACTTTAACAAAGAGCTTAGAAAGTTGGCAGCCCTGTCAGACTTTCAGAAGAACCTCAGACTTTCAGAAGAAGTTCTCATGATAGTTGGAGAGTATTTATTAGCAAATAATATAAGTTGAGTCATAATTAATTTACAGCGTGTTCTGGGACTCCCTCTCGTTGAATCATTGGGCTTAGTATACAGCCTAAACAACCTTAACCATAATTTATGTTAGCATGAATTAGATAGACAATCTAAGTAGGAAATATGAGAATGATGGCATATTTTACATAGGCATTCCATAAAATGGTAAATCTACTTTAAAAAAAAGCCTGATATTGTGGTATGGTTCCAGGGCATCAAGATGAGCTGATGACAGGGTGACAGGAATAGGAAGAATTTTGTCATTTGACAAACATTTAAAATAACATGAAGTATATCACGAAAAGAGAGATAGAGCCTTATTTTTTTCATTGCTTCCTTTTTTGAAAAAAAAAAAATATTGCGAAATTGACGACTAAAAAAAAATTTCTTTTTCTTGTTCACTAATAATTTATTTTACGAAACATGAATTTTACTTTAATCAGCATTTCTGATTTAATAATATCCTATCATAAAAAACAACAGTGCAGTAAAAATCGAGAAATATCAAAGCCTTTTACATCAGAAATACGGGGCATTCATAAGTAGACTATTTAAAAAGTGAAAGAGCTTTACTCATGAAACAAAATTCTATTATAAAAATAGCTGAAATAGATTTATCTTACTTTGATATGGGTGAATTCACAATTGTTTGGTAAAACAAGGAAGCAAAGAAAACCATTCATGATTAATTTATTAAACAAGTTTCAAAAGATATATTTACTACCACTTTCTAATTTTTTTCTAGATTTTCAATCCAACTGCTATTGTGTGAACTAGTTTACCGCATAATGGTCTGATAAGACTACTTTTAAGAAACCCTGTGGAGGCTTTTAGTTACGAGAGACGATCGAAATAACCTTTAAATATACAAAGAAATCAGGGTAAAGAAAACTAGGCAAGAGTAAATTGGAAAATGTAGTTTGTCTCTAAAATAATAACTCCCCCAGACACTCATCATAAGGTATTAAGTACACATAGAGTTTGCCTGTCTTCTTTTCAAAATTCAAGTGTTTCTATCATTGGAAGGCTAATGTAACGCCCCACAAACATGTAAAGATGTTTACACATATGTTGGCATAGATTGTAGTCTTTTTGCGAAGCACATCTTTGCATATTTGATTCATCTCTTTCCCATCAAATTTAAAACTATTGCTCCTCGGTTTTAATATTTGTCAACTAAAAACTCACAACTCAAGAAAAAAATATTTTATTTCATAACAGTCGTTGAACAGTCGACACAATGTTTCGGGTTTACGACAACTAATGTTCAATTCCGGTAGCCTTATAATTTTAAACCCGATCCAGAAGACAAGGAAACTTCTAAATCAAGTATTGGGGGAAATTTGCATCGCATAGAACTTTTCGTTAGAACTAACCTGCATTTGTGTTACATGGTGAGGAAAACCACGAAAACCTCCCACTGTTAGCCTGACGGCAAGGGGACTATAAGTCATGATCCGTCTACCACTGATGATATTTTACGTCAGCACTGCGGTCGGTGCAAGCCAGGTGTGGAATTAGTATTGACCAGCCATTTTGGGATTCGAACCGAGTTCAAATCATTGAAAGGCAAACGCTCTGTTCCTTCAGCCACTACGGTTCAGATATGTAGATTTGAAAGCATGTATTTTAATATTGAAAGTATTTTCAAAAATTTAGGTTTAAATCGATTTCCAGACTGTGCATGAGACATGCCATATCAGTTTGGCAAAGGGACTCTATCAGTGCCATGATCCGTCTACCACTGATAATATTTTATCTCAGAACTGTGGTCGGTACGAGTCGGGTGCGGAATTCGTATCGACCGGCCATCGCTAGGATTCGAACCAGGTTCACATCATTGGAAGGCGAATGCTCTATCTTCTGAGCCATCATGGCTCTCTAGGAAAAATATGGCAGTTTGAAACTTAAATCAAAACTTATTTGCCTGACTTAAATATTCAGTCACCAGTGGGGAGTTATCAAGTAAAAATTTCGTACCCTGGTGTTAGAATAAAGAGAAAACGTACAAAAGACGAAAATTGTAAAGTAAATTATATTTCCAATATACACTGCAGATAAGATTTTTTTTTCTTTCATTATTATTCTTTTCATATTATTATTCTCTTTTTTTCCATTTCTTTTCTTTCATTCTTTTTAATTACTATAAGTATATTATATTTTACTTATTCTAAATTATACATTAATGTCATTTTCCAACACTTGCAATTACAGTACTATTATTTTCTATCCGACAGTGACACAATAGATGCGCACATGTCACTCTGCATTCTGAGAGTGCCTGGTGGCACGAATTTTTCCAAATATTATGAAATGGAGGACGGTGTGCCTTACTTATCGAATCAGAAGAGAGGGAAAGTGAAAAGGAATTCAACGGATTCCATCGATGAAACTGCAGGTAAATCAATAAAGTGAATCCATGCCTAACTAATATTTGAAGAAAAAAAATAAAATCTCAAATAAAAAGACTAGCTCTTTTTTTTAATATTCAAACAAAAATAAACCATCTACAAAATGAATCAATATGTGCAATTAAAAAATTTTATAAAAAAATTTAGTTATTAAAATAATAAAAAATAACTAAAATTATTTTTGGGAGAAATTTCTTATTGGGTAAATGAATTTCCTAAATAGGAGTACAGATTATGGTAGAATTTTTTTATGGGAGTTTTTGATGTACATAAAAAATAATCGATTTTAAAGCATATCGCTTTTACAAGAATAACAATTTCACGTGAAAGAAAATTAATTTATAGTAATCTATCTACTATATTTCAAAGAGTTCGTCAGTAATGTTTTACAGTTATTCCCGATATTTGAAATGTATTTGCATCAGTCTGACTGTAGTTCAATGCATTGATGGTACAGTCCAACTCTAGTTAACACTTAACAAGCCTATTTAACGGATTTTGTCTTTGACGCTTACAGATTGATAGTTTATTATTAGGCATTCGGTTGATTAATAAAAATTTTATAACAGTCGTTGAACAGCCGACCCAATTTTTGGGTTTACTACTACTAATGTTCAACTCGGTAGCCTTGTAATTAACCCAATGCAGAAGACAATGGAACTCCTGGATCAAGTATTGGGAGAAACTTGCATTCGTGGAGGACTTTTTAATGGGACTAACCAGCATTTGCGTTACATGGAGAGGAAGACCACGAGGACCTCCCACGTCAAGGGGACTCTTATCCATGATCAGTCTACCACTGAGAAAATTTCACGTCAGCACTGTGGTTAGTGCAATCTAGATGCGGATTCGAATCTACCAGCCATCGATTGGATTCGAACCCGGTTCACCTCATTGGAAGGCGAACGCTCTACCCTCTGAGCCATCACGGTTCTTATAAATAAATACAATTTATCATTTAGACCGTAAAAATAAAGAATGTATTAAATCTAATTATCCTATAATAAAAGAAAACAGGCGATTTTATCTGAGCACATGAAAAGCACATTCACACGAGAGTCTTAACAGAAACAAAGCAGGTGTGGCGTACTGTTGTACGTATGCTGTTGAGTAGGCAACATCAAAGGCAACAATCTATCTGTAGTTCCAAAATTTGTAACAATCCAAAAGTAGTACTAAGCATCCGTAACAGTCAATCTGTTTTTAGAATTAATTTGAAACATGAACTAAAAAAAATTTCGTATAAATCCATCTTTAATTTGAAGCCTTTGTAACAATGCAATTGTAATTTCATTTCATTGTTCTAGAAAAGAAAGTTTCTCTGGAAACTGTTCAAGAAGAACCGAATGGAACGCCCCCAGCCTATACCGAGATAGCCTTGAACGATGTCCTGGTCAAGATGCCTGAAGAAGGCGAAAACCACGTTGAAAGAAAACTGACCTATGCAGATGTACCACCAGAAATTGAAGAAAGAGCTAACATGTTTCAAAAGAAGCAGAAAGGCTACATCGATGTATGGTGGCTCTATGATGATGGAGGTAATAACAATAACGATTCCAGGGTGCTGCTTTACGTAAATCTGTTTCTACCAATACCAAAAATTGGCGATATTTTTATTTTTTAAGCCACGTATTCCTTTTTCTTTGTAAAGCATCGTAATTGGATACCTGTAAGTAACGCAGTGTGGGTCTCTTGATCCTGATTGGTCGCTGAAACGTGGCTTTGTTTACGTTAGCAACTGTTCTTTCCATTCTATTTCGGGTAACTTAAGCCCGTCAAGGATCAGTTCTTTTAAGTGACGCGTTCTATATTCTTACACAAAGATTCTTTTACAAGGGTTTCAATTCTTTTACAGTATATTTTTTACTTAACACAAAAACTACCATGAAGATACATAAAACGTAAACAAACTAGTTATGCATCGAAGTTGCAAGGTGCATAAAACAAAAATATATCACGATTACAATAAAATACATAAACTAATAATAAATCTAATTCAAGTAAAAGACGTAGACGAGAAAAAAGTTATAGTTCAACGAATTTGATGAGCGATATAATGCTGTATTTAATTAACTTCACGTTCATCAACATTTTTAACTTATATGAAGAAACTTAGCTAGACTTTAACATGCCATTTTGCTTTTAAACGATGAGCTGGCGCTGACGTCATAGGTCATATGTCGGGGTAAGAGTTATCTTCTTCTTTTTGAAGTACAAGTACCCAATTGACAAAATTTTATTAAATTTGCTTTCATGGGAATTAACGTTACAGATATTTAATAGTAATCGGAGGTTCTTCCTGTTTTATTTAACTTAATAGATTTTGTTCTAAAATCAATAAATACTTGAGGATTTCAAAGGTGATTTTATTTTTATATCTTATGTTGTTGCAAATTTTTTGGATTCATGCTTGATTCCGGTTTTAAACAGCTGTGATTTAATATACTTTTAACAACCACTACAATTAAATAGTTTAAATATATATGTAAAGCTAGACCTGGATGTGTGTTTAAACTGATGGTAAAAAGAAAATTAAATATTTGCTAACAATATCACTTCAATAGTTATTTTGAGAAGCAAGAAAGTTGGCAGGTATAGTTTGTCGAAAGTAAGAACTCCTCTAGTCATTCGTCTGGACCCATGGCGGTGACTATGGTAACGAGGTATAACTATTTCAATTAGGGGTGTGGGGTCATTGTTTTAGACAGACAAGTCGGCGAGAGAACGATAATCTTTTTCTTCGGTCTATTGTGTTAGCCCTATCCTCCCTGAAATGCGCTATTCTTGTTTCCATAGCAGCAGACGGCCTCAGACTTTATGGCGGGGGAGTTCTTACCGTAGACAAACTATAATTTGTCGAAAAGCTTCATTAGTTTTATATTAGCTTGAAAATATGGGTTTGATGATTATTTTCTATTAATTTTTTTAGGTATGACTATGTTACTTCCATACATTCTGAAGACGAGATCCCAATTTAAAGAAAGTAAACTCCGTGTGTTCTCTGTTGCTCAGGATGATTCAGCCATAAGTGATGAGCAGCTCAAGTAAATTATTCTTTTCAGATTACATTATATATTGCTTCTGTTACAGTTTATAGCAAATATGAATGAATATCGGAATTCACCGAAGAATGTCAGCATGCGCATTGTCGCATTCAGTTAATTTTTAAAATACAGGGTAATTCAAAATGAATATGGCGATTACAAACAACTATAACTATTTAATGAAAAATGATTTATAGATAAGATTAACATAGAATGTAGTTGGAAATCCGAAATTTCCTTACATAAGGCGCAGTAAAGCGGAATCCTGCGCATGGGCGATATCATTAGTGAAAATGGCGAGTCCTGTGCAGGAAGCATTCTGCGTGTTAGAATTTAACATTTCTATCACGAATTGTGCTATCACGGTGCAAAGAAGATTTCGCCAGCATTACAATCAAGAACCTCCAAATGAGAACAACATGCGAAAATGTTAAAGGATGTTTGAAGAAACGGAATGTTTGTACAAAGGGAAAAGTAACAATTGAAGAACTAAAAGAACGCATGTGCTTGCGCGGTGACTACACAAGCACTTCAGAATGTACGGCGCGAAATGGATCTTCCGCCTAGGTGTTATCCGTGTGAACAAGGGAAGTCACATAGAAAATCTGTGACGCATGTATACAAAATTGCATACATGCGTTTTGTATTTTGTATACACGCTTGTCGTTGTTGCGACGCATGTATTAAAAAAAAGTTCCTTCAACATTCTGTGTAAATTTTATCGATAAATTATTTTTCATTAACTAGTTATAGCCGTTTGTAATAGCTGTATTCATATTGAATATTACCCTGTATTTGTTAGTAATTAATTCTTAACATTACCCAGGTATTGAGCTGATTAAAATTAAGATCTTTGTTGGAATAACAGCAATGTTTCTGTACACTAAATGTTAACACAATACTATATATTTATTTTTCGCTATCTGAAAAATCAAGTCAATACAATCAGCACATTAATTAATAGAACCAATCATCAATGACTTTGAAAACTATAATACAAGAAACCAAACAGTTCAATTACACTAAATAAATTGTAATGTCATTTATTTATTTTTCGATGTATAGAGAATCAAGTTATTTGCTTCATTCCTACATAGTATACCCTATCATTATTTAGAAATATTTTTATATTTAATCCTTAATTGCTAAATTTTGTTTAGCTTTAGGTATATAGTGACCATTAATTATATTTTTTTCTATTTCATCAAATGTCATGGAATATCTTTTTTTGCTAAATTGTACAAAGTCTCTCTCTCTCTCTCTAATGTTTTCATAACATTCGAATTGACGTTTTTGTTAAAAATAGTTATTTCTTTCTCTAAATAGGGCAACGAAATGCGGAACGTGTGCCAATGTAATTCAAAAAGGGATTAAAACGTCACGCAATTCAACAGACCAATTTCCATGCATATCACGTGCCATTTCTCACACAAGGAAACAAACTTAATAACTAAACAAAACCTTTTCCTTAAAAATTTTCCAGAAAATAAAATTTAATTTTACAAAAATGTTACTTTAAAAATGTTTAAAGTTAAAAATGGTATGTTGTAAAAATGAATTCTGAGTTTTATTTTCATAAAAATGTAGCGTACAGGAATGTTCAAGCAGTTGTTCTTCAGTATTAGCAAAATTTATACTCTAATATTTGATTCGTAGTTTAAATCTGAATTGAAATAATGTAGAATACCGTTCTATATTGTAATTCAAAACCTTATAATGAAGACTTGATAACGATACAGCGATGAGTTTTGTGCCATAAGAGTTAGCATACAATTTTATCTGAATAAGCTCAGCTGCAGTGACAAAAATGTCTAAGCCAGGGCTGAAAGTTCATATACATCAACACGTAAAAGAGAATATCCATAATTACCTAATTTTTTTAATAGATACAATTTATGTATTGAATTGCTTCTTCTCCGAGAAAAAAATTAATGGCTGTCAATTTTTTATTGTTAAGGATAGATTTAGTCCTTCCTAAAACTATCTGTTATTGAAATAGTTCTACTACCAATATTTTCTCTTTTCCGTCTCGCTTTCAGGCCTGACTTAAGCTAACAGTCATTGAAATAGCTGAATTCTAATAGTATTTAATACGTAGGGAACCGATTATCCGGAACGATCGGGACCATCGCTATTCCGGATAACTGATTTTTCCGGTTTTCTGAATCACTACAAAAAGCCGTTTTTTTATTGTTAAACCCAACTAAAAAAAAAATTTTGGAAATAATCTTAAAAAGAAGAAAAAACTATGAAGTAATACGCTAATGATTATTTCCAAAATGATGGTAAGGTAAACATCTTTCAAAAAAGAAAAAAAAATCCTAAAATCTTATGAGGAAAAAAATACTTTTTTAAGAAATTGGCGGGAAAATTTATCGAATTTCGTTCCGGTTTTTTGGTTTTCCGGTTTTCTGATTTCCGGATAACGGGATCTGTAGTATTAATGAAATATAAAAAGTACTAATTGAGTGGTATAATGCTTCTCATAAATTTGAATTTGATAAATACTATATATACATATACTACCGGTGACAAAAATTTTTGCGATCTTTATTCCAATCTGCCGACCGACCTGTGTAGGGGTTAGGGAACTGCCCTTGCATCAGAAAGGTTCTGGGTTCGAATCCCGGGCAGGGCATGGAGGTTCTTTCCTTCTCTGTACTATCTGTCCTTACTGTGGGAGCAACGTTGACCCACCTAATATGGTGCCCCTGAAAGAGAGGTCAACAAAATTGCCCTGTAAATGCCTGAATTGACGAAATGTTAACACAGGTGGGCAATGGAAGAAAAAAAATTCCAATCTCGATAATTTTCGAGAATTTTTGAGAATTCGAGAATTTTTTATTGTATAATTTTTCTAACTAATCAACTATATAAATAAGCATCAGTTTATAAAGAGAAATAGTAATTATTAGAATAACTAAAAGAGAGTTTTGTTTGAGATTCTTGTCAACGGTAAACAATATGTATAATCGGCCAGTTCTACAAACTACTCATCCATTCAATTGATCAGTTACCAGCATATTTATAAAAATGTATGCAAAACCATAATTTCGTGTTTTATTTTTTTTTTTCAGTTTGGCAGCCCTTTTGCAAAAATTTCGAATACCTTTCACAGACTTGACGTTACTGCCAGCAGTTGGAGAACCTCTAAATAAAGAAAGGTGATTCTAAAATTTTATTTGTTCAATTATTTATTCCTAGAGTAACGTCAAGACAATGATTTTTGAAATAAATAGTTACATTTAACTAATGACCATAATGAATACAACTTCATTCCTTTTTACTTGTTATTAATTACTCTTTTTTCTACTTCATTCATATGTCACAAATCAAGTTAAAGCGGTTGAATAATTTGTCATACTAAAGTGACCAGCATCCTCAAAAAACTGGTAGCAAAATTTCTTAAGGAACGTTCTAAAATTTACTTCCTTGCCTTTTCAAAAAATATTTATGTTAGAGAATCTCAGCGAGAGATCTCTGTTTTGAGAATATTAATTAAGAAAGAAAAAGCAGTTCGTTTTCATAATTTCAAACTTATATTTTAATTTTAGTTGACTGATTACTGAAATACGCATTTCGTAACACGAATGACACTATCAACGTCTTCTTCAGAAATCCCGCTATTAATTAAATGATCTTTTCGTTCTTCTTGATTCAAAATATTGATAGACATGTTCGCAAGAAAAAATTGAACTTAAAATAGAAGCGAGGACATAACTTATTTAGACCGTAGAACATAACAATTTTATTTGAATTAATTATCGTTTGCTTTTTAAAATAAAATTATACAAATTCCAGCTTATAACTCGCACACAATTAAATAGTAAATATGTAACACTCATCCAAATCATGCTTGAGAGAAAATAACTCAAGTATCTCTTAAGTATCTACCACTCAAGTTCGATTTAACACAAAGCAAGTATATCACTCAAACATAGGTGTATTCAACTCAAATTGAGTAAAAAATTTCATTCTTTTTTGAGTAGAGGAATTCACTCATTTATTTTAAGAGAGTAGGTTGCTCCTTCGCACTGCTTTCTTCACGTGCACTCATTCCGCTTTGATTTACATTGGGAATTTAAAGAATTAAAACTCGATCGTTATGAACATTTTCTTGATAAGTAGATTAACAATAGAAAATTAAAGAATCAAAATTTGATCTTACTGAACTGGTTTTTGATAAGTAGATTAACAATAGGAAATTAAGGGATCAAAATGTGATTTTTCTGAACTGGTCTTTGATAAGTGGTTCAACACAACACCTGCTATAAGAGAAAAGATCTTCGCCCAGGTTGCCATTAACCAGAAATCGGATCCGTTCGTTATTCGAAAGTTGTGATAGATTTCTTTTTTTCCGAAACTCAGCAATTTATGTTTATTTCTTCTGACTACTAAAGTGACCCATACGAAGGGCTTTCTCTCTTCAAAATGTTGGTTAACCTCGTAGATCAACGATGAGAAATTAAAGCATCAAAAAACGATCTTTGTGAGTAGGTCCTTAACAAGGAGATCAACCACTTCAGATTACAATGGGAAATTAAAAGATCTTGTAAAGACCACAAAGATTAAGTCTTGATCTTTGTAAACTGGTTTTCGACCCGTAGGTTAACCGCGTATATTAACTAAGGGAAATTAAAGCATCCAAGCTTAGTAAATGTGCCTTTAAAATGCAGCCCGTTAGTTAATAAGCTAACTTAAAGTCAAATTAGGTGATGCTTGTACGTGTGTTACATACAAAAACGAATAACATGTATATTATTTTAATTTATGTATTAATTCAATTTTAGCACAAAAGCATTTGAGACGATGGTATCGAAATTCCTATCAAAAGACGAATTTCAGAAGGATCCAGCTGTCATCACCCGAAGCATGATCAATACACTTAAGAAAAAAGTAATAAAAGTGTCTCATTCATTTAAAATATGCAACATTTTAAAGTTTAAAAATGTTGCAAAATCTTTCCTAAAATTATTTTGAAAAATTTGAAATTATTCATTCTACAAAAAATGTTCTTTCTAAACATGTGGATTGTGGTTTTAATCAAAGATGACAGAACAAAAATAGTAGGGGAGAGTGGGGTCAATTGTAACATTTTTTGCTTAACTATTTTTAACTAACAAAAAATCCAATATATTATTAGTATTAATTGACAGACGAGTAAAGTAGACTATCCTCTACTAGAAAAAAAAATACCTTATTTTAAATGTTATTATATTAGTGATTAACAATTTTTGACAGTCGCGCACTTGTTACAATTGTCCCCACTTACGGGGTCAATTGTAACAGTTCATAAATTCAACTAAAACATAGTTAATTATACATATTATCATAGTTGTGATATATTTTTTTATTGATCAAAATAGTAGTGATATTTTAGGAGTAAAAATAATAATGAGCAGAGACCTAAAGGGTTAAACTTTTAACTTTAAGGGGTTAAAAATTTTAATTTATGCTGTGAAAGGTGACAAATAAAATAATGCACATGCAACATAATATAAATGATATAGGAAACTATTGGTGGTTCTTAAAGAGTTAAGTAATGGTTTGTAAACATAAGATTATTTATTTTCAGCTGTTACAATCGTCCCTTTACTTATTGTTACAATTGTCCCCAAGACGCCATTTCAGCTTCATTTGTTAAAAACAATGCTAGTTAATTAGCAAA
This sequence comes from Parasteatoda tepidariorum, assembly GCF_043381705.1. NCBI lineage: Eukaryota > Metazoa > Arthropoda > Arachnida > Araneae > Theridiidae > Parasteatoda > Parasteatoda tepidariorum. The sequence continues at coordinate 76,353,675 of NC_092213.1, read as the reverse complement.
ACTAAATTTTTTTTTATTGAAATGTTAATTAAGGTGTCCACTTACATATTCGGTTAATAATTTTTATTTGTTTAAACAAAATTACTATGTTACAATATAATATTCTAACACCAAAAAAAGTACTTACGTAGCGTGAAAATATCTTTTGTGATATAACTCTTTCAAAATTACATAAAAATGGTTGCCAGCAGGGGTGTACATGTAGATTTATTAAATACACCTTGTGCGCCACGTCGGAACCGAATCTAGAACCCGACACTCGAAATTTTTGCTCTGTTACAATCGTACCCTGTTACAATTGACCCCACTCTCCCCTACTGTAAAATTTATATGAAGTTCTAAATGGAATTCGTTAGAGGACTCTCTATTCCTAATGGCGGGCTTAAGTACATGGTTAGCAGGGGCAAACTTTGAATAAATTGCCCGTAAGTAGTATTAATTGCCTGGTAGTAATAATTACTAAGTAGTATTAATTGCCTGGAGTAATAATTAGTAAGTAGTAGAAATTGTCCCTGAGGACTGCAATTAATGGAGGGGAAAAAGTCAATTTAATTTCAAAATAAGGTAAAAATTTAAAACATTTGTATATTAATATCATACATTTATATTATACGATTATTCCTTATATATTTATACATTTATGCATCATATATTTATACATTTATATCATACATTTATGCATATACATTTATATCAAAATCCTTATCTTATACTTATTTTTATGTAAATATCATCCGCAATTATTTTAGGGTTTAAAATTTTTCATATCCGATAAAATATTTGTAAATTTTTCTTATATGTAAAGAATATCTAAATTTTACAAATCTGAATTTTTCATTATTAAATTTGTTTAAATGAATCATAAAATATTTGCTTGAGCCAATTTTTTATCTCTTATAAAAGGTAATTTAAAAGATTTAAAATTGCTTTTTCCTTAAAAAGTAATAATCTTGTCGAATGGACTAGATTGGATGGCTGGGGTTGTTGTCCCTAATACACCCCACTGTTTCGTCTCGATCGAGTTCAACTACCGATGGGTGAATGGAAATTCTGAATATGCTTTTAATTCCCCTTGTTTCAATTCTCGAATAAACTTATGCTGAGTAGTTTCTTTACTCCTCAACAATGTTAAATAGTATCTTTCAAAAAATGCAAAGAAAATTAATCACCCTACCCTCTTTAGGACTTACGGCAAGGACACTACAGTCCTCTCATGAGGACAAAAGGCACACATGCTCAGCCAACCGACCAGATCGGCTAGGCATCACCCGTGACGTTTATTTAATTCTAAAAATTACAAATTCAAGATGGCAACAGTAACATATATCAGAACAAAATTCTCAATTATATCAGAACAAAAAGAAGTACAAGTGCTCCTGAGCCGTTCATCTTATAGTGCAAGTGCCGATGAGACGGTTCCTTATAGGGAGCAATATACAATTCTTGATCCTGATCACGTTATCAAACGATAGCAAAGCATCCCATATATCATTTAAACTAGACGAAAAAATCATAGAAAATTCACGCATAAAACTAAGGTAGACTTAATAAAATCATAAAAGTAAATCAATATACAACAAGCAAAAGGACTATTAAAATTTAAAGTGACAGAAGAAACATTGGAATTTTGAAAACATGTAAAATGAACTTCGAAATATGGGATAATACAGTTGGGGTTATTCTAAAATTCCAATTAGTTTTACCTATATAAAACCAATATACCAGCACAATTTTACTAGAATATTTATTCAGAAAAAATAATGTTTAACTGATCGTAATGATGAATGCCTGACAGGTACCACATAGACTGCTAACCTCGATGAACTCATACAATGACAAATACTACATGATGAATGAGATAGAGGGCGCTTCGCTGCCCAGGCACCCAGAACGAAATACTAGTCAATTCAGGAATACAATATATACTTTTAGACTTGTAAAATCCTTTGACCAAAAAATAACTACGAATTTAACATTTCAAATTCACTTTCTGAGACTTTTTTTTTTTAAGTATAAAAGCAAATTTTTTGTTACAAGAATTGAAGTAAAGTCGCATTGAATGCCAGGTCACTCTCAGGCAAAACGCAGAATATAAATAACAAATTCAGAGCCTGGTGGGAGTAATAAAATCATTTACCATTCGTAGGAAATAAAATCTGAATTTTATACTTCGCTAGTTTGTCAAACGATCGAATGCTTTGTCAAAGCCCTTTAATATAATATAATATAATATATTTAAAATATGTAATGTATCAACATGTAATGTACATGGAATGTATATGAGGACGGTTTATGCTTAGGAAAAGAGAAAAAACTAATAGTAAAACAATATCATTTCTAATTTGTTGTCTTAAGGAAAAAATGTACGTGATTACCGAAATTAGAGAGTTTGTTTTCCTTAATAGAAATCAATCTTGTATAGATGGTGTAACTTTTAATACGTTAAGTTAGCCAAGGTTCTACATTTCTCCCAAAACAAACACCTAATATTAAATGATATTCCTACCAGATTTTTCTCTTTTCTGGGGCACAAACAGTCCTTTAATATAATGTTGATCTGAAAATTTTTTTCACTTGTATAATGAAAAAATAATTATTTTTCAGACAAACCAATTTTTAAGGTTACGAGAACTGCTAGAAAAACATTCCAAGAACTCTGACTTAATCATTATGTAAGTAAGAAAGTGGATTCTTATTATTTCATTGATCATTTTTATTATTTATTCATAAAAATGTCAGAGGGTGTCGATTTTAGCCAAAAACAAAAACAGTTTTTGTTATTAGAAAGGAAATATTTCGTTCTCGATTTTCCAAGTCTGAAACTGAAAACTGTATGCTGCTTTTGTCTCGAAGAGATGCAGAAATACAAATCTCGCCTGATAACAAAGAAATCAAATAAGCTACGTCCTCAAGGACCAAACAGTATTTTTAAATAAAAAGTGGTAGCTTGTATTTAGATTGATGGTAGATCTAATTTAATGTTTGAATATTAGTGAACATTTGCTTTTAAAATGGCTAGTTCCTTTTTCTCAATGCCCTTTAACACGTTGCTGCAGAGTGTCTACCATCACAAACAAAATTCTTTTTCAGTAGATCTGTTAATTACTTCCTTTTAGAAACTAATTCCTATTCCTCAATATCAGATTCGTTAAAAAAACGCTCATCTTAATAATTATCTAAAAAATGCTTAAAATAATTGAATTTGGAATAAAGATCGATAGATACACTGGTCCTGCACATTTTAATTATTAGGAAATTCAGTAATAACATTCAAATTAGCTAATAAAATACTAAAATGCAATAATAAATGAAAAAAAGACGTAGCATTCCAGATAACATATATATTGTTTTTTTATTTATTTTGTTTCTTCTGGAAGAGAAAAAAAATTTGCAAAGAGCAATTAACGTTTACAGCCATCTAGAGTTTTCATGGTAAAAATTATCAAAATGTGATAATTTTCACTGCCAATTATATAAGTGATGTCCGATTTCATATAACAATCATAAACAATTGGAAAAAGAAAATATGTTTCTGAACATGATCGTCAAATAAAAAGAGCGCGGCAACGGGTTAAGATATTATTAGTTTGGTATTATTAGTTAGTTAGATAAGATATTATTAGTGATAGTCAAGTGTATACCATATCGCTTAGTATACAAATATGAAGCATTTTTATCATCATACTATTTAAAAAAGCATTATTATAAAAGTATAATTTTAGGACAACTCTACATTATGAACAATATTATTACCAAATCAATTCCCAATTTTAAGTATTTCAGAAATGTAAAAATGACTTTATGAAAAAAGAGGTAATACATTAATAAGATAGATATTTTATTCTGTTTTGTATTTCTTATTCCATTACACGCCAAAACTCCCATTACGGGAACCACCATAATACACTCCTCAAAAGTGAAATTGCAACACCAAGAAATAATGCATATTTCTTGGTGTTGCAATTTCACTTTTGAGGAGTATACTGAACTCTTATATATATACATTCAGTACATACTATTCAGTACATCTAATATATATACATTCAGTATACTTGAGGAGGATACTGAATGCATATATATTACTTGTTGTTGGAATGTTATTTCTTGGTGTTGCAATTTCACTTTTGAGGAGTGTATATTAGTTATTTAAATATTGTAATAAATTTCAAAAGTTTATAAGATTTTAAAATTTTCCTATTCGTTAAATTTTTAAAAGAAAACTGCAGTATTTTCCTAACTACAGATCCTAATTAACCAAATTTATATTTTTAACATATAACAGTGATATTATCATTTTATACACCGTTTTTTACTTTATTTTTGGTTAAGATTTTGTGTAGTGATTGTGGAGTATAATAAATGAGTTTACAATTGTAAGTCAGAACAATACAAAAACCTACAACGTTTAACCATACAAAATACCTAATATTTTTAAAGAATATTTTCAGGACTTCTCTAGATTTATTTAGTTAATTTATATGTAGCGATGGCAAAAGACATTATAAAACAAAAAAATATTATTCGAATGAAAGCAGAGAATTTTCGAATGAATGACGAAATTATGTGCACTGTTTTTCATACAGATAACAAGTACTTTTCAACCACGCCCTCTTCACCATATTTTACTGTTATTGGTCGGCTGTCAAGAACGCTAATTTAAATAAATCAGTTGTTCCTTATCAATTTTAAAGCGGCGCATCTACTCGATACAAAATAATGAGTAGTACCACATTTTTTCATACTTGACCCTTTTTTGTGAGTTCTCCGAGCACTCTTGCCGATCCGTTATGAATGGCATGGAGGTAGCGGGTTCGAATCCCGACGTAACCCTATATGCAACTTACTTTTGTGACGCGCTTCTTTATTTTGTGCTATATGTTCTTCAACTTGACAAGAGCTTTTAAACCCACTTTTTAACCCCCTAACGATCGGTTAATTTTCAAGAAAACGGTCATAAAAGTGCCTATTTTGCCAAATACACATTTTTGATTAGTGCTGACATCTAATTTAAAATAAACCAACTATCTACAATTATCTTAAAAATATCTTGGTACTGTCATTTGGTGTGTAAAATTAGAAATAAAATGCTTTTCTGGAAAAAGAAATGAATTAGTTTTATTCTTATTGGCGCGTTCCTACTGAACACTCCAGCCCGGAAATTTCCCGGGAGCGAGAAATAGAGGGCGAAACCTCACTCCGTCGTTTTCACGGGAGCGAGAAGGAAGGGGTTAATGACCACATATGCTTACAAATATACATTTGTAACAATAATAATAATATTAACGATTTTAGCGGGTGAGTATTAACTCGTTGATGTATTCCATATGATTTAAGGACGTTAAACAAAGTCGCTCTCTTTTTCAGGACTGCCCCATTGCCAAGAAAAGAAGTTATTTCGGCACCCCTCTACATGGCGTGGTTGGACACCCTGACCAGAGATCTTCCACCCTTCCTGTTGGTCAGAGGAAATCAAACATCCGTTCTCACTTTCTACTCGTAAAGACCACCATGAAAAATGGTGCCCTTTTGTAATTCCTGTCTAGGTTAGAGAAAGTTGCCTATTTAAACCATGCCTGGACATTGTTACTTTTATCTATTAAATGTATTAGAGAGATCACTATTTATATGATAAAGCCAGTTTGTTGTAAGCTCAGATAAATAGCAGCGGAAATTTTTATATACTTACTTGTCTCAATGTTTGAAAGATTTTTAAATTCATGATTACTCTGTACATAGTTTTTAAAATAAAAACCTTCTTATTAGTGGTTGTGGTAGTAATTCATTTACGTCGCACTTGAGCTGCACAAAGGGCTATTGGCGACGGTCTGGGAAACATCCTTGAGGATGATCCGAAGACATGCCATCACAATTTTGATCCTCTGCAGAGGGGATCTCAAATATTAGGAGTTTTAGCAAAACATTTTTTCTTATGGTAGGTTGGTAAGGAATTTCAAAAACATTTATTCATTTAAATACTTCATAATTACCATTGTTTTTTTTTAGATTCCGCAAAAAAAATTTATACTTAATGATGTAGCAAAATTTTCTTTATTTTCATTAAATAAATGTAATTTAAACTGATTTTGGTTACCGTTATCTATACATCTATACATAATAATAAACGCGGCTGTGTGTGTGTGTGTGTGTGTCTGTAATCACAATATATCGCCCCAGAAGCCTCGCCCGGGCACGAAACTCGGCCCATAATTGTGTTTTGACATAATGAAGAAGTATTTTTTTTCTTTTTCAAAAATTTTGATTAGTTATTTAGTTATCAGTCATTTTGTAAGTCTATGCTTTTCGTCTGCTTTTTCGTCTTCAAAGAGCCATATTCAAAAAACTATTAAAAAATGCATATACTTTTCCCCACTCTTATAAATGTATGCTAATGCGAACCTTTACAATTGAAATATTAATTTTCGACAACTTAAACCAATAATATACGAAGGAATTAATAATTTATTTGTAAAGTTCGCATTAGTTTACATTTATTAAAGTGGAGAAAAGTTTAACTTTTGTTTAAAAAATGTGGCAACATATTCGATACGTAAATAGAACGCTTCGCTTTGATATATTTGTCGCTGCTAATTATTAATTTAAAAAG
>NC_092213.1:76284961-76345333 GCF_043381705.1 Parasteatoda tepidariorum | reverse complement strand
TATATATATATATTAGAAGACTTTTCAATAACTTTGGGTAACTTATACTCCTTCCCACTGTCACTACTGTAGGGTTATTTAAAATAGTCTTTGCTTTGATGAATAAAATGTTTTCCACAGAGTTTCTTTGTGGACGAATCCATGGTAGTTATGTAACTGCAGTCACGTGATAAAAGTATAGTAAGTATCAAAATGTTACCTACTTTAACTTGTTACTATTGTGTGATAATTGTTTTTTTTTTCTCCCTTTTTTTCTTTTTCAGCGGAATATTTTAAGCGTTTCCGTAACATAATCCATGAAATCCAATAGAATGTACACTCTTATTTATGACTAAGCTGACATCAATTTAAAAATTAGCAACTCTCATTAGTTAATAAAACAAAAATACTACTAAGTTCCTGAGATGGCTGGATGTGTTGTAATAAAAAGTTTAGCAATCATAAATCATGATAGCTGACAGAAAAAATAATGTTTTTATCATGTTTTTCAATTCTAATTTTTTTGTTTGTTTAAATATGTCAAATATTTTTTTGTTGTTGCTAATTTGCTGCAGAAGAGGTTGCAATAGTCTAACATGGGAAGTTTATTCAATTTCCGTTTTTTAAAAAAAAATTGAGAGGTTCAAAGAGGACTGATCGTAAGGACACGGTTCCCAGTACAACACCGAAGTCAAGAATAAGCACTTTGATCAGCCTGTATAGGGACCGAGGATGCGCGGTATCGGTCTTCGTTAAACTGTTCTATCGTAAAGTGCTCGACTTCGCTTGCAGGAAATCGGGCTACCAAAGCAAGGGAGCCATCCCCTCTGCAGAGGGTCAAAATTGCGATGGCATGTCTTCGGATCATCCTCAGGGATGTTTACCACTCCGTCGCCAATAGCCCATAGTGCAGCTCCAGTGTTAATAAAGTACCGCTAAAGTGTTAACGTGTTAAAGCACTTAAATATTAAGAAAAAGAATCAGCCAATTTTAGAGAAAATTTTCATTAATATTGGAAGAATAAATTAATTCTCTCTAAATCCAAGCTACCACTTTTATTTAAAAACACTGTCAAGTCCTTACGGAAGTAGCTTATTTGATTCGATCAATTATTATCAGGTGAGGTTTGTATCTCTGGATTTCTTGGAGACAAAAGCAACATTCGGTTTTGGTATCAATTTCCGACTTATTAATAAAGTACAGCTAAATAAAGTACCTAACTACCAAAGAGGCCCCAAACACGGATTAATTTGGTCCAAAATTTTAAAAATAGTAAAAAAATACAGAAAAGGAGGGGTTTTTTTTCTTTTACTTAAACTTATTTTACTTATTAAAACTCAATTTGGACATTAGAAAGTCCTTTTTGTTAGAATTTTTATTAAGATTGAAAAAAAAAAATATATATATATCTAAGTTCTCCTAGTAGACGATACACGGAAATACTATTCGCATAATAATTTAGATATTTTCCACTTCTAATTTAACGAGTTCAATGTCCTGAAATTTCAAAACAGCACGCCAGGTGGTTTTAGCACTGCTATATCCACTATATTTAGAAAGTTTCACAACTTCTGCATTTCTTTCGAATAGCTTTTATGAAACAAACTCTCAGTTTTAAAGATGAAAAATCATTCCTTGCATGATGGAAATAGGTAATAAATCATAATTTCTAATCTCGAGAGAAAAGGTAGTATGCAGTTAATATGCAGTTAACAATTTCCTCACGAGCCAAAAATTCGATAACAGGAAGTGTTCTTGACGTCATTGGCACGACAGAAATCTGATTTGATACCGTGTAAAATTAAAAGGGTTGTCTTTAACCGCATAATTTAAACAAGGATAAATTGCTTCACGCATTGGGGACCTGGGAAATTGGCGGAATTCTAGTACTGCTTTCAGGAAACCTAGCCAAAAATAAAACAACCCCCCCTCCCTCCGGTCACTATGGTAATCCCTGGTAAAACTCTCTTCTCTCACCGAATCAATACGGAGCGAGAAAATGAGTTTTGTGTTGTCATTTTTCACTTTACCTGACTGGTAGTCGGATGTGTTTACTGGTTATGTCTGAACTGAACAAATGAGACATTTTTGAATATGCAGTAAGTAAACGATTTCATACCTTCTATTATGTATGATTTTTTATGGATTATAATCCATAAAAAATATATTCCCAGGGATATATTTCAATCATTATAATCCATAAAAATATATTATGGGAATATATTCCCAGGGATATATTTCAATGATTATAATCCATAAAAATATATTATGGGAATATATTTCCAGGTTCATATAGGTTCAAATTTCATGCATTAAGGATTACAACTCCTCCAGTTTTTGCAAAAAGATTTCATTAAGCGGTAGAAAAATAGTAAGTAAAATGTAAAAACAACTATACAGTTAAAAACTAAAATGAAAAAACATCTACATAGTTAAAAAACTAAAATGTAAAATCAACTATACAGTTAAAACTAAAAAGTAAAAACAACTAAATCAATTAAATGTAAACACTAAAAACAACTATAATGTAAATACTAAAATGTAAAAACAACTATATAGTTTAAAACTAAAGTGTTAAAGCAACTATATAGTTTAAAACTAAAATGTAAAAACAATTATATAGTTAAAAAATAAAAAGATGTAAAAACAACTATATAGTTAAAAACTAATTTGTAAAAACAACTGCGTAGTTGAAAACTAAAATGCAAAAACAACTATATAGTTTAAAACTAAAATGTAAAAACAACTATATAGTTTAAAACTAAAATGTAAGAACAACTATATAGTTTAAAACTAAAATGCAAAAACAACTATAGTTTAAAACTAAAATGTAAAAACAATTATATAGTTTAAAGCTAAAATGTCAAAGCAACTATATAGTTTAAAACTAAAATGTAAAAACAACTATATAGTTAAAAAAATAAAAATAAGATGTAAAAACAACTATATAGTTAAAAATTAATTTGTAAAAACAACTATATAGTTAAAAACTAATTTGTAAAAACAACTGCATGGTTAAAAACTAAAATGCAAAAACAACTATATAGTTTAAAACTAAAATGTAAAAACAACAATATAGTTTAAAACTAAAATGTAAAAACAACAATATAGTTTAAAACTAAAATGCAAAAACAACTATAGTTTAAAACTAAAATGTAAAAACAACTATAGAGTTTAAAACTAAAATGTGAAAACAACTATATAGTTTAAAACGAAAGTAAAAAAGAACGATATAGTTTAAAACGAAATAAAAAAGAACGATATAGTTTAAAACGAAAGTAAAAAAGAACGATATAGTTTAAAAAAAATGTGAATATAATACTAAACTGTATATAGTATAGCACGTTTTCATATATATTGGAAGTATTTATTGATAAAATGTAACCGAACTACAAAAAATAACGTAATATACTTATTCAACCGTAAAATGCTTTTAATATGTACTTTAACGTTTATTCACTGGTGGTAAAGCCGGTAAAAAAACACGTTTTTTTACTATTAAATTAGATTTATTAAAAATGACACCGGCATTTTTGGTGATCATCCCCTATAAAAATAACTTTTCTCCCGCATGTTTTCTTTCCTGCAATCATATTTCGATGTATGAACGCTTTGTAAGGTATTATCATTTGTTTTTTAATGTTGTCTTGTGATACAGAGAATAATATTTGTAGAAACCCCTAACCATTTTAAGTCTTCTTTTAAAAAGCACAAAAGCTAGTCAAAAAACTGCTTGAAACTTTTTAAATTTTTAAGATATTTGAATTGGATTTTTTCATTAATTGCCAAATACGACTCGCTACAAATACTTTAAAATTCAAGTCTGCCGAAGTTAAATAAAGAGAAAACAAGGGAATTTAATTAATAAAAAAAACAATTGGCTGAAAACAGAAATAAAACAAATCCAAACTGAACTTACTGAGCTATAGCAATATTCAAGAAGATTCAACTTGGAAATAGCAAACTTACCTGGAATACAAAATGAAGAGATAGAGCCATTTTGCCAACAGTCTTACAAATGCTTGATGTAGACTTAGAAAATCAAGTTTCAATTGCTCAACATCGTGTACTTTCAACCAAAAAGACAAACCTAAGCCCATCGTAGTTTAATTCAACAATAAATATAGCAGAGATGTATACGTTTAAAGCTGCAAAACTTAAAGAACAACTGATATTAACGAAAGATATGTAAATTATGCCGATTTTCTTCAACGTGCACTTAACTCCAGAGCTTAAAAACTTCTTATTTCTTAGTCGAAAGTTCTGACCAGAAAAAAATTGCGCGTTCTGTTTGCACTGGTTATAGAAAAATCTTTGAAACTGAGTTTTCCAAACTGTATGGTATCACAAATATTAATGATTTCAATGGTACTATTTCGGAATAATTTAAGTACAGCTATCTTGGGGTACAGCCTGATGATTGAGTAAAATTGAACTCCTTGGATAAATTTAAGCAATTTTATTATATGTTTATAATTTCAATAGAAATTTAAGTATTGTACATTATAATAAACGTACTATTAGATCTAATTTTGATAAACCACCAGTAAGTTTGAATTATTGCATTTAGATATTTTAATTTTATCTGAACATAGATATTTCAATTTTATATGAAATAAAGATTTAGGACAATGAATCTTTTCCCCATAATATTTTATTTTATAACCGTCGTTGAACAGCCGACCCAATTTTTGGGCTTACGACTACTAATGGTCAACTCCGTGGCCTTGTAATTTTGAACCCAATCCAGAAGACAAAAGAACTCCTGGATCAAGTAATAGGAGAAATTTGCCTCCGTGGAGGACTTTTTGATAGAACTAACCCTCATTTGCGTTACATGGAGAGGAAGACCACGAGAAACACCCACTGTCGGCCTGACGGCAAGCGGACTCTAACCCATGATCCGTCTACCACTGAGGATATTTCACGTAAGCACTGTGGTTGGTGCATGCCGGATGCGACCAACCATCGCTGGGATTCGAGCCCATTCACCTCATTGGAAGACGAATGTGTTTCCCAAACTTATGACTTTTGTGTACCCTTTCTAAATATTTTGTACCGCTGTGTACCACTAATAAAAAAAATGAATGCATTTTTTATTATAAAAAAAGTGCCCTATAGTTAAAAATCACAACTGGCTGTTGACACCCCTAGTTATTAACTGTTAACTCTGCAAAAAATAGCCAATAGAAAAATATGCAATTGTAAATTTTCATGACTAGCTTTGTTTTTAAATCAAAAATTTTTGAAATTTTCGTTTGTTGTAAGATATTTCGCATAAGAACGCGTACCCCCGCACTTTGGGAAACACTGCCCTAAAGCTATCACGGCTCTCCTCTAATATTTGTAATTTTAAATCTTATTTTTACTGCCGTGAAATAAATAAATCTAGTGATGTAGTAGTTTTTGTGAGAAATAATTTAGATCCTTCGCGAAATATTGAGTTTTCTATGATTTCTGCAGAATCTATTTTAACCTACAGTGAAGATATTAAACTTTAAATTATTTGATGTTAACAATTTTACTAGTGAGTTATCCGAGAAAATCAGAAGTTTTAAAAATGATAGAAACTACGAGGGCTGTTTTTTAAGTAAGGGCCGTTTTGTTGTGTACACTAATAGGTGACGCGTGCGCCGCAACGAGTGCAATCGTCGTGTACTGGCATTCCTTGAGAGCAACTGTGCTCGGTTACAGCTGCGTAGGTAACCTGTACGGTCAGTTTTGTGTCTTTAAAATGTTCAAGCTTAACAAATCGCCCGCCGCGTGCGAGGTTCGGTCAGTGATGCGTTTTTAGTCGACAAAAAAGCCTGTCCGCTGCATACACTCACCTACAGATTTGCGAAGTTTACGTATAGTTTGTCTAAAATAAGAACTCCACCAGACATTCGTCTCGACCTGTGGCGGTGACAATATGGTAACGAGGTATGACTATTTCAAGTAGGGGTGCGGGGTCACTGTTTTGGAGTGATTTCAGCTTGGGACGTTTAGGGAAAGGAAATCTCTTTCTTCGGTCTATTGTGTTAGTCCTAGAGTGAAACTACCCTCCCTAAAATGCGCCATTCCTATTTCCATAGCACCAGACGTCCTCAGACTTTGTGGCTGGAGGAGTTGTTAGCTTAGACAAACTATAGCTTCCTACTGTTATGCTTACAGGAAATTTTGCTACTCCATGACGATGATTCTCTCCATAGCTCAGTCCCGAGCACCTTTAGCTGGGAAGTTTTGGACCACCTCTCAATACAGCCCAGACCTTGCGCAAAGTGATTTTTTATCTTTTCCGATATTTCAAACATTATTTTGGCGACAACCAGTACAACGATGATGACGAAGATGCGAAAACTGTCGTGACCTCTTGGTAATCGGAGCAAGCGGTAACTTATTATGAAGAGGGTATTCTAAATCTAGTTGTAAGGTAGGATAAGTGTTTAAGCAAACTTGGGAACTATTTTAAAAGGAAGAGATACGTATGTAGAATCAAAAAGTAAATTTGCTTCGTAAAATTTTTTCTTTCGTTCGTATTTTATTTTCCTCTGATGGCCCTTATTTCAGGAGATACAAATATTGACACTTTATCTCGTAACTCACTTGTAAGTGATTATATCTTATTACTATTGCTTGTAAGTAATTATTTATAAGGCATTCTTATCTCTCATAAGCAAAATTACTCTTCCCAATTCTAAATCGTGCATTGAGCATATCTTTTTCAGAAACATGCTGGACATCCTTATTTATCCAACTGTTTTCAGAGCTGACGTTACTGGTCACTTTTCGGTTATTTATAAATTACCATCAATAAATCTCAGGAATATTGTATCAAATAATTTTATTTATTCTAAAATTGATAGTGATGCTGTAACGCAATGCATGTCTACTTAATTCATTTAAAATTGATTTTGTAAAGTTAAATAATTTGTGTTCTCATTTTCAATTCAAAACATTGTGAACAACTTTAATTCGGCTCGCAAAATTTTAAAAAAAAAAAAAACTGGGAATAAAAAATGGCTAGATGATAAAATCTTAATTTAGATTAAAATAAAAACTATCGAAAACGCAAAAGATTTCTTTTCGAAAGCGTATATAAACTAATTTACAAATCCATTGTTAAACAATTCAAAGAAATTATAATTTGCTAAATTAAATTTTTTCATTAAGAAATTTTCCGAATGTATTTATGTGAAAAAGCAAAACCTTACGTAAAAGAGCAATCGCTTTTATCTTTGTTAAAATATAATTAAATTTTGTGTGTGTGATGTTCAGCTATTTTTACAGAAGTTTGCAAGTCCCCCATGGACTGATCGTTAAGAGACGGTTCCCAGCAGATCACCGAAGTCAAGCATCACTGGCTGCGGTCAGTGTGCGGATGGGTGACCACTTGGATCAGCCTGCGTAGGGACCGAGGGTGTGCGGTATGGGTCCTCGTTAAACTGTGCTACCGTAAAGTGCTCGACTTCGCGCGCAGGTCGTCGGGCTACCGAAGCGAGGGTGCCATTCCCTCCGCAGAGGATCAAAATTGTGATGGCATGTCTTCGGATCATCCTCCGGGATGTTTCCCAGACCGTCGCCTATAGCCCATTGTGCAGTTCTAGTGCGACGAAAATTAACAACAATAACAATAACAGAAGTTTGCAAAGACTGGTAAGAACCAAATGCTTTGGGGGGGGGGGAATGTTAAGTTTCCAAGTTAAGGCCGGGATAGCATGATCGGTAGGGCGCTGGCCCCATATCCAAGACGTCGTGGGTTCGATCCTCGCCGGCCGAAGACTCCCCGTGTAGTAAATGGTGACTGATGCACGTTAAATCTGTCGAGTCTCAAAGTCCTCCATGTTCCCACAACAAATCAATACCTCTGGGGGTACTGATCCAGGAGTTTCCTTGTCTTCTGGATTGGTTCAAAATTTCAAGGCTACGGAGTTGAACGTAAGTAGTCGTAAACCCATGAAATTTGGGTCGGCTGTTCAACGACAGTTATAAAGTTTCCAAGTTAGGAAACTAAGCATGGAAATTTTGATTAGCTTCTGATCTTTCACCAAAACCTGGTATTTTGCTATCAAAGAAATATTTACTAGATAAGAAAGAAAAAACATTTCAATGTTTCTGTTTATTTTTTGAATTCCTATCAGAAAAACTAATTATATTTTAACCATAAAACTTTTAATTACTGAAATAAAAACTTTTTAAACGTGAACAAAAAAAACAAACTGATATAAGTTTATTTTTTCACAAAACATGTAGGAATTCCTAAGTTCATTAGGTGAAATAAAAGTGTAATCAGGTTTAAAGTGAACTACATTCCTGACATCCAATAAAGTAAAACAATAAGTTTTATTTACTGCGCTTAAGCTGCAAGTAAATAGAACTCATAAAATAAGTTCAAAAAATAAAGAAAACAAGGGGGAAATTACAGAACAATAAAAGAAGGGGGAAAAATAATTTTAAAAAATATAAATAACAAGAAATCGGAAGGAAAAGAAAAAAAAAACAATACGAAAAAAAATTATAAAATTTTTTTTAAAAATCCGGAAAATAAAAGATATCTCTTCATCCGGATTTTTTTTAAATTTTTGTCATTTTTTTTCTTCTCTACCAGTTTTTTTCACCCTTCTTTCATTGTTCTGTAATTCTTCCCTTGATTTCTCTACTTTTTGATCTTATATATATATATATATATGGTTGACCATGTAAAGCTGAGCACAGATTACGCTAGAGGTTAAAGTTCATCGTTAGACATCCGGTTACTACTTCTGAAATTTCTTACGGTTTTAGGAAGTTTGTTATTGTTTACATTCAGTCAACCATCTATAAACTAGCACTTTCTAAAATAATTAATTGAAAATTGCCCGTTTTTTGATACTTCTTGGATGAAAAGAAGTTTTTTTAGAATATAAATAACAAAGCACTTCATTCGAGAGAAGAACGCGAATTGAGGAAAGATAGTTTTGTTTGCGTATTTTTATTTTATCCATAAATATTCTTTGTAAAATGAATTTTTATTAATTTCAGATAAAAAAGAAATAGACTATCTACGTTTTAGAAAGCACTTTATTCTTCAAAAGAATGGAATTAAAGGTGCCAACAATAGCTTCAACGAGAACATTAACGGACGAAGACAACAGACTATTCGAACGTGCTATTTGCCTCATTAAGCCTAACGCCACCTCTAAATCAGAAGCTATAATATCTATCGTCAAAAACTCTGGTCTCATGCTTCTAAAAAAACGCCGAATGCATTTAAAGCCAGAACAAGTTAGAGATTTTTATTTTAGATCCTTAGACGAAGAGATGAACAAGTATTACAGAGTGTATGAAGAATTGATAGCATCCGAAGGAGGGAAACAGAAACTTCCAGACATCAGAGCTGTAAGCGTACAAAATACAGTTGAGAGCTCGAAGCTAGAGGAATACGTTGCTTTCATGACAAGTGGGCCAATCGAAGTGTATATCGTGGCAGGAAGAGGCACCATTTCGAGATTGCAGCGTTTGATTGGCCCAGAAGATCCGAAATTAGCGAGAATAACAAATCCAAATAGCATCAGGGCAAGATTTGGCGGCGAGTCCATCTTAAGAAACGCTGTGTATGGGAGCACAGACAGCGATCAAGCTGAACAAGAAATAAATTACTTCTTTCCCAGTGAAAAAAACATTAAACAAAAAAATACCAATGAGGGGGCATCTAGTGATTATTTGTCTCAAACTGTCAACCCTACTTTGCTGAAAGGGCTCATGCAACTTTGTCGTCAGAAACCAGACAATCCTTTGGTCTGGCTGGCAGACTGGCTTTTAGCCAATAATCCAAATTCTACTAAAACGTGAATGGAAGTCACATCAAACTGATTAAATTAGACCTAACATTCTAACTGCCAATCTTACTGTGCTGAAGGATTAATATAGTTTTGTCAGAAAATATAAAATTCCTTGATTTGTAGACAGGTTTATCAAGCATGTCAACTACTACATTTTTTGCAAAATATTTTATAGAGTGGTGGACAAATAAACACTAAAGCTTTCAGAATTATGTTAAAATTTCCAAACATTTTAAAATGCTCAACACGAGAGAAAAAAACTGGAATAAAGTACTTTTTAATGTAAACTTTAAATCGGTAGTGGGGAGGAAAATAACTTTAAATCAAATTCTCTAAGCAACGAATCATACCTTAACCCTTTGACTACTAACGGGACTCATTTGTCCCAACAAATGTTTAAAAATTACTAATGGGGTGAAAAGTACTTAGAAACTCATTGTAATATGTCCCAGTCATAGAGTCGAACCAAGTATATATGTTTCATGCGTCAAATATCCCCTAAATGGCGCTAAAGAGTTTCTGGCGTGAAATAGCATTGTGATTTTGCGCTGGGACAGATATATCCCACTAGTATTCTTCATTGGGATTGTTATGTCCATTCATATTTTCTCAAATGAACATAGAAAAAAGAACAATTATGAGTTGTCCCATGTGTAATGTCGGGTTATGCAAAGATTGCTTCATCCTGTATAGTACCATGTAAAAAAAAGTCCATATAATAAATTTTTCTGGAATGTGCTTGTAGTAAGTCGATCACTACAGGTGGGACATATGTATCCCACCATTAAGTACGGCAGGGACATATATGTCCCAGTCTCTAAATTGATAACCGCTTGTCAGAAAATCCCAAATACTAAATTTGCCTTATTTGTGACCTATTTTGTCCTTTTGAATAATAAACGGGACAAATAAAATTATTTTTTTAAAATTCGTAGTCAAAGGGTTAAAATGTAAACTTTGCTACCCCTAGAAAAAACTTTTGCCACAAAGAGTAGAAAGTTAGCACCCCTGGTTATTAGTCCTTAAACATACCTTCAGGAAATATTTTCCTTAGTGGTAGCAAAGGTTACGAGTAAATATTTTAATAAACTAGAATTAATATAATTTTTCTCATCACTACTTACAAATAATTTAATGAGATATATAAAAAGCCATAATGACAAAGGGATCCAATTCCAATTTCATCATTTTCTTTTTGTCCAATGTTCATCTACAAGTTTGAAATAAAATTAATAGTTTTAAATGATATTAGAATAAAATTCTTCAACAGCCTAAACTAACATACTAAACAGTTTGCTAACATTAAATTTTTTTTATCAGTTTCTAAATCAGAAATACAAAAGCTTGCCGTAATCCCAGTAAATGTCTCTAAAAATATTAAATAAATTATCCAAACTTAAAAGGAGAAAACGGATGTTTTTTTACATATACTCACTTCACCCCACCTAAACCTATAACACGAATAGAACTATGGAGAACTTACCAGCTAATTCCATGGGCTCAATGTTGCTAAGATACTCAAATAGCTCAATGTTTACCTTTCTTATTAATTACTTCACACTGATAAACCGCCACTGAATAAAAACTCTTTTCACTTAATCATGCAGAAATAACCAATAGTGCAAAGATTGAATTCGCCCTGCCAGATCAAATCTATATTACAGTACGCATACCTGCTAACTTTCACTCTTTCTGAGAATGGATTTTCAGAGTGGTTGTAAAACAATAAACGAAAAACAATCTGACTCAAAAATATATTTATATTTTGATCTCGTTCAGAGGTGATTGTGAGTCCAAGTCAAAATTCCGGAAAATTTCTTGAGTAAAAAAAAAAAATTATTTAAAATATTTTTTGACTCTGNATTTAAACAAGTTTTTTTTTTTTCTTTTTCTCAATATTTCTTAGTTTACTTAAAATATATTTAAAATTTTACCCATACCTGTACCATTTACACATACCTATGATGACCTGGAGAAGTAATTAAAATTTACAAATATGTCTGTCTTTCTTGAGGTTATGATTATAACAACTATTTACTGATAAAAAAATGAATATTAATCAAGAATATAAGCTTATATAGTATCTCTCTGGCTTTCCCTTACATACAAATAAAATAAACTGTGTTTTTAAGTTCCACCTTTGAAAATTTGATTTCCGGAAACTTCTGTGATCAATGATTTTTTGAAACGTTTGGACCTTCGATCTCCGGAAACTTCCGGATCGCTGTTAGCGAAAAATCCGGAATTTTTCCGGAGCACAATCAGCCCTGCTCGTTGAAATTCGCTTGTGCAAGGATTATTATGCTTTTATATATTTATTATAATTATTTATATGTAGTGGTGGTCAAACTCATTTATAATTATCATTATAATTCAAAAAGTTAATTGGAATAACATGAGTATTGCTACCACTTTAAATATGAAAATAAAATCTTTCGGAAAATCCGGAAGAGTTGGCAGGTATGCAGTATGTATACTAAAATAAAAAATTTATCATTATCAAAAATAGAAATTTCAATAAAAAAACATCACTTGGTGGTGCAATTATAACTTAGCAATTCTATTGACGATATAACTGCGTAGTATTTTATACTGCAGGGCAAAGGGGAGTTTGCAGCAGGAAACCAATTACGTATGATAAACTTCGTTTGATTTATACTAGGACAATTTGCCCTTCGTTCGATTAGTACACATTATCGCTTAATTTTAATTCCACACGCTGTGCATGATTTCTAAAATTAAATTCCATATTCAACTGGTTAAAAATTTCATGTACCACACTTAACAAAAAATACCTTAATAAAATTAAAAAGCTAACTTGTAATTTACACGTCATATAAAATCTGCATTATAGTGTGATTGGTACTAAGGTTTACAAGATACACATAAACAAAAAATGTAAACGTTTCAATATCTATCTTGCAAATACAAAGTTTTTTTATTTTAGCTACTTATTTTAGACATAAGCCAAAGCTAAAAATTAACAGCAAAATTTTAATAAATTTCAGAAAAAGCAGCTTTAGCAATGATTAAGAAGCTACGAGAAAAGAAAACATAATTCTCACTATGTGAGCATCGGTGGCTCAGGGGATAGAGCATTTGTCCCCCAATGATGGGATCTAGGTTCAAACCCTGCTCCCGTCTTGCACCGCCACAGTGCCGATGTAAAACACCGTCAGCGGTAAATGAATCATTGATCTGAATCCCCTTTCCGCCAGGCTAACAATAGGAGGTTATAGTGGTAATGCAAATGTTGGTTAGTTCCATCAAAAAGTTCTCCATGAAAGCTATTTTGTCCCAATGCTTGATCCACGAGTTCTTTTGTTTTCTGGGTTAGGCTCAAAATTAGAAGGCTACAGAGTTGAATATTAATATTTGTAAACCCAAAAATAAGTAATGAAAATTGGGTTATAAATTAAGTATTTAAACAGTAAATAAAATATTTATGTCAATGAGTCTAATGGAAAAAGAGAAAAAAAAGTTAATTCATAATATAAAAAACATTTTATTGTTTGTGAAAAATGTACAAGTACAGTAAAATGCTTATAAACATGGCAAAGTGGAGTATTGATAAATTCATTAAGTACAGTAACATTAAAATGCACAGAAATGAAAATGCATTTCAATAAAATTTGTTGTTTTGCAAAACACATAAAAAAAGGGAAGGAGAATAATGCTAGACTAGAAATGCCATTGGGGCAAATAAATGGCTAAAAAAAATTCATAAAGAAAGTAACAATTTTTAAAAAATTTTGTAGCATATTAAATCACAATATTCCTTCAAAACATTGTTTTACTAAGTCTTAACAACATTTATGTTCTTATTTTTCTTAATAATATTAGGACACTATTTTGCATCTCTTTGAAAGAAAAATTTAAAACTAATTAAAATTTAAAAATTAATTAAATTAGGATTTCATATATTAAGTTACAGTTTTCATTATTGAAGAAACCTTCATATATGAACCATTAAACCAAATAAGCTAGGCTATATTCATGGGTCAACATAGCACATATAGTTTGTTTATGGCAAGAACTCCCCCCGCCACAAAGTCAGAGGCTGTTGCTATGGAAACAAGAATAGCACATTTCAGGGAAGGTAACTTTTCTAGGGCTAACACAATAGACCAAAGATAAAGATTCCTTTTTTCTCGCTGACCAGAGCCAAAACCTTTCCTAAACAGTGACTGCACACCCCTACAGAAATAGTTATATCTCGTTACCATAGTCACCACCAGGGGTCCAGGCGAATGGTATGGGGAGTTCTTATTTTAGACAAACTATAGTGCAGGCTTTTTGCCATGTCACATTACATCGAATAATTATTAATAAAAAATTTTAACATAATAATATGATATAATACATATGATATAAATGTGTAATACTACACATTTAAAAAAATTCAGTCAATTTCATTTTAAATTTCGTTTTAAAGTGCAAAACCATTAAATATTTTTGGCTTATGAACACAGGGAGTGCCAATATTTATTTAACAAAAGTGCGATTTTCATTTGATTTAATGGTCGCACATCACATGCTTGATATTTAGTACATCATTTAAGCAAAATGATCAATATAATAATGAAAGACAAATAGATAATCCGAATAAATACAAACAACAGCTAAAATAATAAACTGTACAAAGTAGTGATTTTCAAGTAACTATCACGTTAACATGCTTTTTGCGTAACATATAATATATCCAAGCCACAAAAGCAAATTGAAAAATGTAAACAATGAAGTGTAAATGTAGATTAGCAAAATGGCAAAAAACATGGAGACAAAGTTAAACAATATAAGCCAACTATGTGAATGAGGAACAGAATACATAACTTGAAAACAATTAAACAATTGAATATACGAATTTCATATATTTTAAAGTATGCTTATAAAACCTTAAGTAAGGAGATCAACAATTAATAGTAAGTTATAAAAAACTAAGTTTAAAGTTATAGGCTCAACCAGAATAAAAAATAGTTTAAAAAAATTTATCGGTATATTTTACGTAATCCTACTATTCACAATTAATATAAATTAATATGATTAGTACACAAGAAAAAAAATATTCTTTCAGATCTGAGCATCAGTTCATAAATCTTATGAAGGAATTCGTTTTCCATGCCCAGATAGCATATTGGGAGATAAGTAGATTAAAAGAAAATTAATTACTGTAGTTAACAAACATTAATTAAAGTTAAGTAGTTAACAATTCTTAATTAAAAATTAAAATTATAGTCATTACAAATTAAAAGTTACACATTCTACATTCAAAAAATTTGAATACTACATGAAAATAAGGCACTTTAAAAACAATTGTAAGTGATGAACAGCATTTTCGATGTTTTGTTTCTTGTATTAAAAAAAATAGTGGCAAAATTTTATTTTTTTAAATCAGTTTTAGGTAAAGGATATATGCTAAACATTGATTGAGAAAAATATATGTTGTTGTTGCTTATCCCCCTTGGCTTAGACAAACTAAACCAAGTCCATAAGACCATGTCTCACAATTAAATAAAAAACTACACCTCCCTCATTCAACAGCTCTCAATATAATCTAAGATATGAGAAGGAAAAGCTAAGCAGAACAGAAGCAAACAGTGCAAGTCTTCTTGTTTCAGTTAAAAATTAGAAAACATGTTATTTAGATATGCATAGCTGCCAACATGGATAGGAAAAAATCCAGTAGATATAAACTTCATGATAATTGTTGCATAATGAGCTAAATATTTTAAACACAGTTAATTTTAGGGATTTTTACAGTCATCAAAATAGTAAACCTGCAATATTTTTCAGTTATTTCACATTAAATATGCTTGAAATGTTATGTATTATGTTTACTCACAATTTCGAATATTAATAGGCATTTAATTCATCAAAGATAGTTAAAAGATTTTTTAAATTAATTTAAAAACAGAGTTCTGAATAAAAATAAACTGAACATTTTGAGTAAAAAGAGTATTGAAATTGATTTATATAAATGAGGTTTGCTTCATTATGCATTAGTAATACTTAATTATTCAAGCAATAATCTGTACAACTATTTCAATAGGGAATTTTTTTTTAGGAAACTTACTCAATTTTAGGGAATTTTCTAAAATGTACAAAAACCAGGAGAATTTTAATTAAACCAGTAGAAACTGGCAAAATCCAGTAGAGTTGGCAGCTATGGATATGGCATTCTTCTGATATGAATTCTGTAAAGTTAAAAGGTTATACATAAAGTTATGTGGCTAAAGCTGAAAATGTTTTGTTGCTATTCTTTTCGTAGGTTTACATAACAAAAAAGTATTCAATAAAATAAAAAAAATCCTAAAATTACTTAGTGTATAATTAAAAAGATTAACTTTTATCCAATATGTGAGTTTGTTTAAATCAACAGAAGTTTGCTGTAAGTTACAATCAATAAGATTAGAAAACAGATTGATGGACATAGCATTTTTTCCCCTTATAAAAGTATTTAACTCAATTGAAACAAAAGTATATTTCTTCTTCCACCAATGAAATATTTTAGGTACACGAAATCGACAAATAAATAAACCTCAGTGCTAGTTACAGATAATAATAGTAAATCAATTAAAAAAATGTAATGAAAGGTGGAGATTGGAGAAATTTCAAATGTTAAGAAACATCAATGAAAATACTATTAAATGACACAAAAAATTACTTAAATAACATCACATTGAAACAGCGATTTATTTAGGACAACGTCAATTTTCCTCATTTGATATTTTATAACTCAGGACTTATTTACAAAATTAAAATGATTTAATACTAATTGTTAACCTAATAATAATTGTTAACTAAAAGCATGTTTTCTTAAAAGAGTGATAAGCTAAAAGTTTTGCATAGAGGAAAAAACGTTTGAGGAAAAGTACTAACAAAAATGTTAAAAAAAACAATAAAATAGTTTAGAATTACATTATAAAAAAGTAAATTAGATAAAACATAAACTGATAACCTAATACACAAAAAGATAAATATTTGTATGCACAAACACATTATGTAAAAAGCAAAATACATACTTATTCAACAACTAATATAATTTTAATGGAAATTTTGGAATATAAATAAACTATGAAAGATAATAAAATTTTAGTTAATAATAACTAGGAAAAATAATGTAATTAATACAAAAATAAAATTTTGAACCTATTCTAAGGATTACTTAAATAATTTTTGTAAGTAAAATATCCAAAAATAACAGAAGATTAGTTTCTATAAATATACTAGATCAAAGGCTATAAAATTCAGAAGACAAGATGAAAAAATTAATAAAAAGGTTTTACTAAAATGTGCAAATAAAAAAAATAAAATTTGGAACATTAACATAAAGCAAAAGCAATTTTTTTAAAAAAAAAGAGATCAATTTTATTTTAGAGAACTCACACAATATTTTAAGATAGATTTTTTTTTCTTTAATAACTGTGGTAATTAAAGTAAATTAATCTAATCTAATATAATATTTGGAGTAAATTGATCAAAAACAAATGCTTGCAATATAAAAAAAAATGACAAAGCAGCTTTTAAACAAGAAGAATAATATAACCCTAACTTACGTAGTTTGGAATCAACCGAATTACTACGCATAGAAATAGTACTCTCAAAAATGATTATATAGTTAGATAATACACAATTGAATACACATTAATGAATCATAATTATATACAAAACCTTTAAAGAAATTCAAGCATATAATCAACCAACATCACAAAAAATTTAAAAAAGATGGTTAATATCACAAGCAATCTAAATTCAATTTCACATAAACTTTGAAACAAGAAAACAGATTTCCTCTCACTAGTTCATAAGCACGAACTTGATTAATAAAAAAACAAACATTATTTGATCTACAATTTAAAAAAAAAGATTCAATATACAAAACCCTCTAAGAACAATGGAATGCAGCGGTTCTCAAAAGGTGTTCATCGGAACCTTAAGGTTCCGTAGGAGGGTCAAAAGCGGTTCTGAAAATTTGGTTTTTTTCTACCAGTTATTTTTTAAACCTGCAATTAAATTTTTATCTCACTAATTATTCATTACTTGTCTAAATTTATTCTATTCAAATGTGTGTGAAAAAAAACCCTAATAACAAATAATTGAATGAATGATCATCATCATCGATCATGGCATGACAAGGTGAACCAAGTCTTCCGAACTAGGTGTTTACAGTCACTCCAATGAGCAGTCAATAACTCTCATTTATGAAAAATTACATTAGTATTTTGCCTAGATTAAAAATTACTAAATTTAACATTGAAGAGCCGTGTTTCTCTGATAAGCATTTTTAACGTTTACAATATACTCTCGATATCTCAAAGAGACAGTTAAAAAAAAAAATTTGAGATAGAGAGTTTTCGAGATAACAAGTTCAGAACTAAATATGTTCTAAAAAGTAGACAAATATACTCTAAAATGTAGAGTCATGAAATATGTATTTAATGATAGTTAACTATAAGTCTAAATACAACAGTGATCATCTTATTTTTAAAAGACATAAATAATTATGCATTAAACAGAAAAAAATTAGTGTACATAAATTTTACATTGTGGTTTTTTTTCGAAAAAATTAGATTTCTATTTAGAAAAAAAATTTGAGATACAAGGTTTTGAGAAGAATCTCATCAACATAGGAATTCAAATTATCATTAGGTAGATATAGAATGCCAAGGTGGAAAATATTTTTTGACATAACAAGGTTTTAGAGACATCGAAGTTCGAGATTACGAGAGTATATTTCATTCTTTTTCCGCTTTTCTTTAAACAAAAACCCTGATTCCAAATTCATATTCAGTTTAATCTTTCACTAACTTAAATCAAAAGCTAAATTTGTGGGCTCCAAACCTGCAAATTCAAATATCTCCCTCAAAACACAAAATAGTATTTCAAGACTAGTGTTCATGAAACGATAGAATATAAACATTTCATTCATTCATTAACTCTTTTCAAAATAATTTATGAAATTTCAGACACTAAATATTTTCAAAATAATTAATAGTGTTTTGTTAATTAACATGTTTAGATTTGCTAATAAAACTTATTAAGTCTCTGGAGGTTTTGCCAAAGTCAAATCTAACATTTTCCATAGCTTAAAATTGGGAACCGCTGATCTAATTAACCCGCCAATAACAATGAAAACATACTTTGAGAATAAGATAAGAAACAAGTGTGGGTTGGAGAAAAACAACCAGCTTTAAGTGATGTTTAGAGGCTTTAAAAAAATTAATATTTAAAACAATTTTTTAGCTCATGTAATTCAACATAATCTCACTTTTTATAAAATATATTCACTTAAATTTTGAATTTAAGAGCTGATATACCAGTGAATTAATATTATATATTTAAAAAAATTTGGTGTGTAAATGTTCCATTTCATTCAAATTTCTTAACCCAGCAAGGCTTCGAATTTTAAGAAATGTCAAGCTCATGGAAATAAACTGTAAACACAACATGTTAAAATAAAATACTGTCCACTGTTTTTTTTTTTAATGTGGAATGTAATTTTGCTGATATTATATTAAAAAAAGTTTTTCATAGCTAAGTGTCACAAATTAAAATATTCTTATTTAAGATAAGAAACTAGAGGCCCAACAATAAGGACACCTTAAAGAAAAAAAATTAGCAAACTATCACTCCTTAATACACTATTTCCTTGTTTAATAACATTAAAAAAAAAAACTGTTTTACTTTAAGGAGAAAACTTTAAGGTAAAAAACTACTTTTTAGGTCTAAAAATATCAAAATCACACTAACAAAAAAATTATTAATGAAAATAAACCATTGGAAAATGTAGTGAAAAGTTAAAAAAAATATGTACAAAAAAAAGAAATATATTAAAATAATCTCATTATTTGAAAAAAAAAAAAGAAGAAGCAATAACATTAAGATAAACTGTATCAATGCTTACCAAAATAAATAATGGCAGGATATTTTGAATAAAACTACAGATTTCACACATAACGTTCCAGTCAGCAAGAATAATGCTGAATACTAATATTAAATGTTCGATGGCATAATATTGTAAGTCTAAAAGCTGAATACTAAATTAGGTTACTAGCTTAATAGATTACTTTCAAACACATAAATATTTTAAATATGTACACGTTTCAACAAGAGATCTCGTTTTAAATTTTCAGAGTTGTTCTCGTTTTATGTGGACTTTTTGAGGCCCTAAGTTGCAATGATAGTTGGGGCACGAGGTCGGTTAATACAGCAGTAATACATTTGAACTCAAAAATTATTACTTTAATTGATTAAATATTGTTCTTGAACAAGTGTAAAATCAAGGATCGACTTATACAATGAATGCATACTAGATTTCCATTTGAAGTTTAAAATAGGGTTAACTTATACACAAGAAAATACAATAACTGCATACTTTCACTTTCAACTAAAACATAGTCCCATTTCAGAAACAGAATCAACGTTTTCCAGTTTTTCTTAAGTTAAAAACCAACTCTCAATCTTTTAAAGATATACTTGAAGCTTTTTTTTTCTAATTTATTTGTAGAGATATTAGAAAACTTTTGTACTCTAAAGTTTTCTAATATCTCAACAAATAAATTAGAAAAAAAGCTTGAAAAATAAATTTAAAAGATTGAGAGTAAAAAATTTTTGAAGCAAAAAGAAAATTATGTGTTTTAACTCACACACACACACACACACACAAATCAATCAGTCTACAGAGGAGAGGGGACCAACGCAATAACTACCACTTGGCACACACCACAACCAATATACAGTAGAGAACCGATTATCCGGAACGATCGCTATTCCAGATAACTGATTTTTCCGGTTTTCTGAATCGCTACAAAGAACTGTTTTTTATTGTCAAACTCAACTAAATATATATATATATAGTATATATATTTAGAATAATTTTAAAAAACTTTTACTTCTCTTGAGAGTATAGGGAACTAATGATTATTTCTAAAATGATGGTAAACATCTTTTAAAAAAGAAAAAATTCTGAAATCTTTTGAGGAAAAAAAAATTTATTTTTTTCTTAAATGGTGGGAAAATGCTTTGAATTTCGTTCCGGTTTTCTGATTTCCGGATAAGAGGTTCTGTACTGTTCAAAAGCTCTCTCAAAATTGATTAGTAGAACTCTAAATCTATGATAATTGGCCTCATTTCGAATATGATATGCACGGTTAAGATTGAAAAACTTCAAACAGTTACAAGTAAGTCAGTAATTATCACTACATATCTAATATAACATGAACAGTATATAAAAGATTAAAAAGTTTAAAATTCATTTGTTACTCAAACCATCTATAAGGCATCATAAATTTATGGTACAAAACTATGGCACAGTTTCATGCAAAATGTAGGCAATTACATGGTTTTACAATGAGCACATAACATACAAAAATGGCATCAAATTTCTTTAAACACTTCCACACAATACTAAATTTGGCATCAAAATAATATATCATGATGTTGTTTAAGTATTTATCAGGAAAGTATTGTGCAATTTATAACAATTAGAAAAAGAAAAAATTATATCTGATTTTTTCCCCACAATATTTGTCAGTATACAATTTACTTTTAAAGTATAGGAACAAGTATTATAAACTACAACTATATTTAACAAAAAATATCAGATATATTTTTTAGAATTTTTTTTTTTAATAAATAAGATTTAATTTAGTCATAAATAAGGGATACTTTACAAATATTGCATTAGAAAATAGAGGCTAAAATGCTGAAAGAATAGAACAAAATATTTGAAATAAGTTAATTTTAATACAATAGGGTCATATGAGATCATTTAGTTAAGTTTTTCAAATTGAACATATGGCTATATAAGTTATAGTTTTAAAAAAATAAATTTTAGAATTAGTTTTAACAGAATAGAAAATCAAGCAAGAGATCAAAATAATTATTAATGATTGTTACAACTTTCTATTTTTTTTTAATTAAAAGAAAAATAATCTAATTATACCAAAAATCTATTTAAATAGAAAATTAATTAAGAGTATTATCCTAATTAAAATAAAAAATAATAAATTTTTATTATTGTTTAATATGTATAATGCAATAATGTTCCTACTATTTTAAGCGATAAATATTAATTAATTTCGCCTCTAATCCTACTATCTGGGAAGTAATTAAGACATGTAAGGGTGATTTTTTTCTAAGTCATCGATAACAAATATGGCAACTTTGCTATCTTCTTCATATTTTAAATGCAACTATGCATTCTCTTTTAAGTATTTCAATAGCTTACACTACAAACAACTACATTACATAATGTTGACTTCTACATTTCAAAAAGTTTAGCTGTTATTCAATATTGTGCATAATTTTAAAGTACACAAATGTGTGAGTCTGTATACTTGTGGAAGCACATTTTGATAGTAAAATAAGACAGATTATACCTCACAATGAAAAACACTTATAAACGCTCAAATCAAATATGTATAACTGCAAAAATTCATTATTAAAAAATACCTGTTTTTAAACAGATGTGTACAAATCTTTTTCTAAATATACATGGACAATGCAAAAAAATTGCAATAAACATGGCAAGTGTATTGTAATGTCACAATAACTAATCAACTTGTATTTTTAACATACAACTGTAGATAAATGAAAACAATTCGTAAGCAAACATTAATAATAGTAACTATGCAAATAAAAGTTTTAAAATAATTAAATAAAAATCTATTTACTCATTATATGATTAATTATGACAATTATGAAGTAGCATACATACTACTTTAATTACTAAATTCAGTACTATGTCTTAAAAGTTTTAAAACAAAATTATAATGCAAATTGAAAGGATTACATTATATCAAAAGCTAGGAACTATATTTAAATTACAAACTGGTACATTGTCGATTAAAATCCATTCAAAGAAGAATGAATAAAATATATCAAATTGAATTAGTAATTCAAAACACAAAAACTTGCAGAAAAATCCTTGAAGGAAATTACAATTAAGATTTCTTTATAAAAAGCTTAAGCGTTATAAATCAAGCACTAAATTAAAATGAGCATGCTAAACTCAGTTTACGATACCTAATGCATACTACTATTTTCTTGTAATCTACTACCCTTGTTTATTACAAAAACATGTGCAATCTTTCTTAAAAATGTCTTTTAAAAACATTTTTCTTTGAATTTAGGATTATTAATGTACAACAACATCTTCCATGATTATTACAAAAAACATGTGCAATCCTATAAAAAAAACATGCTAAATTCAGAGTTAGACAGTTTCTACAATCTATAACTCTTGTTTATTATAAAAACATAGGCAGCATTCCTTAAAAATTCCCTTTAAACCTATTTTTTTTCCTGTAGTCAGTTTCCTTTGTTAATTACAAAAACATGTGCGATTCTCCCTTTAAAAAAAGTGTTTTTAAGGCATAATTCCTAGAGATTAAAATTCACTGGTTTTCATTCTTTAAAAAAAAAGGTTCCGTGTAAAAATTTGTTTTTTAATAAAAGGACACTGCTATAAGAGATATATGATTAAAGAGAACCATCTTCCATAAGCCTATGCATGCTGGACACAATTCTTCCCAAAATGTCTTTGTGGTGACTATCTCTGCTAGATATCATTAAAGAGAACCATCTTCCATAAGCCTATGCATGTCGGACACAATTCTTCCTAAAATGTCTTTGTGGTGACTATCTCTGCTAAACACATCATCGAGAAACGTTGGACTGGCAAAAAAGTTGAACACGTGCTCTATTCTGTTGATGGATTTCTCCGTTAGGTGGCGGACAACTAAACTCTTGAGAAGGGCACAGCATTCGTTTAAAGATTGTAGGAGAAAATTACGATCATAGGAGAACTCGACCTCATAGAAACTGATGATTGCCATGGCTGTGGAGTGGAATTTGTGCTTAAATTTTTCAGCTGTCCACAGTTCCTCTTGATTGAATTGGTCATTGCGATACAAAATTCCTATTTTGATTACAATCTGGAATAACAAAATGCAGCATTAAGCAATTAATCTAAATTATATGTACCTGTAAAATTACAAAAGTGAAATGTACCTGTAAAGTAAAATGGTATCGTTGAAAATTTAATCTAAAGTTAAATGTATTTAAACAAAATAAATCAAAGATCAGAGTTTTTAAAACTGACATTGAAATGTAATTCAAAATACATTCAAAATTTCAGCTCTATAAACAAAAACTTTCCTCGGTGTCGAAACACTAAATGATGGCATTTAGACAATATGAATACACCAAATTATGGTGTTTAGACAATGAGGAAAGTTCTTGTTGATTAAACCAAAACTAATTTTAAATTCTTAAATATTAGATTCGATTTTCAGACATAATTCTGCACTAATGGTATTAGGTATTTTGAAATACTAAGTACAAAGTATCAGATAAATTGATAGAGACCCTATATGGAATTAATAAATTCTTTTGAAAACCGCTTCACTTTTTATTCTCAAAATTTCTTGCAATTTTTGATAAAATCTCAATCTTTTGGTTGATTTATCTATTCATTTGTTCAAAACAATCTAAACTCTTATTTTCATGTTTTTCATACCATACAGGTTCATTTCATACAGGTTTTTCCTACCATGCAGCAACTATAACAAGTCATACTTGTTACACAACTAAAGTTAATATGGAATAAATTTGATTTATAATTTCTAATTATACTGAAATCAACAGAACTTTAAAGCTATTAACTAAAAATAAAATAATTAACACACTTAGCATTAATTTGCAAAATAAATTTTTAATAAGCATTTTTTAAATTTCTACATTTTTTTCAGCATGCACTTAGATAAGTTTATAATATCTTTGAGAATCAATTTCAAAATATTAAAAAACAAAAAGTTTAACCTGAAACAAGATAAAACATAATTTTATTAAAGTATTTAGATTAGATTTAGAAATAAAACTCACTTTTATAATATTCTTTACGACTTTTTCAGCTTCCTTCTTATTACCAGACTGACTCCTGCCAAGTTTATAGAGATTGTCCAGCAGATTTCCTGTGGCGTCATCGATAAATACTTTTGCAATACTCTTGTTTGCCATACGACTAAGCAACTTCTTCTGAGCACGGAAGCCAATGTCCTTTGCTCGAAAGTTCGAATCACCCACTGCAACAAATGCACAGGGATAATAAATAACAAAAGAGATCAAAATTATGGCAATTAGGTACGTTAGTCCAGAGACACAAAACTTTGACTCAGACTAACATAAAATTATTATACAGTAAATGTATAACATCTCATGTGTAGAAGTTATAATGTAAAGTTGCTATATCGTACTGAGTTACTAAGTTACGTTGGTCCAGGGTCACAAAAATTTGACTTAGACCAACATAAAATTATTGCAGTAATAAAATTATTACATAAAGTTTTATCAGTAAATGTATAACCTCCCATTATGTGAACATTATAATGTAAGGTTGCTATATCGTACTGAATTACTAAGTTAATGAATCCGTGGATCAAAATACTAAAAAAATAGACACCTATTTGCTAAACGAGTAAGATATGTATTTGTAAAAAAAGTGAGTTTAAATGACAATAACTCAGTTTGCATCAATAAATTGCAAAGATTAATGTTAAAATGTTTAGAATATATTTAATTTTTTTGAATGACATCTTTTAATATTATGCAATAATTATTGAATGCAATATTAATGTAGGTATTGATACATTTTATTTGAGTAATGAAAGTATCAACAAATGTAAAAACAATATAAAATAGTTACAATTTATTGTTAAAAATATTGATATTTGTTGACTATAAACCTGTTAGATTAGCATCATGATATTAGAAATCTTATTTCACTTAGGCGGTGTGTAATGTTTGTGTTGATATTGAATCAGAAAAGTTCATGTGGTCCCTACAACTGATAAGTACCACTATTCACTTTTCTCAAATGCCACCAAGATTTTGCAAAGAATGAGACCAATTGGAAAAGCCTCCAGAAAGTATATTGTGTCTTCTTTTTAGTCACATATTTGTAAGCTCATTACTATTAGCAAGGTTGGCAAGTTTCTGCAGAGGTGGTTAAAACCACTGGTAGAAACCAGTTAAAACTGGCATGGCATAATGCTTTTTCAGCCACATTTGTGGCAGAAACTGGCAGAAATTCAGAAAATGACATAAAAGTAAGTACTGAGATTGACATACAATGGATAATTCATATAAAAACAATTAAATGTTAAACAAAGCACAATTTATTTACAAAATTATCACCATTCAAAATCAAATATCACATTGTTTGCACTCTGCAGTAATCTATAACAAAAGACAAGTTTTGATGCAGTTTCTAAACCTAAACAATTTCTCAATTTGCTATGCACGAACGAGAAATTTAACTGTTACTGCTATAATAATTGGATTGTTCCCATGCAAATTATGTATTGAAAAGAAAAAAACTATTTGAAAATAGCTCTATTCAGTTATGTTAAAAGTTAAATGTTAATGATTACTGAATTTCAGTTTAATATAATAAATTAAAATCTAGTATTTATATTTAATATAACATTACTTTATTCTTTATTTTATGTAAATATTTGATATACTGCACTCTTTGTATTTAATATAAACAAATATTTACAATTAAAAAATTTGTTACAGTTACATTTTTCAATTTACTTAAGCAAAATGCCATTAAGCAATTACTAGAACCAATATAGACATTTCTGCCAGTTTTTACCGGTTGTAACTAGTTTCTGCCACTGGCATGGCAAAAAGCAGTTTCTACCGGCAAAAAGCCAACCCTGACTATTAGTCCATATGCTTTTAGACTCAATAGAAGATGAACAATGAGTAAGTTGCGTGGTGCTAAGAAACATCAGTGGCTTACAAGGGGAGATTTCCACATCGTGACCTGTGTTCCAACATCTACATATTTTTCTTTTTTGGGAAATATGAAAGTTTAAAATCCATTCGGCACCATCGCAATTGTAGTTGGTGCAACAGATCACGATACGGAAATATTCTCGCTTACAAAGTGCCTGACATTTCACTTAACCTACAACATAAATACATATTTAACCATCTTATAATATATAGGAGATATATGTATAACAACAAGGTGAAATATTTTAAAGATCGTCTTAAATGCCTTTTAAAGTTCATGGAAAATCATATCTAATTTTATAACATTCAGTGAAGATTAAATAATAACTTAAGTTACATTTTTTCCTATTTATTTGAAAGAAAAAACAAAAATGAAAGAAGCAAATACATACATTAATTTGATTACCTAAAATAAATATAACAAGAAAATGTGAATGGCTCAAAGATATTTCTCCAAGAGTAATAATTGCTTTTGTACAAAAAAAAAAGAAAAAAACTACAGAGAACTTATTTGCAAATACTTACTGTTATTTAGCAAAAGGAGTTCTTTAAAGTAAATCAATAATCCTGCAAAAAATGAATTACATTCAATAAGTAACATGATACACAATGCAATACAGAAATTAGTGAATATTAGTAGTAATTATAGCGAATGTCTAGAATCTTTGTTTAACCCTTTAAAGGCAATTTTTTTCTAGTGAATTTATATTAAAATACTTCTGGACTTGAGATTGATTTATAAAAAAGATATTTGTTTGGCTTATCATATAACATCAATTTGATTTTTTAGACCATAACTTGGAAGGGAGAAAAGTGGGATTTTCAAAATTTTACCTACTATCAAGAATAGTTGATAAATTTTGAACTTCTGTGTTCATAAATAAACAAATAAATAAATTTTGTACTTTTAACTACAAATAAACTCTGTGGGAAATGATGAAATGAACAAAGGGATAAAGCAGAGATGTTTTCGTTCATTTGATCAGTTCTCTTGTTGCAAAGG
This sequence comes from Parasteatoda tepidariorum, assembly GCF_043381705.1. Taxonomy (NCBI): domain Eukaryota; kingdom Metazoa; phylum Arthropoda; class Arachnida; order Araneae; family Theridiidae; genus Parasteatoda; species Parasteatoda tepidariorum. The sequence goes on along the minus strand of NC_092213.1, from coordinate 76,317,745 downwards.
TGCCAACTTCAACTTCCCAAACTAGCTATTCATAATCTGAATTACAATAATATATGTAACGTTAACAAAGTTCAAACTAATGCAATTTAAAGGTGTCCTAACTACTTAATTTTATTTAGGTATTATTTAACACCGTTAAAATTTATCAAAATGAGTTATATTATATAATAACTGAATTTGGATATCAAAAAAATTTTAACCATACTTTTCAACAAAAAATAAGCACATTTTAAGTACCTTTTAAGCTCTTTACAAAAAAAAATAATCATCATTAGGATCTGTGCAATAATAAATAATAAAAATTTCTATCGTTTATAGTTCTTAACAGAGTTGGCCATTGATTACAGTAATCGATTACAACTGTAATTGATTACAGATAATTACAGCTATGTAATCAATTACTTGTAATCACGATTACAAGTAATCAATTACTTGTAATCGTGATTACAACTTTCAAAAAATTTTGATTACAGCTGTAATCATGATTACAATTTTGATTACAGTAATCAATTACTTGTAATCATGATTACAAGTAATTGCGATTACAAGTAATCACAACAAAAACGATTACAAGTAATTATGATTACAAGTAATCAAAATATATGATTACATGTAATCATGATTACATGTAATTTGATTACATGTAATTGTGATTACTTGTAATCAAACTATACGATTACAAGTTATTACGATTGTATACTATAGTCAAATTTTTTATGTAAGTATTCATGTGTTTACATATTTTTATGTACATAGAATGTACGCACGCATGAACGTACAATTTGCGATTCCTATACATACAATGTATGCACAAACGTTGTTTGTACGTACAATATTCATAATTATATTGTAATATACTTAATGCAATGCGCATATGCTTAGTACATATAATTATGCATTTATGATACATGTACGCATGTATGTTAGTTTGTACAAAAAGGCAATGTTTTGTATCTTTGTATACATAGACAATGTATGTATGAACGTATATGAAAATAATGTTTATGCGTTTGCATGCTTTTATGTACTTAAGTGCATATATTGTATAAATTTACGATAATAGCACGTATATACAATGTACGTTTGTATATAAAATTGTACGTATTTGCGTACAATATGTAAAAATGTTATTTAAAGGTACAATATATGCACATAGTTGCGTAAATAAAATGCGTACATGTATACATGCATATTTATATGTACATCGATATATGTGCACGCAAAGTATGTACTTATGTACAACTTACGTATGTACTTGTATAACTACATACTTTGTTAATACTTATGCGCATGTAATGCATGGATGTACAAAAAAATAGTTATATGCACAATGTATGCATGTGCATACAACGTATACATGTACATAATTACAAGTAATGTACAAATACGTGCGTACATTTAAATATATGTAATTACAATATACACATACATTGTGCATACATTAAAAAAATTTATATGAGTAAAGTTATTAAAATTTGTTTTAAAATTATTCTAAGGTATATGAAACTCGACCTCATATTTTTTAGAAAGCAAACGATAATTTTATTTGGAATTTCTAAATATTAATTCCACACATAAAATTTACCGTTTTTCTTACCATTTAAAAAATTTCTATGAATCATGCATTATGTTATAAAAAAAATAAATCTGTATTGTCAAACATTTCATGAAAATACCTGAAAATAATTTTTTATTCAGAGAATTTCAAAATGATATAGAACAATTAAAGCTGAAAACTAAATTTAAATATCGTTTGATTTTGTCATTTAACTTGCTTGAGTCATTAAAAGTTAACTTACATGCATTTTATTTATTGCATTGTACACATATTTAGACATAAATGTAATGTACATATGTATACGTGTAATGTATGTACGCATGTACAATGTATGTACATACATTCATGTATTGTACGTGCATATATAGTACATATGGATATGCATACATGGAACATACGTGTATTGTACATGTGTGGATACATTCATTGTACATATATACATTGCACCATATGCATAGATAGGGATAGCATGCATGTACACATGTAAAATTTGTACGAAAGAATTATGCCCAATATATTTATGCACATACGTACTGTATATGTACACACATATGTACATTATATGAACATTATATGTTCATTTCATCATATGTACATTATATGAATATACATCTGTACGCTATATGTATATACATCTGTACGCTATATGTATATACATCTGTACAATATATGCATCTCAAATGTGTGTATGTACGTACGTTATGCATGTCGAATGCATGTATGAATATATGTGAAATATAAATACGCCCAATGTACGTACAATAGTTCACAAATGTATTATGCATATTTGGATACTTACATTGAGCATGAACATATTATGTACATGTACATAAATACACTGGACATGCATATCATGTACATGTATACATACATATATTGTACATCCTACAGATATACCTATATTGTACATGCATACATATATTGTACTGTTCATAAATAAATTGCACATACATGCATGGGACATGCATTGTACAGACAATGTATGTATGTTCGTACAAACACAAGTACTTGTATATACATGCGTACATGAACATAGATATACATTTTACATACACAAATATTTGCATAAAATGCATATATTCATTGTGTATAAATGTACATGCCTACATTGTTTGCACATACATACGTAATTATTATCTATATACATACGTACATATATTTTATACCTACAATATAAGTGTATGTACATGTGTGTGATACTAAAATGTCTGAACATATGCACTAGATAAAATCATATGTACATACATTTCAGTTACATTCATTTGTACGTATACAAATACGTACAAAATGCAGTACATGTTAATACGTGCAAAATGTATCATTATAAAATACATTCTACTATCTACTGTAAAATATAATCATTTATAAGAATACAATAGTCTTGTAATCGTGTAATTAGATTACATGTAATCATAATTACATGTAATCAAATTACATGTAATCAAATTACATGTAATCATATATTTTGATTACTTGTAATCATAATTACTTGTAATCGTTTTTGTTGTGATTACTTGTAATCGCAATTACTTGGAATCATGATTACAAGTAATTGATTACTGTAATCAAAATTGTAATCATGATTACAGCTGTAATCAAAATTTTTTGAAAATTGTAATCATGATTACAAGTAATTGATTACTGTAATCGACTATGTAATCATGATTACAGCTGTAATCAAACTTTGTAATCACGATTACAAGTAATTGATTACTGTAATCAATATTGTAATCATGATTACAGCTGTAATCAAAATATTTGAAAATTGTAATCATGATTACAAGTAATTGATTACTGTAATCAAAAAATGTAATCGATTACATTTTTGGCCAACTCTGGTTCTTAATTTATAAACCTAAAATTAATAAAATTCAAAAACATTTCAAAAAACTTTACATAATCATTATAAAATAAATTGTTTCTGATAAATAATGCAGAGAAAATTGTGAAAGTCATGCATTTTTTTGTAATTAGAACAATCGACATGGCAGAGAAAAAAAATTCTTTTTCTAAAAGATAGAAAATTAAACAGTTTCTACAAACCCCAAATATAAAAAAAGCACCTTTAAGCACTTTTTTAAAATGCTACACATCCTGTATAAAATCATTTAAAAATTGATTCACATACTCCCCCCCCCCCAAAAAAAAAGTTAACCAGTTGAGAATAATCCTAACAACATGAGTAAACATATAAACAGAGATAATTTAACTAGTGGGTAATTATTATAACTAAACAGTGAATTATTTTTTTAAAAATGGAATATGAATAAAACAGCAGTGTTTTTAAGGGATGGAGGCTTATTTTTACATAAAGGGCACAGAAGGCACTTAAAAAGGGAAGCAGGATGGGCTGCCCTTCTAAAAAGGCTTAAAAGTTAGATTATAATGAAAAACTTTGAAAACAGTGATTTTTAATACTCAACTATTAGACAATAATCTAGACTAGGAAATGATAATAATAATGAATTAATTGTAGTAGTTGCTATTCTATTCTTGGTCTCTCTCTTAATTACATGTAAACTTTTACAAAACTCATCAGTGGTTTTTCTATTTTATTATTCTGTTATCAGCAGAAGGCCATATATACCATAAGAGGGGAAATAGGATAAGAAAATAATTAGAGAAAGATAGACCACAACATTTTAAAGATTATCCAAATTTTTTCAAGTATAATTAAGTCTTTATAGATGAATAGTACTTTTTTGTTTATAATATTATATTGAAATTAGCAAAAAATATGTCATATATAAAAAAGATATTAGAAAGAAAAAAAAAATTTATCACAATTTATAAAAAAAACACTTCTTCTAAGATTTAAAAACTATTAAATTAATCACTAGGAAATTATTCTAATTTTTAATTATTCTAATTTTAATTTTCATTTCACTATTATTCTAATTTTTAATGTGATTAATCTAATGTTTTTAAATATTGCTTGCTTCATTATTATCTAGTATTAAAATTAAATAAGAAGAAATTACTTTATTTCTCATTTTTAAGTAACAAGATTTAAAAAATCAGAAAATAATTTATAATTTTTAATGATTTTCAGCAAGATCATCAAAATATTATTTTAATTGAATGTCTTATATAAAATCATAGATAAACTAAGATATAATAATTTAAATACTATTCCAAAACACATTTGTAATTCAAAAGTTCCATGTCACCTACTGTTAAATACAAGAAGATTTGACACCGTTAGCAACAGATTTCAATAATATCAGAGCACAATTTCAATAACATTTAAAATCAAACAGTTATGATAATAAAGCTAAAAAATGACAACTCAAATATCTCAATGACTAGATGTTTTGTAATAGCCTATTAAACACTTCAAAATAATGTCACCACAAATACAAAATATTAACCAATATTTGGAAAAATAAAAACAATTTGAAAAACTCTAATAAAATACTTCATATTAAAATGTATATAAATAAAACTTCAAAAATAACATTCGTTCATAAAATAAATAAAACAAACATTGTTATCAAAGTAGATCTATTTCGTCTTATCTATAGAGATAACCTCTATCTATTACAATCGATGGAAGAAGAAATCCGGCATAACTTTAAATGACAGCTCATAATAGATAATTACAAGTCAATAAATAAATCCGATTTAAATATAAAGTAAATAACATTTAAACTTATATAATATATATAAAGAAGCTAATAAAATAATGCTCAACTATGGTATCTATCTTAATAAAATATATTTCGAGTTTATTATTTATTTCTCCTTCCGAAAAAACATAATTGGCAAAACAAAGTCAATCGTTTATTATTAAACGAGGAATTTCCGACATCTTCATTTCCGGGAAAAGACAAATTTGAATTTTTTGCAGCTGCAACAAAATAAAATAATTTATTCATTGCAAAAAGATACAAATTATACTAATTTTGACTGAACGAACTCCTAATAAAATATATTAATAAATAATAAGAAATATCAATACGAAAGTGATACAGAAACAGCATTGAAACTTTAGTCCTAATAATTCTCTCTGATATTTTCTACTTAATATTGAAACGAAACATTTAACTTACCTGTAATTAATTACTAATACAAGTCAAAATCGCGTTTCTTTCTAGTATGTAAGTTTAATTAAAAAACCGGCGTATGTCCACAAAAAATTATAGCACTAGCACACTTCATAAAATCTCTTTAGTGAAAAAAATTCTTTGGAAGTAACATAAAAAAAAATTATGCTTATTAATTTTCAATCATCATGAACTTGACAAGTCAGTTATAAGAAAAGGAGAGGTCATCAAAATACAATTAAACTTTGTCTGATAAAAAAAATAAAAAACAAACAATAAAAGTTTATTCATGATCAAAGTTGTAGTTACATATCAAAACTGAATGAATAACCATAAAAAAAAAATTTAAGATGGCGCTACGGGTAATATTCGTCGCCGAACTTCCGAATGACTACTCTCGATTTATTTTATGACTAAGTTTGAAAAAGCGCATCTTCCAATGTTACTATGCTTGTAGTCTTTAAAATATAACGCGTTCTTTCATTTTAACTTAGCTCAATCCGTTTAATTTTGACTACTATGATGCAACCGGAAAAATAACGAACAGCGATATTTTACACAAATATGGTCAGATAAGGGATAATACTCAAAACATGGCAAAGCCTATATAGGCCTTATTTATGTTGTAATATTATTCTTAAATTTATGTAAGACATCTTAGAGTTTATAAATTACACAAAACTCTTAGGGAAGGTAAAAGTACGGGTAAGTTTAAACACAAATCACAATAATAAAACTATGGGTGGTGTTTTCAATAGAAATGTAAACAATAACAATCTCGAGCTCGGGACCTACTCTAGTTCCGGTTAAAAAGTTTGCAGCTGCTTACTACATGTTATTCTTATAGGTGATGTTTTCAAACAGATAATTTTGTTTTCAATAAAAGAAATAAACTAGATAATTTCTGACCTCAAATCTGCCGTATTTCATAAGATATTAATGTTAATATGTAATTCTGGGGAGTTTGGAGTGAAAATTTGTTTTAGTTATTTTGTTATTTATTATTTAAAAAGGTGACATGGTTGCTAGATTTTGAATAACTCGCTTTTTTGGCAGTCTTGATTTGGCCTCTTTCCATTTGTTTATTACTGTTTGTTCGTGTTGCAAGCTGTGCACCATCTTACGTTAGTGTTAACACTTTTAGTATTGTAAACAGTATTGTTAGTATTGCAAACATAAGCAATAAGTAATGAAATGCATTGTTTGCAAGAATCTCAAAACAGAATGATGCCAAATGGCTTTAAAATACAACTGAAACAGTAACCCGGAAATTTAGGCAGTCCCGAGCTTGCAGCGCTCCCTAGCGTAGAAAACACCATCCATAAATGATATAGACTCGCGAAATGGGCTACAGGTGGCGTAGAGCAGAATTTTCCACCTCCAGCGAGACACAGTGGAAATTTTCGAAAATATTTGTGTTAATAAAATACGAAAAATAATAAGAAAGGAAAAAATATCATAGTACTTTCCTATATAACTGGGAAGAGGGGAAGGGTCAAGCTATGGAACCGGTCTTCTACCCACATGGCGTATTCGAGCATTGCGATAGCGAATATTTGGTTTTTGAATTAATCCATAATTTTCTAACTTTGACCATATATTTTTTTCAAGGTCAGTAAACACGAGACCAAGCCTCAAAATTATAGACAAATTAGTTTTGGTACTCAGGAACCTAAATGTAATATTGTAAATGAATGATTCCCTATATAATACAAGAATATAGCACATGCTCTAACTATACTTAAGGCCTATATCTTCTCTTATTATTAACCTATAATTCTGAATTTTGGTGAGATATTGTTATAACGCAGTAAACTACCACACCGAATGGCAAAATTATAGACGAATTAGGAGGTGTATTATGAGGTATGAGATGTTTTCATTGCGCTGCAAAACCGCGAAAATAACTCAGCTTGATTTTTTGTTCCGCAGACTGATGACCATGGTCCCGTAGTGTCAGATGAAGCACATAACTGCTATTCCCAAGAAAATGAGTTCGAGTCCCGGGGGCACCTTTCTGAATCAGAGATCATTTAGCGCATTAATGCAGTTAAATGCCATCAAATTTAGCCAATTAACAATTTTGCCAACCTCTTTCACCTTTTCTGGCAACCCCATATTCAAGCCATGTGATTCTTATACTTAACTATGATCGTCTTTTGAATTTTGATTTAAATATATTCAAGTATGAGTTGGAGACACAAAAAAAAATCCCCATTGAAAAAATTATCAGATATCGCTCACATCTTTATTAAACAAGAGATTTGATATGTTAAAACAAAAAGAGTTTTTTTAACCACAGTTATACAAACATAATAGCGTTACTTAAGGGTCTTATTCTACTAAGAAAAAAAAACGAATTTATTTCTTTTCGATTTGTTGCTTTTGTTGGCATATCCGCCAAGACAAAGTCAAGTAAAATTGGGGACTTTAGAGATAAAAACAAAGCTATTCTTTCTCAACTTTGAAAGCTAGTCTATAACTAAGTAGGAAACTTTATTTTGTTCTGAAATTAAACTAAATGGGCGAATAATGTGCTTTTTGACATTTAGGAAAGTAAAGTAAAAGTAGGAAAAATATTTTATTTCCAATTTTCCCTATATTTTCCGGGTAGAAAACTTCATTTTCTTCCCAAATAGTAATGACGGAGCGAACAAAATGTTTCGCCCCTTCTGAAATTTCGACGTGCGCAAAAATAAAGTCAAGAAATATTGATAATTAAAAAAATTTCATTCTTTGAATCTATTTTCCAAATAGAAAACTTTGTTTTCCTCTGAAATAAAAGTGAGGGGGTGAAAAATCTGCTTGCATCTTCTGAAATTTAGGTGGTACAGAATCGGAGATTGATCGTACACTGGTTCAGATCAAAATTACAATCTGTGGATCAATAAATGAATGTATGAATGGTTCCGCCTTGTAAAGCGGGCTGTGACGAGTGTGACTGAAATCGTATTGTTGGGCATAAATGGCAGCACTGAGTAAGAACCACATCATCTGCCTTAAATTCACTTGGTTTCCCAAGCAGGCTTGCTGGCATGGTAAGTGGCAACAGAAACAACAACACAATTATAGTATAAATAGTGAACAAAATGTTCTTTGCTATATGGAAAATACTGACTTTTAAAGAAAAGAAAAAATGATGAATGAGAAACAATTATGGGGTCGAGCGGTCTCCTAAAGCGGAGTCTCTTGGAAACATAAAAATATTTAAATAAATCTAGCCACCCTTAACGTTCAATTAAACGTTCAATTTTATTGCTAAAATAATTCTGTTTAATAAATTATATATTTATACATCATGTAACTAATTGTTAACTTATTTATAGAATTTAAATGTTGCTTATAAGTCTTGGGAAGTGCAATGCCTTCATTATTTTTTTTTCTTAATCACATAAAAATAAATTCTATTTGCACTTTTTTTCTGAGTGATTCAGAAGTTGAGTATTCAGTGATTCAGTAATCTTTTACAGAATTATTTTTTTATTGATATTATGTTAAAATAATTTATTTTTAGATTGATTTATAAAATTAGAGAAAGCAAGCTCATCATCTAAAAATAATTTTATTTTTAAAACCTTATTTTATTTTTTTTGTGTGAAGGTAGGTAAGATTTTCTGAATTATATTTATTGTGATGAATAAGCCTTAAACCAGCACTTCTGTTCCTAAAAATAACAAAATACATAAGTTCTATTATTATGCACAAATTAACTTGGTGAGAGAAGATCAAACGAACAAATGCGTAAAGCACTAAAAAAATATGCATCACACGCAGGAGTGCCTCCAATGATGTGATCAACGACGAACCTGGATGAAGGAATGGCATGAAGTCGTCTTTTAATACGAATCCAGGTTCTGAATACAGCATCACGATGGCAGCATCCGTGTTTGGCGACATCGTGGAGAACACCCATTGGTATGGGGTGCCATTGGATACACGTCTCGATCACCTCTTGTTCGCATTGCCGGCACTTTGAACAGCAGCCGTTACATTTTTTATGTGTTGTTGTTGTTGCTAATTCCCATCTGGTCTGACGGGGTCAGACCAGATCAATGAATCCGTTGACATTCAGAAAATCCGAAACCAGAATGGGAGAGGAATGAATGTCATTCCAGTCCAGCCCTAAACAGTTCAAGATGTGCTCAGGTGATGCCTGGTTTTTTTTATGTGTTAAGGCAAGTTACTCTGCCTTATCTTCGAGGCCACCCTAAAGCTACGTTTCAGCAGGGCAATGCACGACCGCATGTTGCCCGCCCTATCCTGACCTTCCTTGACTCAGAACATGTTCGCCTGTTACCCTGGCCATCATGTTCTCCTGATCTCTCACCAATTAGAAACGTCTGGTCAATGGTTGCCAAACAACTTGCACGCCACCACTCGTTAGTCACTACGGTCGATGAATAGTGGCATAATGTTGAAGCCAAACGGAATGCTGTATCCGTCCATGCTATCCAATCTCTGTTCGACTCGATGCCCAGGAGAATAACTGATGTTATTGCTGCCAGGAAAGGCTGCTTTGAAAACTGATTCCTCAGGTTCTATGCATTCAAATATTCTGAAAATTTAATCGTTTGTTCTTCCAACTATAATGCATGTGTCCAATAAATATCATTCTGTTATTTACATTCCTTCCTGTTGTTGGCAATTTTAATGGCCAGTAGTATATATATATAAATTCGTTTCTTAGTTCAGCGTGTCTCTTAAAATTTCATTTGAAGTAAAGTGGAAGATATTGAATAAAAATTTTTTTGGTGGAGTCTTCGATTTTCTTTGGTAGTTCATTTAAATTTGGAAAATAAAAAATTAAGTTTAAATGTAGATAGTAAAGAAAAAGAATCTAACATTTTTTTTTTCTTTTATCAAATTATCGCTATATATTACTAAAACAATTCTTTGAATCTTATGTGTTTCACAACTAGTCTCGAAACGATTTTTTTATAATCCCATTACAAATTTTTCCTTTTTTAAAATAATTTATTACAGGCTCTTATACTAAAATACAAAAAGATAAAAATTTTCTTATTATCAACAAATCTTATTAGAGGATATTTTATAGATTGTTATAACTATTAGCGACAAATCTCTAAGAAAAATCATTTCTATGTCGAACTATAATAACAGTACCATAATAAGGTAGAGTTTTGCAGAAATCTTAATAATGTGATGCATTCAGGCTTGAGATTGCATGTAGGAGGGAGAAAAAAGTAAAAATGTGTGNTATATATATTCCAGGTTGAATATTTCTGACTACGATTTTCAGAACCACAGGATAAAGTTATCTTTCACGTCTGTTGTCCAAATTTCAAGATCCTAGCACAAATAGTACTGGATTATAAGAAACAATGATACAAACCCTTTTTTCATTTTTATCGAATTTTTATTCCAGACTTTCACCGCTGTTTTGGGTGTTCAACTTAAACTTACAATTTGCAAAATCCATGAAACATAGATAATAAAAGGGAAGATCAGGCTCAGAATTGCCTCAAACATGCCTATGTAATATTTGAATGGCCTCTTTTAAAATTTCGCTTTTATTTAAAAATAAAAATTTTTCCAATTTTAGAGTTAAATTGTTTACGTGACAAAGTACTTAATGAATTATCTCGTTTTATCCAAAAGTCGGCAAAATATTTGATAATTCTCCTAACTACTTTGATTTTTTAAAGGACGCTAAGACTACTTGGTTTAGGAAATTGAACCCGTTAACACTCAGTAATCTCATTTAATTTTTTTTTAAAAATTGTTATTATCTAAAAAAAATCACAACTGATACCTAGCTCAATTATTTCCTCAATAGTTTTTTTTTTTTTTCATGAAAAAACAAAGGATTCGTATTGACCCTGATATATATGAGCAACACTAATCACTATTCGCAGTCTAGTTGTATCTCGTTTCAATTTAGTTGTGTCTCGCAGTCAGAAGTGTAATTTGGTGATTGGATTTTTGTTTCAAATAAGTTTTTGTGCGTATTATTCTTATGTATTTGTCTAGTTCTTATACTTCTGTATTTGCTTTATGTATTTCGTATTTTGTGTTGTATTCTCTTCCTGGACTTTGGCAAAATCTTTGGCGTACAGAGAGAACAATTTTAGACATTTGTCGTGCTCTCTCAAAAGAAAAGGTTTTGCTTTTATGACTTTCGGAGCTGGTACCCCCTGAAGACGTCAGCTTCGCTTGTCATATTTATTCATTTTTTCATTTTTCATTGTTTCTTTTATTAGCAGTCATGAAATTGTGATTGGTTTAAAAATGAAATAGTAACTAATACAAGAAAATATCTACTTAATTTAAATATTTCTGTACTACCAATATTGGCACAATAGCACTTTTCACATCACAGCAGTCTTTAATAAATGTTACTAAAAAGTTTATAAATAATAGTAAAATATTGTGTTAGGTTTTGAAAATAAACAAAAAAGTGTTAAAATCTTAGCAGTAGTACTTGAAGTAGTAGTTTTGTAAAGCGCTATAGCGGAAATAACAACCATTTTCTAACATGTTGTTAAAAAGTCTAATTTGAATGCAGCTAAAAATTCCAAAGTTGTAACAGTATTTTTGTGAAAATCATTTAAAAAAGTCTCAAAGTAACAATTTATTTTCTTTTGAGGTTGATATTTTTAAATGAATGATTGAGCTTGGTAGTGGTTTCTGCCAGCCATTCTTCAATATATTCACACATGAAATGATTAATGAGTTAAAAATAATGTAAAATTTTATTTAAAACTAAATAAAATGAGATTATTTTTCTTAAACATTACTTTTTTTAGTGTGGTATAAGCAGTTCCCGCAATGAATATAATACTTAAAAGAAACCATCTCTGGACAAATTGTCACCACAACGAAGAAAGAATATATTATATATCGACTTTTTCGAGCAAATAGAATCTGATTCACTGCGAAAGTGAAAGCAAAAAAATTCAATGAAGGATCCTGAAGAAGACAGTTTTCAAAACCAATAAAAGAATATTAAAGTAGTTGAAACTCATACAGTGCAAGAGAGTGATAAAATTTACGTTATTCAGCAATTTTGAAGGAAAAAAACTAACTAGCATTTTTTAATAAACTTTTATTACAACTTGTATAGATTTTTTAAAACAATGTTTACAATAGTCTCCACCTGATTACGTTTGGGTGACAGACATGTTTCAATTGGTGAAGATATTGCTGCAGATTGGCTCAATTGACTGCAGATTGACGCAATGTACTGCAGATTGACACAATTTACTGCAGATTGACTGCCAACCAGGCTGATAAATAGCTTAACATTCTAGTAAATTAATATTAAGCTATTGTTCACTATTGTGTGTGCAAGGGTGTGTTTGTTCAAATAGCCTAATATATTCATGTCTACATTTTCTTCACTCAAAATGCAGTCAGGAGAATCAACAAGTCCAATATGGAGTAGATGTGGATGTAGAAAGTCGTGTCCAGTTGCACATTAGTCTCTGCATGACCATCTGCACTCTGGTAACTTTCATTTAATTGATGTACCAGTTTTAAAAATAGTAAGAAATTTAAACAAACAGATTTGTCACAATCCCTGACAAAAAATTAAATTTTGGTAACACCATTAATTAAAGAGGAGAGTCATCTTTTCAGGCTTTCGAAATTTGTCAACCTTTCTTCCATTTCAAATTTGTATCGAACGAAGTTTTTTTCTTTTACATTTTTTTTAATATTTTAATGGCAAAAAAAGTGGATTAACATTGAAGTTTCCATTTGTTTAGTTCAATGAAAAGTCTTCTTGTTTTTCAAATGTTTGGACAATTTTTGCTGACACTTTTTTTTGAGGAACTGCCTGAATTATAAAGCAGGAAGATATGTACTGAGTTGAGGTAAAGGAGCACGCAGGGTGTGTCATAATCACCGCCCTGAATATATATATTTTCAATTATTGTTAAAAGTGAAATAGAAAAGAATATGTACCCATTACGGTTCGTATGAAATTTAGGAATCTTTTGATTACAGGGAGAAAAAAAAGAGTTAAGGAGATGATTATTCGAAACACTTGGAACTTTTAAAGGAATCAAACAGATTTTGATTTCTTTTTCAACCAGCTATCATCCCTAAGAATTCAAAAGACGATAGAGTTTTTTTATTTATTTATTTTTCCCTGCTTAACCATTATTGTGGAATTTTAAATAAATACATTGTGGGGTCATATCGAATTTCCCTGTTTAGTGAAACGTATTATTTATGGGTATTTAGAAACTACCGTTTAAAAAAACTTTGGTTTTCATTCAGTATTTTATAAGAAGAACTTCAACAATGTAAACTTTTGATTGAATATTTCATTAATTGTTTCCTAACAATCAGATGCAGATCTTTAAATTTTAACAATAAAAAATTTAAATCAAGAGTTCAGTGTATAAAAAATTTCATTATTGCTTAACAATTAAAATACGATGTAAGTACATGTTTAATAAATTATATTCATTGTTGAAAACTTGCAAAAATACTTTGTAAAATTTATTTTTGATCATTCTAACTTGTGCTTTCGTGATTGATTGTGCGCTTTAGAGTTCTTGCTTAACAGCAAATTAATTTGGAAAATTTTTCCTGCGCTTTGAGAAAGAAGTTTTGAGAAATGGGTGATCATTTTGATGAAAGTGATCATGATTTGGGTCAAGAAGAACCCATGCTCCCTGATTCATCAGGGCAGCGGTACCAACACAAAAGAGATGCCATGAAAGTTTTAGAGGCTAATCACTTCGTATTCATCGAAAAGCTTGGGTCTGGAGCTTTTGGTGACGTATACAAAATGATGGACTTCTCTGGCCAAGAAGTTGCTGTCAAAGTTGTATCTCTTGAAGTCACTAAAAAAAGTGAAATTGAAATTTGGCCAAAAATGCGTCATCCAAACATAATCCCCCTCCTGCAATATATTAGCTTCAGTAACCCTGATGTAGGAGTTTTTGTGATGCCCGTACACTGGGGCACTTTGAAGGATGTAGTTGTAGATCGGCACTTTTTGAGTCAAACATGTGCCCTAGACTGCCTCAAATCATGGCTTTACGACACTCTTTGTGGTTTAAACTATTTGCACTCTAATGAGGCATGTCACTTGGATTTAAAATCCGATAACATCTTGATATCGCAAGATTACAGAGCTGTCATATGTGACTTCTCTTGTCTTGCATCTGCTACGAAGGCAATACCAAGGTGAGCCCTTTAACATTTATTTAATATTGGTGAAAATGTATTGCCTAAAGCATTTTTAATTTTAAGATTAAATTCATGATTCTATTCAGTTTTTTTCAGTATTAGCAGATTATATTATTTTTAAATTATTATTATATTAATATAAAATAAATATATTATTATTTATTATATTATCAAAAGTGCAGTGAATCGAAAATATAATGTGTATTTCAATAATTGAACCGAAGTTTGTTAAAAATAAATTATCGAAGTATATTTTGTTGAAATTTTTATTAGTTTCACTAATTAGTTTCAAATCATAGATTTGTCCCGGGTTACTTTTCTCTCTGGGTGAGGATTTTACGTAATAATTTTATTTTGTTTTGCAGGGATGAACTTGGATTGCCACGTGTGTATAGACCTCCAGAAGCTTGCCTATCACTCGGGGGTGTGACAGAAGTTGATGGCAAGGCTTTTGACATGTGGGCGTATGGAGTGATGGTCTTGGAGCTGTTTACCAACAAAGCTCTGAGCAATGCCATAACCTGCGCCGGTAATTGGAACAGGGAAATTTATCCTTTCCTGTTCAACATTCTGCAGGTAAATATTTATATGTGTCTAGAACATTATTTAATTGGTTTTTAAGGTGGTAAATAATTATTTTTGGTAACTTAAGTAACATTCTACACCAAATTTGCTAAAACAAATTTTTCTACGATAAATTAACACCCAAAATAGGCTCAAAGTATAAAATTATAATTTGATCAATAATTCTGAAAATGATGGAAAAATTAGAAATTGAAAAAAAAATTAATAATAATATTTTTCCCATAAAAACTAGTTTTTTAAAATTTTCTTTTGTTTAAAACATAAACTTAATTTTATGGTGAGTATATTCGTTAGTAGTGCGATAGTTTTATTCAATATTTGATATGAATGATCTAATGTTACAAATATCAAATGTTGCACAGTTATTTAGTTTTTGTGTAGATACAGTGTGCCACAANACATGAAATGATTAATGAGTTAAAAATAATGTAAAATTTTATTTAAAACTAAATAAAATGAGATTATTTTTCTTAAACATTACTTTTTTTAGTGTGGTATAAGCAGTTCCCGCAATGAATATAATACTTAAAAGAAACCATCTCTGGACAAATTGTCACCACAACGAAGAAAGAATATATTATATATCGACTTTTTCGAGCAAATAGAATCTGATTCACTGCGAAAGTGAAAGCAAAAAAATTCAATGAAGGATCCTGAAGAAGACAGTTTTCAAAACCAATAAAAGAATATTAAAGTAGTTGAAACTCATACAGTGCAAGAGAGTGATAAAATTTACGTTATTCAGCAATTTTGAAGGAAAAAAACTAACTAGCATTTTTTAATAAACTTTTATTACAACTTGTATAGATTTTTTAAAACAATGTTTACAATAGTCTCCACCTGATTACGTTTGGGTGACAGACATGTTTCAATTGGTGAAGATATTGCTGCAGATTGGCTCAATTGACTGCAGATTGACGCAATGTACTGCAGATTGACACAATTTACTGCAGATTGACTGCCAACCAGGCTGATAAATAGCTTAACATTCTAGTAAATTAATATTAAGCTATTGTTCACTATTGTGTGTGCAAGGGTGTGTTTGTTCAAATAGCCTAATATATTCATGTCTACATTTTCTTCACTCAAAATGCAGTCAGGAGAATCAACAAGTCCAATATGGAGTAGATGTGGATGTAGAAAGTCGTGTCCAGTTGCACATTAGTCTCTGCATGACCATCTGCACTCTGGTAACTTTCATTTAATTGATGTACCAGTTTTAAAAATAGTAAGAAATTTAAACAAACAGATTTGTCACAATCCCTGACAAAAAATTAAATTTTGGTAACACCATTAATTAAAGAGGAGAGTCATCTTTTCAGGCTTTCGAAATTTGTCAACCTTTCTTCCATTTCAAATTTGTATCGAACGAAGTTTTTTTCTTTTACATTTTTTTTAATATTTTAATGGCAAAAAAAGTGGATTAACATTGAAGTTTCCATTTGTTTAGTTCAATGAAAAGTCTTCTTGTTTTTCAAATGTTTGGACAATTTTTGCTGACACTTTTTTTTGAGGAACTGCCTGAATTATAAAGCAGGAAGATATGTACTGAGTTGAGGTAAAGGAGCACGCAGGGTGTGTCATAATCACCGCCCTGAATATATATATTTTCAATTATTGTTAAAAGTGAAATAGAAAAGAATATGTACTCATTATGGTTCGTAAATGAATTCATTGAGTAAGAAAATCACTACTGAAATTTAAGAACCTTTTGATTACAAGGAGAAAAAAAAAGAGTTAAGGAGATGATTATTCGAAACACTTGGAACTTTTAAAGCAAACAGATTTTCATTTCTTTTTAGTCCAGCTATCATCCCTAAGAATTCAAAAGACGATAGAGTTTTTTTATTTATTTATTTTTCCTTGCTTAACCATTATTGTAGGATTTTAAATAAATGCATTGTGGGGTCGTATCGAATTTCCCTGTTTAGTGAAACGTATTATTTATGGGTATTTAGAAACTATCGATTAAAAAAACTTTGGTTTTCATTCAGTATTTTATAAGTAGAACTTCAACAATATAAACTTTTGACTGAATATTTCATTAATTGTTTTCTAACAATCAGATGCAGAATTTTAATTCTTAACAATAAACAATGTAATCAAGAGTTCAGTGTATAAAAAATTTCATTATTGCTTAATAATTAAAACACGATGTTAGTACATGTTTAATAAATTATATTCATTGTTGAAAACTTGCAAAAATACTTTGTAAAACCATTTTTGATCATTCTAACTTGTGCTTTCATGATTGATTGTGCGCTTTAGAGTTCTTGCTAAACAGCAAATTAATTTGGGAAATTTTTTTCCTGCGCTTTGAGAAAGAAGTTTTGAGAAATGGGTGATCATTTTGATGAAAATGATCATGATTTGGGTCAAGAAGAACCCATGCTCCCCGATCCATCCGGGCAGCGGTACCAACACAAAAGAGATGCCATGAAAATTTTAGAGGCTAATCACTTTGTTTGCATCGAAAAACTTGGGTCTGGCGCTTTTGGTGACGTATACAAAATGATGGACTTCTCTGGCCAAGAAGTTGCCGTCAAAGTTGTATCCCTTGAAGTCACTAAAAAAAGTGAAGTTGAAATTTGGCCAAAAATGCGTCACCCAAATATTATCCCCCTCTTGCAATATTTTAGCCTCAATGACCCGGATGTTGGTGTTTTTGTAATGCCCGTACACCGGGGCACTTTGAAAGATGCAGTTATAGATAGGCACTTTTTGAGTCAACCATGTGCCCTAGACTGCCTCAAATCATGGCTTCATGACACTCTTTGTGGTCTGGTGTATTTGCACTCTAACGAGGCATGTCACCTGGATTTGAAATCCGATAACATCTTGATCTCGCAAGATTATAGAGGTGTCATATCTGACTTCTCTTGTCTTGCATCTGCGACGAAGGCAATACCAAGGTGAGCCCTTTAACATTTGTTTAATATTGGTCAAAATGTATTGCCTAAAATGTATTTAAATTTTGAGATTAAATTATGATTCCATTCAGTTTTTTTAGTATTAGTAGATTATATTATTTTTAAATTATTATTGTATTAATATAAAATAAATATATTATTATTTATATATTATTTTATATTATCAAAAGTGCAGTGAACCAAAAATATAATGTGTATTTCAATAATTGAACCGAAGTTTGTTAAAAATAAATTACCGAAGTATATCTTGTTGAAATTTGTACTAGTTTCACTAATTAGTTTCAAATCATAGATTTGTCCCGAGTTACTTTTGTCTCTGGGTGAGGATTTTACTTAATAATTTAATTTTGTTTTTTCAGGGATGAACTTGGATTGCCGAGTGTGTATAGACCTCCAGAAGCTTGCCTATCACTCGGGGGTGCGACAGAAGTTGATGGCAAGGCTTTTGACATGTGGGCGTTTGGAGTGATGGTCTTGGAGCTGTTTACCAACAAAGCTCTGAGCAATGCAGTAACCTGCGCCGGTAATTGGAACAGGAATATTTATCCTGTCCTCTTCAACATTCTTCAGGTAAATATTTATATATGTCTAGAACCTTATTTAATTGTTTTTTAAGGTGGTAAATAATTATTTTTGATAACTTAAGTAACATATTCTACACCAAATTTGCTAACACAAATTTTTCTACGATAAATTAACACCCAAAATTGGCTCAAAGTATAAAATTATGATTTGATCAGTAATTCTAAAGATGATGGAAACCAGGCATCTCCTGAGCACATCTTGAACTGTTTAGGGCTGGACTGGAACGACATTCATTCCTCTCCCATTCTGGTTTCGGATTTTCTTAATATCAACGGATTCATTGATCTGGTCTGACCCCGTCAGACCAGATGGGAATTAGCAACAACAACAAAGATGATGGAAAAATTAAAAATTGAAAAAATAATTAATAAAAATATTTTTTCAATAAAAACTAGTTTTTTTTAAATTTTCTTTTGTTTAAAACATAAGCTTAATTTTATGGTGAGTATATTCGTTAGTAGTGCGATAGTTTTATTCAATATTTCATTTGAATGATCTAATGTTACAAATATCAAGTACTGCACAGGTATTTAGTTTTTGTGTAGATACACTGTGCCACAAAAATTTAGGTACGCTCAAAATTTATCGATACATTTCAAAATAATATATATTTTTCGACTTTTTTTTATACTGCAAATAAAATAAACAGGTATGAGAAGATTCAAAGTAAAATAATAGGTCAAAAATTAAATCCGACAAAAAAAGTTACAATTTATTTGCCCCAAAAATTTAGACACAGAACTCGATAAATTAAAAAGTTTTAACATTCCCAGCTTTAATTATGAATCTTTGAGGTTATATTCATCATAATACCCACGGCAAGACAGAATTCGGAGGTTAACAACTGCAAATAAGTTTATTTTCATGAATTTTATTTTAAATAAACCACTCAAATTGAGTTACATGCAAAACTTCACACCGTGGTAAGAATTACAAATCACAATTATGGGAAAGGCGTATTATAGAGAAGATAGGAAAATTCGAAAATCAGCTTCAAAGCAAAATCATGCAACTAATGGCATCAAATTTCGACTGTTTTGATTGCTTTGAAAGAGATTTTCAAAATTCTTCATTTTTCATATATTTCTTTCATTTTTTTAAAGCTTTTTTACACCCAAATTCAAAAGTATGAAAAAAATAGAAATGAATACCGAATTTTTTAGATTTTTCTTAAATTTTCGTAAGAATGTTCTTTTGACTTTCACTTATTAAAGAAACGATTTAAAATGATTCTAAGATGCTCTTACGAAATTTCGCAGTCCAAATGTAATTTTAAAAAATTTTGTTTTATCTCTCGAAAATTCATTCATAATAAAATAAAATTGTATTTTTTAGGAGGATGTTTTCAAGAGCTTAATGCTTGGAATGTTTTCCGAGACGGGCATTGCAAATGGGCAAATAAGACTTGCCCTAAATTTTATTCACATCTTTTTGATGCCCGATCGACGGAAGAGGTGGAGTGCCGGAAAGGCAATTGACCACTGCTTCTTTGAAAGTGGTGGCCAGATTGGAGCAGGGCCAGATCTAAAATGGCAACATTTTGGTAGCGAGGAGAACCAATTGATTAGCATAGATAGAAATCACGGTGTGAAACGAGTTGCTGACGTTAGCGTAAAGGCCCTGCAAGCAAAAAAAGCTAACACTCAGTGGGAACAACCACTTGAAAAAAACCAACTCACAGAATGTGAGAATTGTAAAGTGCTAAAACGCAAAAATGCAGCATTGGAACAGGAAGTTCTTGAGCTAAAAAAGTTTTTGGAAATCGATGAATTTGCAAAAAATAAGAAACCTGTTCCGAAAAAGAGGGTCATTTCTGGAAGCACTCAAACCTCAAATCGTCCACAAATAATAGCTATTCAGGAGGATTTGCGTGAGCACATCTCAAATAATAACAGCGCACTTCAGAAGGACACGTTCATGAGTTGGCTGCGGAAAAAAATAAATGCTTGCAAAAACAGAATACTTCGATTTCATTTCAATTAATTAGAATATCAACTGAATAACAGAATCGAAGCATATCTGGAAATAGCCTACAAATTTTCACACAATATGTTCAGATATTCAAAGCAATAGAATGAAAGTTTTAACAGGAGTGTGCTGTCAGGGAGAGAAACCTGCCTTAAAATTTGTCTAAGAAAGACTCTCCTCGTTAAAATGAAAAAAAAGTTTGAAGAACAATATATCACGTCATACGCAAAGGCTGCAGTCTAATTGGTTATGAAAGACTAAATTACTTTTATAATAGAAGTGCCGGAGTAACCTCATATCACAAGCTCTGTTGCAAAGAGAATATGATGTAGCAGATTTTGAATGAGACTGCATGAGACTTAGTAGAAAACAAGCATTGAAACAAAGAAATTGAAATGAGAAAAAGTAACTAAATGAGAATGTATGGGACTGTGTAGTACTACTTCAGTAGACATGTTCTATATACAGTAGACTATCAAGATTGTGTGCTTCCAGATGCTTGATTCTCTTCATGAAGCATAGATAACTTAGCAGAGGTTAAACGAAGAATGTTTGAGAGACTTAGTAGTAGAAAATCTTTGCCAATAATAAAAAATAAAAAAAGGCTAAAAAAAAAAAGAGCTAAAAAGTAAAAACAAAAAAAAAGAGCTTAAAATAAAAACAAAAAAATACCATTTTTCATCAAACTCTGCAATGTTTAAAAAAAAAGTCATTGAAACAAAGCTAAAGCAATAAAAAAATATATATATATAAATAAAATTTAAAAAAATACCAAATGAGAATTGTTCTTTTGCCTTCACCAGACCATATATTGTGCAAAAAAAAAGCTAAAAAATACTAAAATAAGGAAAAAATTACTTTTTTTCTCTAGCAGACTACATATTGTGCAAAAATGACTTAATGAGAATGTATGAGACTGTGTATATAGATAAAAGAAACATTGGTCTTCAGTAGACGTGCTCTATGTTCAACGGACAATCCTATGTGTTCAGTACTCAGGAACGAAAATCCTACGCACAGTCTTTACAGAAATTTGTGCTGATTGTTGATGTCTCCAAATAATTTGATCCTCATCATATAGCTGAAATGACCTAGCAGAGGTTGAAAGAGAATATGTGGAACTGGGTAGAAAACAAACACTGGCCTTTACTAGAAATGTTCTATATCCAGCAGACTGTAAAGTGTGTTCATTATTTATGGAAGAAAATTCAGAATGTAGAAGATGAATATCCTTGTGGGAAGTATGGAGCAGCTTGATAAATGATTGACCAAACAGACATCTTTACAGAGAGACATTACAATTAGTTCTTGAACTTTAATGGAAGAAAAAACACACTGAATCTAACATTAAGATTTGTCAAATGTTTTATAATTTGCTGAAACAAACGTAAAGTGATTTAAAATATTGGTTCAATCATTCATGTCAAAAAAAAAAATTTAAAGTTGGAAATAAAAAAAAAAAAACCTAAATTGATGTGTCTAGAGTAGTTTTTTTCTTAATAAAACCAATTTTGATTGTTTCAATTCATATTTAGTGTTAAAATACCTTCAAACTATCATTTTTAATACAAATTTTTTTACTGGATAGTTAATTTTTTACAGGTAATAAAAGCCTACAAAAACCTTAAAAAAAATCTTCACAAATGCTGTAAATAAAATTGGAACAAGCTTAAGTCAAAAACACCTTTATAAAACAGATTTTATGAAAATTTATTGCTTTAACGATAGCTTGTTCTAAATCTTTTGTGAAGATTTTTTAAATGTTTTTGTGCAGCGATTCTTTTTTTTATTTTGAATGCCCTTTTCGGAACACCAGAATGGAGTTATTGATGGGCTAATTATTTTTAAAAACTGTATTAGTACTTGGTTTTGTTATGATCATAATTTGTATCATCAAATAGAAATAAGCTTCAATTGAAATTTAAAAATCTTTCCGACTACTTAAACTAAGTTCAATGGTACAACAGAGCAAGGAGAGCCAAGTCCAACTGTACCTTTCCAAGTTCACTTGACCTTAGGCTCAAGGGGGCAGGAGCAGACATTTCGATTAGATGACCAAACCCCCATGCGTTTACCCTCCATTCAATGGAGGTAAACAAATGTTCACCCTCAATGTTTAAAAAAAAATGTTTAAAATACAAAAGTTTACCCTCCATTTATGCTTGGTACTCATTTTATAGACTAACTGAAGAGATGAAAGGCTAAGTCAACCTTGCCAGTTTCATTCAAACTACCTAGAGGGATGATACGACAATAAAAGTTATAAATGTTCTCTAAATAGTGAATGCAACATTTTTTGCCGATTTATCGCCATTCAATTCGACTATAAAAAATTAATATTACAAAACTGGAAAAAAATGAATAAAATAAACTCAACTAAACTCAGTGGCGCGACAGCCTTAGAGGGCCAAGGCCTACTGTGCCCATCTCAGTTTTCCTTACCTTGAGCTCGGGGGTGCAGGAGCAGATGTTCGGGTCAGGTGGTCAGCCGAACGCGGGACCCCCAGTGTTTAGTTTCCAAGCATGCTTGGTACTCATTTATAGACCCACTGAAGGGATGAAAGGCTGAGTCACCTTACCCGCCCCGAGGATCGAACCAGGGACCTGTGGAATGACAGCGCGAAGCTCTACCACTCAGTCACCGGGCGTTTAAAAGCCGATTAATTCAAATTGTTTAACTTTATATAAAATTTATTTCTTGATATTCTTTATCCATTTTATCTTCAGTAGATTTTGATCTACTGAAGATCTACAGAGTAGATTTTAATCTTTAAGAAATCATTTGGAATTGAAAAAAGCGTCCAAATGTGAATGAAAATTAAAGTACAAAATAAAAATTAATAATATACAAACGCCAATGTTAGCATTTTTATGAATTCTGATAACATAAATAGCACTTATTACTCTATATTTAATATTGTATATACAAGTCCCGCAGTGGACTGATCGTTAAGACACGGTTCTCATCAGATCATCGAAGTCAAGCATCACTGGCTGCAGTCAGTGTGCGGGTGGGTGATCCACTTGGATCAATCTGCGTAGGGACCGAGTGTGTGCGGTATTGGTCCTCGTTAAACTGTGCTACCGTAAAGTGCTCGACTTCGCGTGCAGGCCGTTGGGTTACCGAAGCGGGGGTGCCATCCCCTCTGCAGAGGATCAAAAAATTGTGATGGCACGTCTTCGGATCATCCTCAGGGATGTTTCCCAGACCGTCGCCAATAGCCCATTGTGCAGCTCTAGTGCGAGTTAAATCAACAACAACAACAAGTATACTTATACTACTCTACTTATTAATATATAATACATAAATATACTAATATTGGTATAAAAGTTCTAACTTTTTTGAAGATAACTGCGTATTTTATTTTCGATCCTTGTGTACATACAAGCGCAAGTTAACTAATTACTTTGGAATATAGTTTAAGAGTAATTCTTTTACTTCATGCATTAAACACTTTCAAATATTCATAACTATTGGTAAGAATTAAGTGAAGCTTTCTGTACTATCACTAGCGTTTTAAATTTAAATTGTACTTATCTACTGTGATATGTTTATTACGGGAGATGTTCTTCATATTGTTCAATGACATACTTTATTTCATATAATATTAGTCATATTTAGTCAGTCAGTCATTAATCAGTTAACATTCTACTTTTGTATCTTGTATTTTTCAGAATTGTGTCTTCCTGATATACTGCTGATGGGGAGCTAAAACTGCACAAGATGAGAAGTTTCGAATAAAGCATCAGGTGAGTTTCTTAAAAACGGAACTATTTTAAGATGTTAATGAATATTTCGGACACAAAGATTTTTTCAATTATGTTGCTGCCAACTTTCAATTAAACATTGATGGCTGAATTTTGAAACCAAGAGTTGACTGGTGTATACGAATTCTGCTACTCGCAGCAACCACAGTGCTGACGTAAAATATCCTGAGTCGTAGACGGATCGTGGGTTAAAATCTTCATACCGTTGGGCTAACCGTGGGAGGCTTTCAGGGTTTCCTCTCCACGTAACGCAAATACGGGTTAGTTGAAACAAAATTCCTCCATGAAGGCTAGTTTGATCCAGGAGTTCCCTTGCCTTCTGGTTTCGTTTCAAATGTGGAAGCTTATGGAGCTGAACAGTAATAGTCGTAAACCCAGAAATTAATCTGCGTCCAACCCCTCTTGTACAATAAAATAAATTTGGATAAAGACTTGTATTTTTGAACTAAAACAAACCTGTTTTCTAAGCATCGAGAGTTTTCGAGAATACAGGCTTACGTGGTTCCTTTTTATTACTGTCTGAACTTCTGTATAAATCGTGTATAATCTGAATAAATGTGTAATACTTGCAATTTGGTTTTTAGTCCTTTTCGTAGGCTTTCATTTTTCAAGGACAGATTACACAAGCCTGCGAAATTGAACTTTTTTAAAAATACAAGAGAAGTTATTGTTGATTTATATGTT
This sequence comes from Parasteatoda tepidariorum, assembly GCF_043381705.1. Lineage (NCBI taxonomy): Eukaryota > Metazoa > Arthropoda > Arachnida > Araneae > Theridiidae > Parasteatoda > Parasteatoda tepidariorum. The sequence continues at coordinate 76,292,456 of NC_092213.1, read as the reverse complement.
ATTTGATGTGCTGATTTTGAAAATGACCTTCATTTTCCCCAATCACATCAGGATTTTTTATAAAATCGATATTAATGTTTTTACTGAAATCCTATTTGGAAAGGAATTCTCTCAAATAATTTTGCATGCACTATCCGGTAACTGTTCTCTTCATTCATTTTGATCTATGTAAAAATTTAATCTTGTGAAAGAAAATTGATTTTTGAGCTATCAACTGATTTTTTATAGGTTAAAATGAATAAAAAATACTGTTACCAGACAGCAGAAGTCACCTCTGGTCAAGAGAAAAGCAATAAGTTCCCTGTGTTCAAACTTTTTACATCAGTTTCTAGAAGAAAATCACCAACATACTATTTCAATTTGTTTTAATTGAGATAACTTACGTAAAATTGACGATTAACCAAGAATAACAAATATTGTGTATGTGTATGAGAAAGTTAGAAACAAAAACAAAACAAGCAACAAAAAAAAGAAGAAAAAAAAGAGAAAAGTTTCTATTTAAGTATATACTCGTTTTTCTCTGAAACTTATTTTTGATGATCTTCTTTCATGCTTAATCTCAGGTTTATCCCGAGCTATCATCCAACAGTAGTCAGTGAACATGTTCTTGTCCCATCTTCCTTGACATTTACCCTAAATATCTCTGATATCTTGATGGAACCTTTCCCCTTGTTCTTCGCTTACTGCTCCTAAATTTTCAGGGAAAAAGTCCACACGTGAGTGAAGGAAATGCATTTTTACACTCATGGAGCAACCCAACGTTTTAAATATGTCCAGCATTTTCATTACAATTTCCTTATAATCAGGATCCTTGTAATTACCCAGAAATTTACTGACGACATCTTTGAAAGCAACCCAAGCTTCTATTTCCGTTTCTGTAATGTTAGTCTCAAATTCTTTATCCTTTATGAGTTTGCGGATATCTGGACCAACAAATATTCCTTCTTTCAACTTAGCTTGGGATAAACCTGGAAACTTTTTGCACAGGTATTTGAAACAAATGCCATCTCTTGGAACAGCCTTGACAGACTGCTTCATTACACCTAATTTTATTTGTAGCGGAAGTAACAATACTTTTTTCGGATCAACTAAGCTGTTTCGAATAACGTTCTTGGTGCCTGGGTCAACATTTTGTCTTTTTGGCCATTCTTTTATGACCCAATGTTGAGTCTTGTCACGGCTGTCCCACTCACAAATGAAACATGGGTACTTTATAAATCCCCCTTGTTAACCAAGAAGCATGGAGATAACTTTCAAATCACCGCAAATGGTCCAACTGTGGTCTATATATTTTATTTTGTTCAGGACGAGAGCCAGGTTTAGATATTAGTCTTTGATTTTTTCGGCTATACCCACGAACATGGCAGGAACAAAAATAACAATCATCAAAGTGGTTTTGGGGCTCTCTCCACGTCATAGGAATTCCAAATCTTAAGGCTGTCTTCTTTCCTTGATGCCATAAGCGTACATGATTGAGACACTGCCCATAAACTTTATGAGGTGCCCAAAATTTGTCCTGATCTCCGAGTTTCATGTCAAAATATGCGAGATAAAGTTGTCTTACATAGTCTGTAATGCTCCTCATGAGATTTTTAACTACACTATATTCGCCGCATGTATAACAAAAGTCATCTGGGAAATTTTCACAATGTCTTGAACTCAAAGCCATGTTTCACGAAACGCACAGAAAAAAGCAAACTTTAAAATGGCTCCCTATAACGCTTATTGCTAGTGTTTCTGAGAGGTCAGCGGACCTAGATAAGGATTCTCGCGACGCTATTGGTAGAGAGAGATTATTACAGAGAGAGGGCTGGTGACAGGAAGTAGTGATAGAGGGGTACTTTCATAGATTTGACCAAAGTAGAATGCTGGTCCATCGAAAAGGGAAGAAAGTCAAAAATGAAAACTTTTTTATGGTAAATGTTCATAAAAATTCCAGTAAAATTGAATTTTTATAAAAAACGTGACGTGATGGACATTTTTCATTATTATTTTCCATTTCAGCACCAAAAAATACATTAAGTTCAGCTATCAGACCCCTTGTATTTTTTTCATCGCAGGCCTGTGTTATTAAAGGTTGTATTTAAGTTACCCAGTAAGGATACATAATCAAACTTTGATAATCTATATTATATAAAACGCTAATACGTACGTATGTATCAATAAAACCGATGATACTTCTTTTCTCGCGCTGGCAACAGTTTTCATTTTTAATTGATTGGATTCGGCGCGCAAGAGCACGTAGTGAGTATCATATGGCTAATCCATGTTATATAAAACGCTAATACGCTTTAATTGATAGGCTTCGGCGCGCAAGAGCACGTAGTGAGAATCATATGTCTAATCGGGTGAATTCTCACCGAATTATCAAAAAATTTCTCACAAAATTATCTTCATCGAAGCCGATGCTTTACATCAAGCTTTCAGTACTATTTCATATTGTTTTACAACACATGGTTTTAGCCCTCTGGTGGGAAAGACTTTAAAACAAAACTTACAACAGTTACTTTTCGCAACAACTGAAATTTAGAATAGTGTGATTAAGAAAAATATGTGAACTGTTTGCAATTTCAAATTAATATTGAAATGCACAGGCTTAGAATTTTCTACAGTGCAAAGTTTTCGGAACTTCAGTGTTCAAAAAAGTATACAAAAGCTAGACGTTAAGAACGTATTCAATGAGTGAGCAAAGCGAGCATCGGATTGCGAAGCAATCCGAAATGAACTGCGTAAGCAGTTCCGGGGGTTGGCGAGCGCGAGCGAGCAGGGGGCGAAGCCTCCTAGTTTAATGTTATTTTTCTTCAGATTAAACAGATTTCGGAGGTCTTCCATGTTAACAAGATTCTTACTCCAACTCTAGCTTGAACATTTTGTGAACGGCTCGAAAAATGTTTCTGTAGTATCTGTTTCAATGCTGTACAGTGCGCGCAAAATAAACGATATCACATTGAGTAACTTTTCGTTCCAATGATCGGATTTTCACAAACTGGGTGCAAATCCTAATTGTTATAAAGAATAACTTCAATAGCTAGCTATAATGAATAACTATAAGTATTTATGTCCGATTCTGTAGCTGAATCCCTAATTCTCGTATCTGAGGCTGCCCGTTTCAGCCGTTACGATGGGCTTTTGATTAGTAAAAATCTAATTGTTAGAAAAATATATTCAGGGCTTTATTTTCTTTACTGTCTACACTTTTTTGTACTTAGTGAAATTACAAGTAACCATTTAAGTTCCAATTTTGTCTTAAATGCTACTAGTAACGTCCATTGGCATCAAATACAGAGATCTAGCTAAAATTTAAACAATATAGCTAGTCAAATTTTTATTGGTAATAAGGTTTTTTGGCAGCATAAAGGAAAATGGCAAATTTAATGGACACAAGGTACAGAATAACAGTTGAAAATTAATTTCTACTCACTTAGGTATTTGAATTGAGATCAGTGATAAGTTTTGTTTGACGATAATTTTATACAGTTGAAAGGAAACCATTGAGACTTGACTTATCAACAGGCATTGAAATCCAGTGGAATTTTCCGGAAAGGCAATTGACCACTGCTTCTTTGAAAGTGGTGGTCAAATAGGAAGAGGGCCAGATCAAAAATGGCAAAATTTTGGTAGCGAGGAGAACCAAGTGATTAGTATAGATAGAAATCACGGTGTGAAACGAGTTGCTGACGTTAGCTTAAAGGCCCTGCAAGCAAAAAAAGCTAACACTCAGTGGAAACAACCACTTGAAAAAAACCAGCTCATAGAATGTGAGAATTGTAAAGTGCTAAAACGTAAAAATGCAGCATTGGAACAGGAAGTTTTTGAGCTAAAAAAGTTTTTGGAAACCGATGAATTTGCAAAAAATAAGAAACCTGTTCCGAAAAAGAGGGTTATTTCTGGAAGCACTCAAACCTCAAATCGTCCACAAATAATAGCTATTCAGGAGGGTTTGCGTGAGCACACATCAAATAATAACAGCGCACTTCAGAAGGACACGTTCATGAGTTGACTGCGAAAAAAAATAAATGCTTGCAAAAACAGAATACTTCGATTTCATTTTAATTAATTAGAATATCAACTATATAACAGAATCGAAGCTTACATGAAAGTAGCCTATAGATTTTCACCTAATGTGCTCAGATATGCGACGCAATAGAATGAAAGTTTTAAGAGAAGTGTACTGTCAAGGAAAGAAACCTGCCTTAAAATTTGTGTAAGAAAGACTCTCCTCAGTAAAGGGAAGAAGAAAAAAGTTTTAAGAGCAATATATTACGTCATACACAAAGGCTGTTGACTGATAGGTTATGAAGGACTAAATGGCTTTTATAATAGAAGTGCCAGAGTTACCTCATATCCCGAGCTCTGTTGCAAAGAAAATATGTGGTAGCAGATTTTGAATGCGAATGCGTAGGATTTTGTAGAAAACAAACATTGAAGCAAAGAAATTGAAATGAGAAAAAAAAACTGACCCATTGAGAATGTATGGGACTTTTCAGCACTTTTTTCATCAAACTATGCATTGTGTAAAAAAAAAAAAAAAAAAAAAAAAAAAAAAAAAAAAAAAAAAAAAAAAACTCAAGAAATGCTAAAGCAAAAATCAAAAATAATAATAATAATAATAAATAAATAAATATGTAAGTAAAATTTAAAAAATATCAAGTGAGATTTGTTCTTCTGCATCTAGCAAACAATATATGATGCAAAAAAAAAAACTGAAGCAAAAATAAGTAAATATACATGTAAAATTAAAAAAGATACCAAATGAGAATTGTTCTTTAGCTTTTAGCAAACTATATATAGTGCAAAAATGACCTAATGAGAATATATGAGTGTATGCATTGCAGATAATAATAATAAAAAATAAAAAATAGAAAAATAAAAAGAAAAAACATAGTTCTTCAGAAGACGTGCTCTATGTCCAAAGGACTGTCATATGTGTTCAGTACTCTGTGCTTGACGATTGTAGATGTTTCAAAATAATTGGATCCTCATCATAAAGCAGAAATAACCTAGCAGAGATTGAGAGAGAATATGCGGGACTTGGCAGAAAAACAATCATTGGTCTTTGGCAGTCGTGTTTCATATCCAGCAGACAATCAATTGCGTTCAGTACTTAGGAACGAAAATTCAATTTATAACAATCTTTACACAGAGCTGCTCAATGGACACGGTTGGGCATTTCAGAATAACTTGTAACCTTATAATGAAAAACGGACGAAGCAGAGGTTGGATTAAAATATGTGAGACTATGTGTTCAGTAATTATGGAAGAAAATTCTATGCGTAGAAGGAGAATATCCTTATCAGAAGTATGACGCAAAAATAATTGAACAAACAGACATCTTTACAGAGAGACATTACAATTAGTTCTTGAATTTTAATAGAAGGAAAAACACACTGAATCTAACATTAAGTTCTGTGAAATGTCTCATAATTTGTTAAAAAAGAAGAAAAAAAATGCATAGCAATGTAGAATTTCAGTTTTGCCATTCATGTAACAAAAAATTTACAGTTGTAAATAATAAAAATAAAAAAAAATAAAAACCTCAATTGATGTGTCTAGAGTAATTTTTTTAATGAGGTCTCCTCTATTACAATTTCTTATGGTTTTAAAAAATAAGAAAATGTCATTAAAAAAAACGGAGCATCTTGGGTAAGTTTGCTAAAACAAAGGCAGCAGCTTTTCAGTAGATAAATTGCCTAAATAAACAATGCAGTCATATTTGGTGTTAAAATACCTTCAAACTATCATTTTGAATATTTTAATTTTTTGCTGGTTGAAGCTATTTTAAAAAAAGCCTTCAAAAAAAATCTTAACAAATGCGTAAGAATGCGCAAGCTTTCCTTAAGTCAAAAAAAAAAAAAGAAGAAAAAAACTTTGTAAAAGATGCAGCTTAGATTCAAGTAGAGAAAGCCTTAAAGAAATCATCATTTATGAAAACTGCAGATTTTGTAAAGGTAAATCATCTGCAGAAAATCTGCAATTTATTTAAGGATTAAAAAACATTTTTCAAAGCTGCACTTTTTGGGAAGGTTTTCTATATCTTAATCTAAGCTGCAGATTTTATGAAAGTTTGTTACTTTAAGGAAAGCTTGTTCAACATCGCGAAATTGTTTTGCGAAGGTTTTTATAAAGGTTTTGCGCAGATTTTTAATTTATATTTTGGATGCCCTTTTTGGAACACCGGAATACAGTTATAAAGCGCATAATTTTTTTTAAGAAAAACAATATTAGTACTTTGTTTTGCTATGATCATAACTTATATCACCGAATAGAATTAAGCTTTAATCGAAATTTAAATTTCTTCGAAATTTTCTCATTACACCAAAAATAAAGTTCTTCAGAGTTGTTTCTTTTGTCAAAAACTGTTAGATAAATTTTGATGGATCATTTAAGAAACAATTTTAAATTGTATTGTCTTTAGTTTAAATATGAACTTACTAGATAGTTGGAAAGTGGTCCAAGTCTCTAAGTTCTGTTTGACTGCAAATTTCCCGATTGTAGCGTTCATATAGTTATTGAAACTTTGCCATCCAATATGGAGCATTGGTTAAAATATACACAGCCTTGCTTGACCGATCTTACTTGGATCGATTACACTGGAGAACAATTTTATCTTCTTCTGTTGCATGTGATTTTTAATTTTCAAACGGATCTTAGATATTTTTCGCAACGCTGATTTCAAATCTGTAATCGGCTGATAATACATTTCAATTTATGATGCGATATGTTAAGGACCTGTGTTTTTTGTCTTACGTGCTATTTTCAAACGAAGGAACTAGTGTATGTTTATGTACATAAACCTATGTGTTCTTAATTAACAAGAACATATAAGCTATTGCAGTACATTCAAACAAAAACAAAAAATATTATTTTGAAAAATCTTTAGCTTTCTGAACGAAACTAATTTCAAATTCGCCCATCCGAATAAAGTAAAGTCAAATACTTGCAAAAATTTTAATTTTTTTTTAAATGAAACTGTTAGATTTATTTATGGCAAATATTTAATTTCTACTTTGAGTATTTCTTTAAATGCATCAATGCATCATTTAATTATAAAACTTTAATAACATTTTCTACATCATCATTTTATTTGGAATTTGTACCCCATTTCACAAACGTCTTTAGAATTTAATAAGTTAAAATATAAATCTCTTCTTGAAGAACAAATGGCACTGTAAGACTGTTATTGATTAAAAGAAATATTTAAAAAAAATCACTCTTCATCTAAAATATTTTCTAAGTAGGAATTATTTTTTTATTTTTTTTATTTAGCGTATTTCAATGCTAAGAAACTCATTTTTAAAATCGGGATTCCGCCAAAAGAACTGATGCACTTATTAATGGCATTTAGCTTTGAAATGCTATGTAAAGTAACGCCTACTAAGTAACGCCCATGAGCGATGTGTGCACGCCAAACAGTATGTACCATATAAGGCAGTACTTTTACTTTCGTTACTTGTACCGCCGGTACGAGTAAAAAGTACGTAGTTTATCCTAATTC
>NC_092213.1:76145097-76284321 GCF_043381705.1 Parasteatoda tepidariorum | reverse complement strand
ATTATATTTGATATTAAAATTATATTATACGATTATATTATAAAATTATATTATAATATTCTTCCGAATTTAAAAATAAATCCATAACTTTCAAAATTAAAAATAATTAAATAAATAACTACAATTTTGCAAAAACATTAAAGAACATAAGAATATTATTCAATCAAATTTTAAGTTACTTTGAATTTTCGATTTCCTAGAAATGTACTTTTAAATCGTTACTTTTTTTGCTTAGTACTTGTACTTTTTACTCGTTACTTTTTAAAAAACAAGATATTTACTTTTTACTCGTTACTTTTTTTAAAAATACTTGTACTTTTACTCGTTACTTTTTAAAAGTAACGTTGCCATATATGGTATGTACTATACTGCATAACTTGTCTTTTGTTGTTCTGTAAAAACAGATATGAATTAAATTTTGACTTATTACATTAGAAAGGCGAGTGTGAAATGAGATACACACCTAAAATGTCATTATGATACAGTAAGTGCTACAAAAGTCTTATAGCAATGAATTCCTATAGAAAATATTAATGAAAATCGAAGTAACAAATATTTTTTTTACCAAAAATTCTTGCCAGTTTTATTATAAAATTAATTATTTTATATTCAAAATTTTCAAATCTATTCTACAATATGCTAATAGATTTATCGAAACAAATATACGTAGAGAAACACTACGCCTTAGGGTTCAGTGGTGTTTCATAATTATAATAGTCCTGAAATGAAATGTTAGAACATTTAGGTTTTGTATTTACGTTTTTAAACACGTTCACGCCGGGACCGGTGGGTCACGCTAGATTGTCTCATCTTGGCAGCGCACCGGAGTAAATACTGGTAACAATAAATTGCATTTTTTAGTTTTTTTTCCGGGAATAATAAAAATCCATAACTACCAATTGTTTTTAACGGATGCAATTTTTATATTGAATCGCTTCTTCGCCGTGATAAATTTCCTTACAGTGAATTGTTATTGTTGAGAATAGATTATCTCCTCCCGAATATTATCTAATATTGAAATAGTTCTTCTACCAGTATTTTCACTTTTCCCGCCGTGAACGTGTTAAGTTATTCGCACTTATAAGAAAAATAATAAATTAAGGCGAAGGAAAAAAAACTGGGTCAGGTATCAGATTTTACTACCCTACCATGCCAAAAGAAATGATTATACACAAGTTAGGAGCCTCAAAATGTGGCACAATATTATTTATATATATTTCTTGATGCGTATAATGGCAATAAAATTGAGAAATTGTTGTTCATATACTGCAAATCTAAGTGGGCCCTTATCTCCCCTTAATAATATGTAATTTTCAAACTCGGTTTGGTAATAGATTATAAGATAATATATCACCATACCAAAAGAAATTATTATGGATCCTACAATGTAAAAGAGTTACAAATTCGGACGGCTTGGCCCACTGCACTATAGTACAAATGAAAAATTGCTAGAAATTACTTAAGAAGCTTATTATTAGTCGGACAACCAAGAGTGACCAATTGGGTTAAGTAATAATATGCTAATTATTTAGAAAAGATGATAATTTAAGTTAGGAAATCAGACACAGAAACGTAGTTTCTCCAAATTAGCTTACTTTTTTTTTCAACGTATTCAGATTTCTGATCCCGAAATTTTTGGGGGTAGCTGCAGGGTGGTCCGTTTTTTTAGCGCACTGTGCATACTTATATTTTACAGTGCGCACAATAGAAAACGGACCACCGGCAATAGCTTTTGATCGAATTTATGGATTTTCGCGCTCCAGGACTCAATTTTAATGGTTCGAAGGGGTGACCTCAAATATGCTAATTAATTAGATCGGATGATATTTCAGGTAACGAAATCAGGCATAAAACTTACTTTATATGAATAAGCATACCCTTTTTTCTGACGGATTCGGTTTTCCGATCCCTTAAATATTGGGGTAGCCGCTATCAGAGCTATATATGGTCCCCATAATTGGATCAAGAGAGAGCTCCAAAGTTTGGACCCATTAATGTTAATTTTAAATTTTTGGCACCCAATTATAAAATTCGTTTATCGGAAGACAAATCCATGTAAAATATAACTTTTAGTATGTATTCATTACTTTTTATTATTTCATTTAATAATATTCGAAAAACTTTGGAATTGTAAGGTTTACAATTTTTTTGCATTTTATAGAATGCAACTTTAGATGGCAAATACAAAATTTGAGTGAAATCGGTCGCATAGTTTCTGAGAAATCTAATTTTGATAAAGACATGTTTTAATCATAATAGTAGGTAAAATTGAAACACAATTTCTTTAATTAATTACATACTTTAATCTATCAGTCTATGTCTATTCTCTGTTAAATTGCAATTGTGTGTATTTAATAAGCATGACATATTAATTATTATTAATTAATTAATTAGTTTTAGCAATTGATTAACTTTAATTTCCAATTAATGACATGGTACAGTATGTTAGTTTTATTTACGTCACACTAGAGCAGCATCATAATGGGCTATTGGCGATGGTCTGGGAAACACCTCTAAGGATGATCCAGAGACAACATATGTACGTCACATCCCGTTTAACAGGGAGGACGCATTCACACATGCACCCGCAGATAGTAATTTTGACCTGAACCATTCAGCAACTCCAGGGGCGTAGATTTATTAGGCAAAATTGGAAGACTTTTTGCCCCAACAGATTTAGCGTGCACCTGTCACCATTTTGTGCACGGGACTAACGTCCTACCAGTCGCACTATCCCGCCCTCTTCTGATTTGAACATTTGATTTTAAACATTTTAAAATTCTCGCTTCCATTTTTTTTTTTTTTTTGCGAAATCAAATGTATTGGGAGTGATGCAGATTAAAAATGTCTTAGTTCAGACTGAGCTATGAATGAGAAAAAATTCGCAGATACGAATTTGGGGATATTCCATCAATTTTTTCATGCAACAAGAATAGCTCCTAAGAAATGTCTCTCGATTATGCTTTGCTTGTTTTCTTTTCATCTTTTTAGTCAGGTAAAAATAAGCAGTCGGAAGCGTATTATATGAATGAAGAAATAAATTGAGCAAGTTATGAAACAATTTAATATTTGTGGGCTATAGTTTAAATAAAGTTCTTGTTTTTCTGTCTATATTTGTCTTCTGAATGTTATGGTTAATGTTTTTGTTATAAATTTTTATCAATATGTATATGAAACTGTGTCTTATACATTTATCTAGCTAATCAGTGTTAACTCTGTAGCACTAACTATATCAAGGTTTGTTGTATTCCTGATTTTTCGTTTAAAAACCTTTACTCCTGATTTTTAGCTTATTGCCCTGAATTTTGTGTTCACTCAGATCATTCTACTTTCTCCAAATACATATGCGGTTTTTAAAATAAATGTTATGAAGAATAATTGGATTTGGATTTTCGATCCGATAAATATATATATATTTAATTCCTAATTTTTGCAAAATTTGATATTCTAAACTTAGGAGATGTTTGTTAATGGTATATATCGTTTACGTATGTTGCCCTCTCTCAATTTATATTGGTTCAAACTTGGATTTCTGTCATTTTTTTAAAATGAAACTTAATTTGCAATTTTACTTCATCAAATTAAACTTTTTTTAATTTTGTCGTTAGCCCTATTTATAAAGTACTTTTCCGCTAAAGGGTGTCGTTGTCGATTGGTAAATTTTTTCGCCAAATCGAAGATAGTAATCATTAATAATTACTCTATTTTTAATAATCTGATAAATCCAGTGCCACTATCCAATATGCTCTACATACATTCATATTTAAAGTTAATTGCCACTGTGTAGTATACCATACACTACATTGCTGTATTTTTAAGGTTAAGTGTCACTGTCCGGTATACCTACACTGATGTTTTTATAAACTTAAGTACCACCACTCAGTATACCCTACATATATGTATAAAGGTTAATTGCCACTTCTCAGTATACTCTACTCAGATGTTATTTTTAAGGTTAAGTACTGTCTGACATATCTTTTGTGAAGAATGAATAATATTCACAAGTCTTGAAAACGTGAGGGTAGTGGCTAGTGAAAAACCAGAAAATAAACATAAAAGAGGATTTACCTAACTTTTTGCTTCTGCTTTTTCTCTTAACCAAAGGTCTTCTTAGTTTTCAAACAATAATTGTTTGAATCAAGGAGCATAATAATAATTAATAGATCCTTAGTAATATTTCTTACTCTATAAGTGGCAGACCCTCCAAAAAAATAGAAATAAATCTCGGCATAAATTGAGCATGTCAAAGAGTTATTACTTAAATGCATGATGCAGATATTACGTGTAAATTTCTGAAGGAAAGGAATTTTTTAAATTTTTTTTTTTATTACTTAAAACAGTAATCTTTCTGATTAACGTTCTGCAACGTCGCCGTATTGCCGCAATTCTGCCACTGGGTGTAAAGGTTACTAAAATTATATTACATAAATATCATTTGCATCCATGTATTATATAAATGTCTTTTTGTTCTGACATTTTTGATTGCCATTTACTTTATGCCATTACACTGTGTTGCAGATAAGTTTTGATCAAGTATTTGTGTATACAAAAAACTTCAGTTTTGCACATTGTGAGGATAACTTTTTAATGAATAATTTTGTATTTTCATATGTTTATTGTTTAATTACAGATGGCATCTTCATTGCAAGTTTTTGTTTCTGGTCTTAAGAGCAAAAATGAAGATGTTAGGCTCAAAACAACACGTGAGCTTCATCATTATATTACAACAGAGTTGCGGGAAATGAGCATTGAAGATGTCACCACTTTTCTGGATGAGTTTAATCACCACATTTTTGAAATGGTTTCAAGCTCAGACGTTAATGACAAGAAAGGGGGGATTTTAGCAATCGGTAAGTGTACTTTTTTTATTGAATTTTTAAAAAAAATTTCCTATGGCAGAGGTTACAAAAGGCCACTGATCTAAAAAACATGGTGCTTAGTGTTTTTAAAAAGTGCTTAAAGGTGCTTATTTTCGATTTTCTTTATTTGAAAGTGTTAGTGTTTCTTTATTAGAAAGTTTTTAAAAAGTGCTTAATTTCCCCTTTTCAAAAATGAGATTTTTTTCCGTTACCATGTCGATTTTCGCCTCGTATTATGCAAAAGCGTGCTTTTCACATTGTTTTATTCAACGTTTTCACAATTCATTTCGGCATACCGTCGGTCCATAGCGCACAAAAGATCCAATCGTTTTACACGTTTTCCTAAGGCAGAGGTTACAAAATGGTGTGGGTCCATAGCGCATGAAAGAGCCAATTATTTTATATGTCTGATGAAATACTTGCAAGTCCGTATGTGCGTCTACTGAGCTGGGTTTGGGGAGATTATTGCCTTCTCATGTGCAACTCTGCTGCATTTTGCAAGATATTCTCAATTTCAGACTTCATTTTCCATCCTCTGATATCGAACCAAAAAATCTCTCGATCATTTTATAACGGCTAATATAATCCAGAAAAGAGTTCTTTCTCAGAAACTAGTTATTTTCTCATGAAAGTCCTTGAAAATCATGTTACATTTTAATAACATACATAGTACTTAAAAGCAGGGTTCGTTGATTTAAATCAGCTTGATTTAAATCACGATTTAAATCATGATTAAAATCAAATGATTTTTTTAAAAAAATCATTGATTTAAATCTACTAATTTATATATATATATATTATATTGATTTTAAAAGTTAAAAAACAGTGCTTTAAATTATTGATACTTTTATTATTTTCTTTTCTTAGTTTTAAAATTTATTTTAATTAAATTGCTGCATTAATTAATTTTAGTTAACGAAATTACTTTCTTTCTTGGAGTGTGTTGAACACATTTAAAATTACATGTTTAAAAATCTTTTGATTCTTAACATTGAAAGTACAGATTAAAGTAAATATTTAATGCTGTCTTAATATAGACTTGCATAGCTGTAGAAAGTAAATAAACATGCTTTTTTTTCAAAAAGCAAATGTTAATTAAAATTCTACCTTTTGATTAAAAAAGCATGAAATTCAAATCTACATTATAGTTTATTGATGGAAATTTCTATATTTCTAAAGCTTGAGGTTATATTAAAAAGAAATTACCTTAATATGCCAAAAATAAAAAAAAAAAAAAAAGCTGAGTTCAGATATTTTTTTCCTGATATAGTGTCATTCTTCCCTATCAAAGTCTATTTGAAGCAGTAGGGTTATTAACTGGTTTTTATTTTTCTTCTCATAATATGTTTACGGTATCTTTGAAATTATCAGATTTTCTTTTGTGAAAAAAAATTCCAATGAGTACATAGATTTTTTTAAAAATGTTTTTTAGCTTAACTTATGTATTTTGATATAGGATTAAAAATGAATATTTTAACATAAAAATATATAGATTGAATATTTATTTTTTGATGAATGACAACATTTATAAACACAATCTGTTGCATTTATTTTGCCATTTTATAAATCATGAGGAAAAAAAAAGAGATCACAATTTTAAATTAAAATTATGGTGTGCTAATTGAAACTTTGTGTTACTAGTTAAAGTAGTATTCTTTAAATTATCTATTTTATCTTGTCTTTTAATTTCAATCATGCCCTTGTATCAAAATGGTCGCTATGCATTATAATGAAAAATTATTTTAGTAAGTTAGAGCTTCTAAAATATTGTTATAATATAGTTTTAATATTAATTTAATTTTGATTAAACATTTATAAGGTTTTTTTAATCATAAATTAAAGCTCTTATAGTGTTTTTGAATAGAAATCAAAAAAATCTGATTTAAATCAAAAAAATCCGATTTAAATCAAAATAATCCGATTTTTTTAAAGAAAATCAAAAAAATCACGAACCCTGCTTAAAAGGTGCTTATTTTTTGTTTAAAATTTGACTATGCACCCTGAAAAAGAGAAGAATTAAAAATAACTTTTTGAAACATGAAAGAGAAAGCGTGATGACAAAACTGTCTATGAACCAGGACTATCCCTAGTGCACCAATAACAATTGCACAAAGAAGAGTCATTTATTGCTTTTCAGCATCACATCCAGCATGAAGAGGATTCACGTCCATCTTCTCTTGAAGATTGCATTCCTTGCAGAAAAAGGCTGGGGTAGCCTGGTTGGTATGGCACTGGGCCTATGTCCAAGAGTTCGTGGGTTCAATCCGCTCTGGCCAAAGACTCCCCGTGTAGTAAATGGTGACTGATGCACATTAAATCTCTTGAGTCACAAAGTCCTCCATGTTCCCATAACAAATCAATACCTCTGGGCCTTGTCTTCTGGATTGATTCAAAATTACAAGGCTATGGAGTATGTACATTAGTAGTTGTAAACCCAAAATTGGGTCGGCTGTTCAACGACGGATATAAAATAAAATTGCAGAAAGGGATTTGGAGAATATTAATACAGTAAAGGTGTTTAAGGTTATTTTTTGTAGGCTTTGCCGTTGTATGAAATAAAGCTTTTTTTGCGAATGATGTGCTATTTTCATAACTGTGAGCTTACAACAGTTATGAAATGATGTTTTTGTTAATAATTTGTTATTTTCATAACTGCTGCAAGTTTTCAACAGCTCTTCATGACTGTTAGGACAAGATTAGCGTATCTAAAGCTAGCACTATTTATGTTTTATGTTTATTCTGAAAATGGCACAAAAGGTTAATAGGGAGAAAAGCCACAGTTTTGTGGAAATGAAAAGCTTTGTGGTCTTTTTATTTATTTATTTTGTTTTTTCATAGTTAACTGCAACTGCTTTATTACAGGGCCGGGATAGCCTGATTGGTAGGGTGCTGGACCCATGTCCGAGAGTTCGTGGGTTCGACCCCCGCCGACCGATGCACATTAAGTCTGTCGAGACGCAAAAGTCCTCCGTGTTCCCATAACAAATCAATACCTCTGGGGGTACTGGATTAGAGGTCGATTATTCTCTGATTCAAGTCAAAATTACGATCTGTGGATAAATGAATGGATGTATAAATGGGTCCGCCTTATAAACGGATGCGACGTGTGGTGTGGCTGAAGTCGAATTCTTGGCCATAGATGGCGCCACTGGAAAATGAACAATCACACCCCCTATGCCTAAACAGGTATACGTCAACAACAACTTTATTACAAACGTAGTTAACTAAAACTACTATAGAACTCAGATTATCCGCCACGGATCATCCAATCATTCAATTATTTTAAAAATATTAGTTTTTTTTCTAAAAATAATTAAGAACTTTTTAGTATGCTTATAATAAATATTTTCGATAATATTCAATGATTATTTATTTATTATATTCGATGATCATTATTAAAATGTTATTTATTTCCAAATTTTATATGACAAGAAAAATTTACTTAAAACAACTTGTACTTTCTATTGTTAAATTTTTAAAAGTAATTTATTTATTGAATATATCCCATTTTTTAATTCCATATTTAAGAATCTATTTACTTTTTCACAAAAATTACATAATTTTAGATTTTCCTAAAATACAATTTGCCCTGTATTAATTATTTTCAAAAATAAGCATTATAACAGAAATCCTGATATGGGCCATGAAATTTGTACAAAAACATTTCCTACGTGCTTTAATTATTTATTCTTGAAGTGAGATTGTACTTTTTTTATAAAATGCTTTTATTTATTTAATTATACGGTGTTTTTTATTTTAGTTAATTTGCTTGGGATCAATGTGGGTAACACTGGTACTCGCACAAGCAGATTTGTTAATTATTTAAGGAATCTGTTGCCTTCAAGTGATATAGGAGTTATGGAGTTGGCAGCCTATGCCATTGGGAGACTTGCCTTAGCCAGTGGTACATATACTGCTGAATATGTCGAATTTGAAGCCAAAAGAGCATTTGAATGGTTAAGTGGTGATCGACATGAAGCTAAACGGCACGCTGCTGTGAGTATATTTTTTCACTTACATTTATCAGCTAACATGAATGCCTTCATTTTTAGAAATTACACTGTCAAATATAACAGACTCAGTCATCTGCGTGAAAATGGATGTTATAACGTGGATGTTATATTTATGATCTGACAACAAGGTGCATAGTTTTTTTAAAAGGTGCTTATTTTTGATTAACGTTTTTTAAAGACCCTTAAAAGTGCTTTTTTCATTCGGGGTTTGTAAAAAGTGCTTAATTTTCCATCTTTTAAAAAAAGATTTTTTCTTTACCTTGTCGATTAACGTTTTAAGTTACAAAAAACGCATGATTTATATTTTAACGAGTTATTTTATCATGATTATGTGAAGTTATTGAATGTGTTTCTAAATTTTATTGATTTTATGTTTTGTTTCTAAATTAAGAACTTTAAAGGATAGAATTTTTTTATTACTTTTTTTATTGCTGCACAGATCCTAATTATGTTTTTTTTTTCTTTTGGAAAGTTATTAAAAATATTTTTTGAGTGCTTGAAAAGTTTTTAAGGTGCTTATTTTTTTGTTTGAAAATCTGGCAACTCACCCTGAACAATGATATATTTTAAAAAGAATAAAGAAATTAATAGAATTATTGATAGCTCTAAAGCTATGATAATACAAACTGTTAATATAAGAATTAAACTTCTGTAGAACCCTGATTATCCAATACTTATGGAAAGGTATATCAGGTTACTGGGGGAACTTTTTTAAATTGATTTTGTAAGTATATAAATATTAAACTATGAGTAAAACTACTCTAAGTAATTAGCGACTAAAATAAGGTTTAATAAAGACCCTCACTTGTGTTTTAATACTTTACTATTTTAAGTGACGATTACAATATCATAAAAAAGGAATCATTGATAATTTTTTGCTTTATCGAGATGTCCCAGCCACAGGCTTAGCTCTATCATTTAATATTACTCAAATGCAGGAATTTTCCCTCGTGCAGTGGGAGCGATACCATACTCACCAACAGTGCTCTAAACTACTAAAGTATAGGGAGTTTCTTTGGTTAGACAAATATTAGTTACTTTTTTCCTACCTGCTGCTTCATAACACACCTTCATATTAGGTCCTAGTAACACCACTGAATTTTAGTTTCGTTAATTATTACTGTACTTGTACTATATAGGACAAAATTAGGAAATTTTCACTAATGACCAATGGCAGCATTTTTAATAGGGGGCTCTTTTTTAAAACATGTAGCCATTTTTTTCCAAAATTAAAGATTTTAAACAATAAAAAAAACTATTGATGTTTTTAATGTAAAGCATTCCTTTTGAAGTATTTTTCTAGTTATAGTAAACATTTAATGGCAAAATTTCAAGAGGCAAACATGAAGTAAAGTAATTTTCAAAATATTATGAGATATTAATTATGATTCCATATTTATTAAAAAAATAATTATTAAAAGCGCAGGAGGTGTATGTTGAAAAAAATCGCAATTAACAGGCAATTTTTTAAATTTCCACTTACTATATTTAGTCACCCTGTGACCAGTTGTCACTCTTAAGTTTGCCCTGTACTGTAAAGAGTTCTACTGTAGTAACAAGTACTGTAAACGCGCAGGAGGTTTATGTTGAAAAAAGTCGCAATTAACAGGCAATTTTTTAATTTCCACTTACTATATTTAGTTGGCCAGTGGTCACTATTAATTTTGCCCTATACTGTAAAGAGTTCTACTGTAGTCTTATTCATATTGTGTATAAAAGTGAATTTTTTCAATATTTTAAATGCTATATATTTTTTCATAGGTTCTTGTGTTAAGAGAGCTTGCCGTTTCCACACCAACTTTTTTCTTTCAGCAAGTGCCTCAATTTTTTGAATGCATTTTTAATGCACATAAGGATCCTAAAGTTAGTATATCTGTTTTATTCTTTTCTTCAGCTTTCTTAAAACTATTTATTTTTTAAGGCTAATTATATTATGATGTTCAGGGGTCGCATTTCCCCTAAAATTCATAAAATTCCTAAAAGTATGTGCAAACCCTAAAATTCCTAAAAATCTGATAAAATTTTGTTGGTGTTCCTGAAAAATTAGAGTTATAGGCTAAATATAAATAAAAAAGCAATAATCAAAAATATAAGAATTTAACTACATTAATTAAAACTGTTTTAATTTTGCCACATGGGAATTCTGATCCTGAGAGAGAGGTTTTTTGATTATTAAATAAAGCAATGCTTAATGTGAGTCACCATGAGAATACTATTATGTCTCTTAGACTAATCAAAGATACCATTCGAAATTATGGAGGAGTGTTGAAGATCACCACAACACTATTGAGGGCAGTAAAAGAATCTCACAAATCATATCAAGAATATTTTAGAAAAATGATCATGATTAATTTGTTTTTCTCTAACTTCTAGTTTTGATTAAGAAGGTAAAAATTAAATAAAAATCCAAGTTGTTGTTAATTTATTTTTTCTCTTGATTTATTCTCACTTTTGCCTGTTCCTGAATTATGCACTTAATTTCTGATAGGTAATATGTAAAGTTGAAATTTCATTTTTACACTTTAGAGATTTCATTCTTGACTTAATAAATTTCAGAGCTTTATTTTATGGCTTGAAATTATTTATGATATGTGTGGATGAATTGTAATAATCTTCTGTTATGTAATAAACTACCGTGTGATCTGTGTTTATCCTAGCAAAATCATATATTACCCCTAAAATTTACCTAAAATTTTTTGAAAAAAGTTCCTCAAATTACCCTAAAATTTAAAAAAAAACTTTGCTGCTACCCCTGGATGTTGATAGATTTTAAATTATAACACAGGGCTTCAAAATTTGAGTTTTTGAAATATAGATAGGTACTCATGATTGGAAACTTCATCTTACGCTGCAGAACGGATTTTTTGTTGTAAATTATGTGCCTCTTTACAGGTACTTTTGTTTATCTAAATGATCTTAATTTTACATTAATTTTATGTTTTCTAATGATTATTCTCGAAAACGGTATTGAATTGCCGGTTATTGTCAAAAATGGCAATTTTTAATCTTAATTTAAAGATTTGACAAGCATATTGACAATCTCTCAAATACTTAAATTAGGATTAAAAATCCAATACTGAACAAATTTAAATGCTATTTTCAAGAATAACTGTTAAAAAGCTTAAAATTAAGATGATTTAGATGAATAAAAGTACTTTTTCTAAGTTAACTGGAAACAGTTTATAGCAGGGAAGCTATTGTTTAATGAAACTTTATGAATCAAATATTTAGTTTTACTTAAAAAAATATTAAAAAATTCAGAACCTAATTGATTTACACATGCTAAAAAGTAGTCTTGAAATAAAAGTTTTTCTTTAAATTTCTGTTCTTTTTTTTAAATAAAATGTTTCGTTGAACTAATTTAAATCAAGATAATACTTGATATTTAAGCTTTTTAATTTCAGGCATTTGAATTCATTGATATTTACCTTTTTAAATTCTTTGTTTGTTCTCATTGATCACCATTTTAAAAGTTTTTTTTTTGTCCAATATTTTAAATTTCATCAAACTTTTATTTTATTTTCTTCAATTTTGTTTTTATTGATTCAATAATTTTCTTTATGAAAGTTAAAATTTTTTAAATAATTTTTTATAATCTTTTTTCTTTCCAACTACCCTTGAATTTTTGATATTTTATCTTATATGGACGAATTAAAAAAGACTAAATAACAAATACTAAAATGCAGTTTATTGTCGAAATAGATAACAAAAAAATTTCTTATGAATAAGATATCTGTATAATTTTTGTTTTTGCATATCACATTTGATGATTTTATTGATTTGATTTATTTTTATTTAATTTGTAGCCTCAAATCCGGGAATCTGCGGCTGCTGCTCTAAGAGCTGCTTTAGTTGTGAGAGCACAGCGAGAGACAAAAGAAGTAACCCCACCCCTCTGTTACAGTGTATGTATATTTAACGTTTGTTTTATATTATAAAGTGATCTGTTGAATTGTCAGTCACTAAAATAGTAATTCAACAAATTTCATTAAAACTTGTTTAGTGAAGAATATTAATGAAATATAACGAGCAAATAAGAGTGCAAGGGGTTTTTATCTTGTGGTTTTAAGACCACACTCCGTCTGCAGTGTGTTCTTTTCAAGTCAAGAAACCAATCCCTGCCTTCTTACATTCTAAACATTGTATGTGATGCTTTGAAATATAATCAATAAATTTCGAAATTTTAAGTAGAAATAAGCTTAGTATTGAAAATAGTAAAGATAGCTCTTATTTGATTCAAAATATTTGGCCACCCAAATATTAAGTTGCTCTTTATTTGGTCAAATTCACTCATTAGTATAGTGATTAATGTTGAAAAATAGGAGCCAGCTTACTAAGTATAGTATATTGAAGACATCTATTACTACTCAAAAATTCACTTCATGGAAAAGGTACAACTATATTTATTGAATATAAATCTTTAAATATAAAGTAAGAAAAACTACATTCAAATAAACTAAACATAACTCTTTAACATCACATAGCTCTTTCTAAACATAACATAAGAGAAGAAACATCCTCTAACCAAAGCAAAGATATAACTAACTAAAACCAGAAACACCCACTTCCTTCTAGCTGAGATAACAGGAAGTGACCCAACTTCCCCTAGGAAGTGACCCAACTTACCACAGGAAGTGACACAGCCAAGAGGAAAATACTGTTTACATTTCTATTTGTTTACATTTTACCAACAATACGTTCCTGATGTTAACATGGTGCATAGCATTTTTAAAAAGTGCTTAAAGGTGCTTATTTCCAATTTTTTGTTATTTAAGAGCCCTGAAAGGTGCTTTTTTCATTGGGTGTTTTTAAAATGTGCTTAATTTTCCCTTTTCAAAAATGAGATTTTTTTTCGTTACCATGTTGATTTTAGCCACCTATTATGCAAAAGCCTGTTTTTCACATTGCTCTATTCAACGTTTTCATAATTCATTTCGATGTACCACCAGTCCATAGCGTATGAAAGCGCCATTAATTTTACATGCTTGATGAAATACTTGCGAGTCCATATGTGCTTCTAATGACCTGGGTTCGGTGAGATTATTGCCTTCTCATGTGCAACTCTGCTACATTTTGCTAGATATTCTCAATTTCAGGCTTCATTTTCTACCCTCTGATATCGAACCCCAAAAATCTCTCGATTATTTTATCATGGCTAATATAATCAAGAAAAGAATTCTTTGTCAGAAACGAGTTATTTTCTTATGATCATCTGAAGTCTTTGAAAATTATTTTGCATTTTGCTAATATATATAGTGCTTCAAAATATTTTTTGAGTGCTTAAAGAGTACTTAAAAGGTGCTTATATTTCGTTGAAAGATTTGGCTACGCACCCTGATTAATAGTGTTCTACATGAGCACTATGTTTCCGTAAATTATCTGACTGATTAAAGAGAAATACAGTAGGGAACCGATTATCCGGAACGATCGGGACCATCGCTATTCCGGATAAATGATTTTTCCGGTTTTCTGAATCTCTACAAAAAGCCGTTTGTTTATTGTTAAACCTAACAAAAAAAAATATTTTTTTGGAATTAATCTTAAAAAGAAGAAAAAACGATGAAGGAATACACTAATGATTATTTCCAAAATGATGGTAAGGTAAACATATTTCAAAAAAGAAAAAAAAAATCCTAAAATCTTATGAGGAAAAAAAATTTTTTTTTTTTTTTTTTAAATGGCGCAAAAATGTATTAAATTTTGTTCCGGTTATTTGGTTTTCCGGTTTTATGATTTCCGGATAACGGGTTCTGTACTGTTTATAGAGAGGAAATTATTATTTTTTTGCTGTTTGAGGTTTATTACTTAGTTGCCAGCTGTTACATGGTAATCTGGGAGAATATGGTAAAATCATGAAAATATCAAAGAATTTTATTAAAATACTCAAAAATCAGAAAAACGAATCAATTTGAGTTTGAGGTACCTAAAAGATCAATGTTATTCCTCAAAATGTTGGTCTTGTTATAATTTTTTTTCTAAAAAAATAATGACAAAAAATTTTGTATTTTTATTACAATAATTTTTCTAAAAAAATTTTTCATTTTCAACTTACTAACAAGTCTGTTTTTATATATTCTATGTATAAGAATAAGGCATAATTAAAATTTTAATAGCAAAATGTGTACAATCGGTTACATTTTACAACTTTTCTCCTGAATATTTTTGTAGCTACAATGGGATTGGAAAAGTGAACGGGAATTCATCTATCGGCTGTCATAATGCAAAAATCGCTGTAATGGGAGGATCATGATGTGTTTATTTTAGAAGTAAAGGCATGCATACTTTACTCCTAAAAAGTAACAAACTTTTGTTACAAAAAAATTTAATGAAGAAACAATATAAAGAGTTTAATATCTTTTTTAAACTTTTTTCCAGCTTTCATATGACGTAGCTGCAAAAGGATTAGAAGAAGCTCTGAAAGAGAAGGGTGTTGCACGTGATGACAAAATACACGGATCACTTCTAGTGCTTAATGAACTTCTTCGCTGTAGTAATTTAGATGGAGAGGTCAGTAGTAATTGGCTTAAATCTTATTTATTCATTTACCAGGTTGACTTAAGAAAATGTCTGTTTCTATTTTTAAAAAAATTTCTTAGCTTCTATTGGACAAATGAAATGAAATTTTTATTATGAATATTTTATAATGTTCTGAAATTTTTCTTAAATATTTTTTTATTTTCCAAATGGACTTGTTGACTATGTCTGATTGTGCAAATGGGGAAATTCAGGCAGCCCTGGAAAAAATTTTGATCAACCATTTTAATATGCTTAACCATGTGACCATTGTTAAATATGCTACTATTGGTTTAGAATGAAATTTCCTAGTATTGTTTTATTCTAGCTTTAAAATTCTTCTGTATTTTGTTAAAGGGCATCAAAGATAAGCACACTCGCTATAGTCAGTTGTTGTCCGCTCTAAAGCTCCACAAATTCAAAGCCACTGGGGTCAACATTAATCTTTACTTTCCACACATTTATGACAATGGTCACTTTTACTTTCCAGGCAAACAGGTATACATCAATCTGCAGCTGAGTAAACTTTGAGCTGGTTCTGGGGATAGAACCCTGGTCCTACTTAATTAGATCTCAATACATTTGTTCATAATGCTATTGGGACTTTTTAAAAGTGGTTTGTCACTGCAACTGTTCACTCACCTAATTAGATTGCAAAATTTCTAGATTAATTTGAAATTTAACATTTTTGCCAAACTATTACTCAATTCTACTGCCAAAGTTAGTAAAGAAAAATGTACAAAAAACAAATGTCAAGTCTCAACAATGAGTGTTAATACAAAATTCTAAAAATGAGTCTGTTTTTAAGCATTTTCTAGTATAAGCATTTATATTAAATCGTGTTATCTTTTGTGATTCCAAAGCGGCTATTCTTGCAATGAATTTTAATTCAACCGCTGCCTCCTCTGACATCTTTGAGTGCAAAAAACTCCTGTTAGGGCTACATAATCTTTCAGAACAAGTCTTGCGGTGGATTCCGGGACACTGCAATGCTGCTGGTAGTGAATAACGGACTACCTAGCTAAGCTGGGTGTTTTTATCTTACAAACAGCAAGGAATGCTACCCCTTTTGAGAACTAAAAAAGATAGAGATCTTTAACCAAACAGTGAGAAATTTTGACAAGATCTGGTGGAATAATCTCCAACTAGGAGGCTCCGCCCCCTGCTCGCTAACGCTTGCCATCCCCCGAGAATTGCTACGCAATCCTATGTGGTTCATGCCGTGAACCATGGCTCGCTCGCCAATGAACACAATGTTCTAGCACAAAGACATAATATATTATCATCAAAGACATAGTATTTTATCATCAAAGACATAGTATTGTACTTATGTAGAAGAATTCTACCAATGTTCTTATTGACTTTTAAAAAAGTATATTAGCTATTTAGATTGTACATGGTGAAAAAATCAAAACATTAGCTAAATAAGAAACATATTAGCAAAATAAATTATCAAATATTGCTTCACTAATATTCTGCATTTTAAAGCGTGAAAATTCAATGCATAAATAAACGCGAAATATAAAAAAATTCAATGTATTCAATACAAACACTTAAACGTTTTTTGACGTTTAGGTAGCTCCCAGTAGAAAAATATCAATTCAACAGAGGCCTTTTAAAGCATTCGCACTTCAATTAATTAATTCCTAATTGAGTTTAAATTAAATATTGTCATGTTTTTAGTGCATGAATCTGAATTGAACAACCTGATAATGCTCACTCTGGTTATTGTTATCTGGTTGCTCACTACGTGCTCTTGTGCGCCAAATCCAATCAATTAAAAATGAAAACTGTTGCCAGCGCGAGAAAAGAAATATCATCGGTTTTATTGATACATACATACGTGCGTATTAGCGTTTTATATAATATAGATATGTCCCGAAGTGGCCTAGGTGTAGAGCTGTTGGCGAGTTTCGCGAGGCTACTGGACACATCTGCCTCTTTAAACATCTTTAATGTATTAATATTGTCTAAGACCTTTCTGCAGGCTCCGCAATCTTTGGGAGGAAATGGGTGCTAACCATTTTCATCGTTGCTGTGCAATAAATGACATTAATGGTACTCTAGGGACATTCATAGCTGCTAACTCTACTGGATTTACGAGTAAACTACTGGATTTTGCCAGTTTCTCCTGGCTTGCTGGTTTAATAAAAATTCTAATGGTTTTGGAAAATTCCCTAAAACTGTGTGAATTTCTTAAAATACTAAAAATACTGTAATTACTTAAAATAATTACAGTATTTTTAATTACAGTATTCGTAAATTACTTAAAATG
The DNA here is from genome assembly GCF_043381705.1 of Parasteatoda tepidariorum. Classification (NCBI taxonomy): domain Eukaryota; kingdom Metazoa; phylum Arthropoda; class Arachnida; order Araneae; family Theridiidae; genus Parasteatoda; species Parasteatoda tepidariorum. Next base: position 76,266,661 of record NC_092213.1, on the reverse strand, counting down.
CTGTATTGAAATAGAATTTTTATACAATTTATTGCTAGCTTGAATATTTAAATAAATATTACTAATACATAATGACGCAAGCCTCATTTTTAATAATCCGTTTAAAGCTTCTTCTTCTTTTTTTTTTTTTGGTTCTGAAATTTTCAATTTATTTTTATTCAGAAATCTCTTTTTAAACTAATTAAAAAAATCTTTGAAGTATCAATAATAAATTACTTGTTTATTAGTATTTAAAATTGTGAGTTAACATAATAAAAAACATTTAAATTTAATTTCATTTAATGTCAATCAAAAATGGGAAATATTGCAGACCATTTATAGAGTTTACAGTAAAAAAAAATTTGTATTTTGATTAAAATAAAAATTCCTGAAATTCCATATATGTAAAATATTTAGTATATTATGCAACAGTTATCAGGAAATTTCTATTTTGTAAAATCTACTGGATTTTTTCCTATCCATGTTGGCAGCTATGGACATTCATGGTTCATAAACTTTTCTGCCACACACTTTTTTCTTTCTTTTAATGTTATTTTTCAATTCTTCTCTAATTGTGGTTTTCTGTAACCTCGGCCATTGGAAATTTAAAAATAATATTAAATACTAGTTTGATGAGCACCCTAACTGAAAAAATAAATTGTCTTAGTCCTTGTGTTATTATTATAAATAAGTTCAACTGTAAGAAGTATTTTTGTGCACAAACTGTTAACTGTTAAAAAATTAATTAGGCCAAACACAAAATAATTAGTATTCATTATTCTATGCATCCTTATCTCATCACTTACTTACCATTTTTGTTTTAGATGACACGACAAGAATTGGAGGATAAAATTCAACAGCAAGCATCTCACGAATCAGGCCAAAATCGATATAATTTTTTGAAAGAGCTTGGAACAGGATCGTTGAGTCGTAGCTTCAAGGCATTCCACCAACTCCATCAAAACACCCAGAATGGGTCTCATAAAGGAGCTGGTCTCTCTGCTGTCGTCAAATATCACAAGGCCCTGGGTACGTACCCCGGAGATGTCGTGTCTACCAGAAGAATACAAGTTTATGAGAGCAATGCATGCAAACAACTCATCGCAGAACATTTTGACACTGTAAGTCTTTTCTTTATTCCTGCTTTGTGTAACATCAAATTACAATTACCAGTGATTCCGCTAGATTTAGGAGAGTACAGGTCCTTCCTTCTCAGAACTTCCGAATTTCTGGGACATTTTTTACTAAAAGCAGGTCCTTATTTAAAATTATACAAAACTTTTCTTTAAAGATATACATAAAATATAAATGTTTTATGATTAAGAAAAAAAATGCGTAAATTGATTCAGTAATAATATGTCAAGAAAAATAAAAAGCTAAATTATTTTCATTTTTTCTTCTGTTTTTTGCCCAGAAAAAAAATTAATTATTTTGTCTTCCTTTTTAAAATTTTTTGTGGTAGAGAATTATGCGTCAAGGAAAGGACAGTGCTATTACTTAATAGATTACTATTTATGTGAAAAACTTATATGAAGTGCATATTGATTATTTAAATTAAATTTTTTAAATTTGGATAAATTACTTTCCTAGATTGAAATTCAAGTAATAAGTAAGTAAGAAGTAACATAAATATCCGTTCAAAAGTTAATGTTTGGCAGTTTGAAACATTTCTAGTATGTGTTTAGTATTGCCTTCTTCTGTTATTGGTTGGTAAATTTATAAATGAAGTATAAAAATAGATTTTGAAAAAACAGCTTATTGATTGAATTTTTTTTAAAACTCATTGTGAGTTAATTTAATTTTATTTTAAAATTATATGTCATCAAACTTGTAACTAACTTGTAACTCTTTATACAGAAATCCTAGAGTATATATTTTTTATGAACATTTTTTTAGATTTGTCAACAAGTGCTTAGGTACAGAAATTCAAAAAGCATCTATATTCAACAAACTCTTCTGAATATTATTCCTCGACTGGCTGCTTTTTCAACAGAAAAGTTTGCCAAAAGGTAATAGATAGTGATGAGTTGAATATTCAAGTGTTTATAATTCAGTCATATTTGTATTAAGTCTTATTTGTTTTAAAAATCTATTTTATTTTATTTCTTTTATATTTGCAGGTATAACTTTAATAACTTTTGATTTAATGAGTAGATTTTCACATACTTATGCTCATTTTTAATTACTTAAGGTATTGACTTTGAATGTACATATCAATTAGATAGAGCAAACAATATTTTAAATTACAAAATCTGACACAAAAACACACTTTCGCTGAATAAACAAATTTTTTTTCAATTGATTTGGATTTTTGACCATCAAAATAAGAAGGAAGTAGCTAGAATCTAAAAAATATGGCCCAAATAATTTGATTAGGACAACTGTTTAAAGTTTAGATTCCTTAAATTAATTACACTTTTTGCATATTTTGCCATCTGAAAAAAAAAAGAATTGTAAACTTTTTTACCTCAAGAACTATTAGACTTATTCCCTTCTAATTTTAGGTTTAAAACAACTTAGATCAAATTGGTGGAGAGCTTTATACATTTTTTGATTCAAACTTTGTTCAACCATTAGTAAATTAAGTCAAGCAGCATATTGAATAATTAAAAAAAAAAATTTTTTTTACATTGACTGAAAGAATCTTTTGAATAAACAAGTTTTATAATTGTAAGTAAAAATTTTTTTGGTTTGCTTCATTAACAATAGAAACTAATTCTAGACTGAAAGTATATATTTGCCCAAAAGCAGTCAAAATTACTGGAGTGTAAGAATAACTAATGTGTAAAGAAATTTGTTTAAAATTGTTTTTTAATATTTTTTATATTATTAACAGTTATATAACAAGTTATTAGTAAGTATTAACAATAAAAAAAATATATGTTGTACAAAAAGTCACACAATTCTAATAAATTGTGTCATTATATGCATCATTGTTTTTCTAATTGAGATTAAAAAGCAGTCAAAATGATTTCCTTGGCAATCTAGTATTAATTCTTGGCAATCTAGTATTAATTCTGTGTAAGAATTATTTCTGATAGGGAAATTTATTTTGCATAACTTTCTTAATTAATTTATAATTTAGTATTATCCACTTTCACTCATATAGTATATATTTCTTTTTTAATCCTTTTTAATATTTTTCATTTTAATATTTTTTCCTTCTATGTTGTTGCTTACTTCTAATTATATTGTTATTATAATATTATTATAACTTTTTTTTTAAAGAATGTTAAGTTTTTATTTTAATGGAGATCCATTAAAAATATGATATCAGCTTTTGCTGTAATTTTAATTCCAGAACACTTAGCAAAATTTTGTTTTTGTTCATAATAATTTGTGATATAGCCCTGCTATATATTTAGTATCCTGTTTTACACTTTGTATGTAAAAAATGCCCTAAGTTGATTATCTGATATTTTATTCCGAAATTTTTAGTTTTATAATAATTTGTTTATGGAATAAATACCAAAATGAAATCATGATGATCATTAATAATGTTAAATTTGAATTTTCTTTGTGATTAATCTGGATGAGAATTTGAAATTTAGTTAGAAAACTAATTTAGACAACTAAGATGCATTGTTAGAATGATTCTTTGTATTTTTAGCTATTTGAATGAAACAATGATACATTTGTTATCCTGCTTGCGCCGTGAGAGGGAGAGATACAATGCGTTCAATGCTGTGGGTCTTTTAGCTGTAGCTGTTAAGTTGCATATCAACCCTTTTATTCCAAAGATTATGGAGGTTATTCGATCTTCATTGCCTTCTAAAGACGTGGTTATTAGGTAAACTTATGTTTTTATCAGATTAATATTTGCAGGAATGTTTTTTTTTTAATTTCAAATACATTTGTACAGATTTTTTCTGTTTTATCCGATTAATATCTTTTGAACTATTTCCCAAGAATGCTAAATATTTAAACCAATGTTTTACTTTTTTTTTTTTTTTTTTTTTTTTTTTTTTTTTTTTTGCTATGCCCATCCTAAACTTTTCTAAAACACTTGTGTCCCCCTAACATATGCGTAATTTTTAGCATTCAAAAATTGACCTTTGACCAACATTCGATTGACAAAAATTTGACCCACATTCAAAAATTGACAGGTTCACTAAAGAAACTTGTTGACTGTTATTTATCAAGCAAACGCTGAAAAAATGCATAAATTTAAATCATAAACAAAACCCTCTCCTTTTTTCTGTTAGAAAAAAAAGAAGAAAAAAAAATAAATGATGCTTTTTTAAACATTTTTATTTATTTTTTTTAAAAAATTTCAGCTGCAGAAAATTAACAACGTCCTGATAACCATACAAAACAAACATCCTAATTTAACCATCAATTTGCCTTGATCTATTTAACTGTTATTATAAAGCAGTTGAATACACATACAGTATCCAACAAACAATTATGCAAAAAAAAAACTCACTTTCAGTTCTTGATATCTTTTCAAATTTTTTAACATATTTTACTTTGCTTAGTGAGCATAAATAACATAAGACACTGTACTATAATAATTGTTTAGGCATCAAGATGTGGTGGTATCAGGAAAGGAAACGTGTGAAATCTTATTATAAATTTTTATTTATTCTACAAAATTAAATACAACAAATTATTTTTCTTAAATTTTTATATAAAAGGAGCAATATAAAATCTAATATTAAATTAAGTTGTGTTAAATAAATTGTGAGGATAGTAGTTGTCGGCAATGTCAACCTTCATATATAGAAAAGGTACCCCAACATAGAATCGAGTTAACATGTCTTATATACTAATGTATTGGAATTGTATTTTTGCAGTGGTAGACACACTACAGTACTCCCCCACCAAAATTATAGCTGGTATTGAATTCAATTGATACTTAGTATATATCTACCACTACAAAAATACAGTTCCAATTCCCTAGCATGTAAGATATGTTAACTCGATTCTATATTGGAGTAACATTTCCTTGATGAAGGTTGACATTGTCGATAACTGCTATCCCCACAAAATGATAGTGTTTAATGACAATTGCTTGAAAACTTACCTTTTGTTCTAGCATTACATTTATCAGATAAAAAAAGCTTTTAAGATAAAACTGGATATTTTTTTCTACATTAAGAAGAAAGTTTTAAAAATAATTTTCATTGTTTTAGTGTCTGACAAGTTTATGCATCATAATATTCTGTTTTATTAACATATTTAAAAATTGTGTAGTGTCATTTTAATAATAATAAAGAATATGAAAATATATGTATTCTTTATTTTTTCTACTGCAGAAAGAAACCACCTCCCATAGAACCAGCGGTTTTTACTTGTATCAGTATGCTAGCTAGAGCTGTTGGACACAACATTATGTCTGACATTAAAGAACTGTTAGAACCTATGATGGCTACTGGTTTAAGGTAAGTACCATATTTTAAAATAATAAATCATTACTCGTTATAAGAATTTTGAACCAGGATAGAAAGTTTCTTCCATAGGAGGAAAAACAGACCTGCAAGAAACAGGTTTCTTTCAACCTGCATAGAAGAAATAGAAAAAAATTATTTTTTAAAAAAAGTTATCAAATATTGAAATAATGTTTCAAACAGTTTATAGTTGCCGTGAAGTTTAAATAATGTAATATTAATTTTTGAGTTATTTAATATATCGTTTTTAGATAAGTAAAAGCTATTAACAAATTGGTAGAAAGTATAAATTTAATGAATTTCTTAAGAAACTATATTAGTAGTTCTTCAATATTTTAAATGAATGAGTTTAAAATGTAATTTTATAATTATGAGAATTTTTAAAATATAATTAAGTTTTATTAATAGTTATACTAAATTAACAAATTGCATACTAGATCTTTACACTAGTACTAATCACACACTAAATTCACAATTACAAATAGTTTTATAATCAAACGCTATTAAGTGTGACTACTCAAATTGACTTTTTAATAATATGATTATCGATTTTAAAATTTTGAAAAATTTTGAATTAAATGAAAATTATTTTTCCTTTAAAGAATGATGTGAAAATTTGTTGATGTTCTAGTAGTATCTTAAATTTAATTAGTTTAAATTTAATTTGTTTATAATATTGCAAAATAGTTATTTTTAGTTTTTTCAATTCTGTCCAGTTTCTTTTTTCCTGATTAGTTTCTTCTATTATGTCAAGATTCTTTTTCTGATTAGTTTCTTTTTTATACTGTTCAGTTTCTTTTGTTTTTCCAGTGTTCTGGAAAGAATAAATTTCATTCAATCAAAATCCTAACCCTGATTTTGAAATGCCCAATTGAAATTTTCTGAAAATGAGCTAATGTTGATATTTTATTTCTGTCATGTATTTCTTAGTTGCTTGGCCTAGAGCAAAATTATATCTTACGCTCTGCTGCAAGACTTGTTAACTGCAAATGTTCTGCACTTATTGCAAAAGACGAACTTTTACTAAATTATTAAACATTAGGTAAAATTATAACATATTAGGTAAATTATTTTTCTTTTTTTCTTTCTAGTTTTGTTTCTGCAAACAAACCCAAAAGTTGCACAAAAGGAACAGTTGATTAGTTGAATTTTAAATTAAGTATAAATGTCTGCATGACATATTTTTTATTCTGCAAGATGTGTTTGCGTGATATATTTTTTACTTAATTTGTTAACTTTAAATATGATTGTTTCAATTTTTTCGAGTGCTCCTCACACTATTGTATTGATATATTTTGCTTTTGCTACATTAATACAATATTAGAAAGCACTCTTTTTTATGGATATAATGGTGTGAGTTGACGAAGAGAGTATATCTTTTCATTTTTTTTGTTTTTCAATTTTTTAATACATGTTTTTTTTAAAATTTTTTTTTTAAAAAATATTTTATTTCGATAATTTTTCCTCTTCTCTTTTCATTAATCTTTATTATTTTCTATGTTTCCTCTATATTTTTAGCTTATATTAATAATTATAATATATTTAGCATAAATGTATTTTGCAGCCCATCGTTGACTGCCTCTTTGCGTGAATTGGCCACTGAGATACCACAATTGAAGAAGGATATTCAAGAGGGTCTTTTGAAGATGTTATCTGTCGTTCTGATGAGGAGAACCTTGAGACACCCAGGAATGCCAAAACATTTAAGTAGTCTACCCCCTTCTTCGAGTAAGCATTTTTTTCTGCATAGCCCAGTATTTCTTCATGTGATAGAATTTCCAGATTTTTTTTTTCTCTTTATAAAGTGCAAAATATTTTTGTCTGAAGCAATTAATCACTTTTAAAAATGTAAAATTTAATATACATTGTTAATTTGTACGAAGTTTCTACGTGAGGAAATGAACATAAAATTGAAAACTCTGGTTTTAGTTTTATGGTCTATCTCCTACATATTAATAGACATAAAATTACAAAAAAAAAAAAAATAATAATAATAATATTAATAATTAACTGCATAAAATTAAAAGCACTGAACTTTAAACTCGTTTTTCTTAATTGTTTTCTAAGATTTAACTGTCATTTGAATAAAAGTAGACTTTCAGAAGTCACATATTTTTAAAGAAGATAACTAGTAAAATTTTTCTTGGATGTATTCTGACACATGATTGGGAAACAGCTTAAAATAAGTTATATTTTTTTGACCCATCTAAAGTTAACAAGATTCTTGAAATTTTGGTTTAAGAATTAAAAAAAGAAAGAAAGTAGTTCAGATTATTGTTCACTAGCAAGTTTTAAATAAATAAAATGTTATTAATCTGAAACAGAATCGCGTTTTATTATTTTCATAAGCAGAAGTTCGAAGCCATTTTGAAGTTTTCTTTTAATGGTTAAATTTAAACAGTTGTAAACAATTTAAACATTTAGACTTAAAATTTAAATCTGTTCTTTACTATCTTTTATTTGTTTTTTAATTTTATCTTTTATTATGTACCTTTTATTACTTATCTTTTACCTTTATCTTACAATTCGAATCTCTTCTTCTCTTTCTTTACTTTCTTGTATCTGTTTTTTAATTGTATCTTTTATTACTTATCTTACAATACAAATCTCTTCTTCTCTTTGTTTACTTTCTCATTTTGTATAATATGTATTTATATTGGGAATTTGTATCTTTTATCATTTCTTTCAATATAGTTGAGATAACAAAACCTTTGTCATGTAAAAATATTAGAACAAATTTCTTACATTATTACTGTCTTTGGCCATGGCCAGAAGTTTTTCAAAATGGTGAATAAAACTAGAAATCAAAGAATGTTTTTTTTTTAAAAAAAAGGTCATAATTTAAAACAGAAAAGATGGTTTTTAGAGCAAGCAGGAGAAATAGTTATTAGTACACCAACGAAGAGAAAACAAATTAAAATTAACTGCACTATTTTTTTAGGAGAAGAAAAAATATGTAAAAGAGATACAAGAATGTGAAAAAAATATTTCTATGTGTAGGTGTCTACCACTACAAAATTACAATTCCAATTCGCTAGTATATAAGACAAGTTAACTCAATTCTATGGTGGTATCTTGTCATAGATGAAGGTTGACGTTGATAACTACTCGCTATCCCCACATATGCATATAAACAATTTAATATATATATTAATGAGTTATTTCTGCTAATCTTCCCTCTAAAATTTTTCTCCCAACATGCCTGGTGACAATAATTCTTAGTTATCCCAAAGATTGTTAATTGAATATTATAAAAGAATAAAAAATTTTTGCGGGTTATTGTATATAACTACTCATGCCTATATCAAAGCAGTTCTTGTAAAAAGTTTGTATAAACAATAAATGGAACATTGTTTTATGCATTCTAAGGAATTTTAACAAAAAAATCTACAGTACCAATCCAGCAGGCAGTCAAAGAAAAGGCAGACCAAATTTGAGTTGGCTTTGAAAAAGGTCTGTTGGTATTGTGGACAAAAAACTAGAACAATTTGCTGGTAGAAAAGCTTTTGCTGCTAGAAAACCAATTTCTTAAGGCCAAGGCCCACTCCTATTTGTTGAGTCAATGAAAAAGAAGTTTATAAAGATCATCTGTTTTAGCTACAGAAAATTAATTCTTGAGTTTTTATTGACTTTTATTTCTAATTATTCTAATATTGTAGTTTTAATTTAGTGTTGTTCTTGGTAAGTGTTTCATTTATTTATTCGACTAACATTTCAGGCCTTCACCAGAGCTTGCTAGAAGTGAATGATGCTGCAAGCCTAACATTAGCTTTAAAAACTCTTGGCAGCTTTGATTTTCAAGGTAACGTCAAAATTACTTTTTCCATAAAACTTTTATTCATCACATTTTATTTATCATGTGAAGTTTGTAAAATTGGTGCTTGGGGAACATGAAATATTTAATACAAACTAAAAAAAAAATTATGCGAAATCCAGATATTTTCAAATGCTTCATCTTTAATTGCAAGAAAATAAGTACTTATTTAATAATGAATAAATGTGAAAATTTTTATTTCCTAAGTAATTGTTTTTAAATCATGCACCAATCCCAAATTTTAAAATGAAACTTACATACCTAATATACAAACTTAAAATAAAACTTAAAAATGTGGGTTATTAGAAGTTAGCAATTTTTTTTTTAATTTTAAAAGTGCATCTGTTTTTTCTTAAATCAATAAAATGTGATCATTCTTGACTAACAGCAACTGTCTATGTGAAAATTTAACAAAAAATAATGCTTACGAACTGTGGAAGACATATTCGAAGCAGTCCTGATTTGCATGTTCACAGTGGCTCTACAAGCGCCAAACTTATACACTAAGTGTGAAATTTGAATAGACATCTTTTAGTTGTATAAGCAAGCCTACCAAATTTAATTAATCTAGCACAACTCCTTTTTAGTGTTAGGATTTTTTTTCTCCTTTAGTGTATTAACTTGTTTGACAAATTGCAAAATTCAAATAACTATGAAGAAGTTTTAAAAATATCTTTTATTAAAAATTAAGAGCTTTCATATTTTAGTAGTAAAAGTTTGTCTCTTTTGAATGTGTTACAGGACGTCCTCTAATGCTCTTTGTTCGCTACTGTGCTGAGAACTACCTATCTAGTGAAAATAAAGAGATACGATTGGAAGCTGTTCGTACCTGTTGCAAGCTTTTATCTCCTGCTGTAGATGTAAGTATGAAGTGAAACATTTATTACTGTTTCATTAAGGAACCTAGTCTTTCAAAGCTGGGTGACTGCTTTAAACTGAGAAACATAACTTATTGATGTGCTCTGTGGCAGAATTGCAGCGACATTGTCGCATAACCTTAGAGTTTTTACAGAAAGATTTTTCATTTAGGAAAGGGAAAATTTTGATTTTCCTTTCAGCACAATTTTTTGAAAAATGTTTTTTCTTTTTTTTTCTGCAGAATTTTTTTCTCCCAAAGATGTCTTCTTGCCCATCAGGGAATAAAGAAATAATCATGATTTTTCCATTCTTATTTGAGATTTAAAATAAAATAAATAATAATCGGTAAATCTTCAGCTAGAATTTCAAATTAATAATTTAAAATAAAAAATTCAGAAATCGCAAAAGTTTAAAAGATAATTCGCTCTAGAAATGATGTTCTGTCTTTCATTTTTTTTTTCCTTTAAGGAACACCATATATTTATACTTATTTGTATCTTTATTTTTATTGAAGAGATACACTTATTTGTGTATCTTTTTTAAATAGTCCTACTCGCGTGATTTGGGATCTTTATTTTGGGAGTTACTGCACGGATTTTATGATTTTTAATTTATGTACAAATTTTAATTTATTTACAAATTTTAATTTGTGTAATGGTTTACAAAATTCAAAAGAATAAATAATTAGTGTATTTTTCCGCCTACACAATGCAAGAATATCTCCTATAATATTAGAATTAGAAAAATATCAATTTTACAATTAAAAATTATTATATATTTTTATTCTATACTTTCTTCTGTAAAAACAACATTATTGTTACTTTAAATTAGTAATTGTTATAATTAAAAGTATCTTAAAGCAAAATATATTAGTGATAGGGAAGTTTGTCGCAGAAAGCCTGAAAAACATTTTGCCACAGGGCTTATGTGTAGAATGACAGATTTGGGGTTCTGTCAACACAGTCACTACATTCTTTGATCTTATTATTTATTTTTTGGAGTTCCGTTCTATCGATCACTTTAAAATTTTTGGCATTGTAATATATTTAAGTTCAGTTTTATCTGTTGCTACATAATCTTTGGCTTTCTATTTTTGGATATTCTGTCCTCATCACCATTTCATGATCTTAGGCATTATTTTGAATTTTCAAGGCTCTATCCTCGATATTGCACAATTTTTGGCGTTCTTTTGTATGTCCTGTCCTCACTATCGCTGCAAAACTTTTATTAATGTTGTATCTATTTGCAGTTATGTCTTCATTGTGGTTACAAGGGTACGTGTTAGTCAGTTTTATGATACTGACCACGGCTTTGTGAAAAGCTTCATCAACAGATATACTACAGTGTTTTCACTACAGCGCGAGAACGCGAGAATCTCGCATATTTTTTTCCTTTCTCGCATTAAAAAATGATTACTGCGAGAAATTCGCGCATTCTATAAATCAATTTCAACATTCACGAATTTCTCGCATTTTGGTAATAACTTCGAATTACGCCATTTAGAATAAAATCCGTTTATCTTTTCTTCCTGGATCTTTCATTATTTTCAACATCTGCCCCATTATCTAGCTTCCCTATTTACCAGTATTGTTCAGAACCTCTTCGAACAACAGAACACAACCATGGAACCCCTTTCAGAATACATTTCTCTGCAACCACGCGTTTACCGTAGGTAAAGTTTCTTCATGTAAGACGTTCAAAATTTTTATGCACTTATGTAAGATGGACAAATACCTTGCAAAGGCAAAATCTTCTATGATGATGCACCAAAAATATTCAATGCTTTAAAAAATAGAAGACGTTAACAATGTATTATAATTAAAGAAATGATTTTTTTTTCAAGAGTTTTTGTTTTTTTAGAAATCTCACTTAACTTTTTGAAATCTCACCCTGTTTTTGAGAAAGGGTGAGATATTCTCACCCATTTTTTTTCTATGATGAAAACACTGTACTAGTATCAAGAAAGAGGTGTGTTTGTGGATGTATTAACGATATTTCAGGGCGCATAGCGTTTTTAAAAAGTCCTTAAAGGTGCTTATTTTTTATTTAAGTTTGTTAAAAGCCCTTAAAGTTCTTTTTTTATTTGCAGATTGTAAAAAGCGCTTAATTTTCTATCTTTCAAAAAGATATTTTTTCTTTGCTGTGTCGATTGTCGTTCTAATTTACAAAAAACTGCATGATTTTCTCAATTTTCTCTGCAATAGTTATCAGAAACTAGTTATTTTTATCATGATTATGTAAAGGTTTTAAAAATGTTTTTGAATTTTATTGGTTTTATGTTAATAAAGTAAGAACTTTAAACGATAGAAAAAAATAATTTTTATTATTGCACAGATCCTAATTATAATTATAATTTTTTTTTTTGGGAAGTAATTAAAAATATTTTTGAGTGCTTAAAAAAAACTTAAAAGATGCTTATTTTTTCTTGAAAAAGATGACTATAGATCTTCAAAAATTGCATTTTCTTATATGTATTTATAAGCTGTTCTGTTAAGAGAAGTACTCAAGTATTTTTTGTTTCACATTAAAGAAATATGAGTTAGTAGTTTTTGCTTGTTATGAAATACGTAAGTTTTATACAATGTCTGCCTTAGTTTATGTACTATTAAATTTCAAATTTTCTATAATCTAAAATAATTATGATTTATAAAATGTAGTTGTTCTTTTTGATCCTGATACATTCAGTACATTTTCAGAGCATGAAAGCTAGTGGAAGGTACAGCTCCTCTCTTACAGCAACTGTCCAAGAAGTGTTGGCAAAGTTACTCATGGTCGGAGTTACAGATTCTGGTAAGTATTTTTAATGAATCTTATAAACGGTTGAGCCGTGATGGCTAAGGGGATAGTGTTCACCTTCCAATGAGGTAAACCGGGTTCGAATCCCAGCATCGGCTGGTTGATACCAATTCTGCATCTGTCTTGCACCAATCACAGTGCTGATGCAAAATATCCTCAGTGGTAGAAGGATTATGGGTTAGAGTCCCCTTGTCTTCAGGCTAACTGTGGGAGGTTTTTGTGGTTTTCTCTCCATGTAATGCAAATGCGGGTGAGTTCCGTCAAAAAGTCCACCACGAAGGCAAATTTCTCCCAATGCTTGATCCAGGAGTTTCCTTGTCTTCTGGCTTGGGTTCAATATTACAAGGCTACAGAGTTGAACATTAGTAAACCCAAAAAAATTTGTCGACTGTGCAATGACGGTTATGATATTATAAACAGTTATTTTCTAAAATAATGTTATAAAAATCAAAACAAATAAACTGTATATGAATCAAAATTATTGGTTATAATATTATAAACGGTTATTTTCTAAAATAACATAAATCAAAATTAAATGATAGCATAGCTTAAAAGGAGTGATTGTGTTCCGACTATAGCTCGGAATTTTGGTATAAACACACTGGGGTTTAAACACTAAGAGAAGAGCATGTAATTTTTCTGCTAATTGGCAGAATTCTTCGTATGTCAAGGCCATTGATTTGCGTGAATCAAAAACTTGTTTTGCAAAATTTTTGAGGAGTACCACAAATCTAAATTTTAAATTTTGAAATTTATGCAATATTCCATTAACATGACATTTATTATTTCTATTGTCATTATCCCCTTTTTTTTCTACTCAAATTCTCGTTCACACACAGCTTTAAAAAGTTATAGAAATGTACATCTTTACTTTAATTAAGACATGATTCATGATTTTTGTTCCAAACTTTTTCAAAGAGGAGATTATTTTTTATAAATTATGGCATTTTGAAAATAGGTAAATAATTTTAGAGAATTCTTTAAAATGATTTTAATTATAATGATAGAAGCAAGTTTTGTTTTAAGAAAAATTATTATAAATATTATAAATATAAAACAATTATAGATTATTATTATACATAATTATAATTTATGTATTCTTTTCTGCAGACATGAATGTTAGATACTCAGTGTTAGCCTCACTGGATGACAAATTTGACAGCTACTTGGCACAGGCTGATAATTTGAATGCTCTGTTCATTGCCCTGAATGATGAGATGTTTGAAATAAGGGAGCTGGCCCTCTGTACTGTTGGTCGCTTAAGTGCTGCTAATCCTGCATATATTATGCCTTCTCTGAGAAAAGTTCTCATTCAAGTAATTGTTTTTGCAACCATCATCTTTTATTTATTTATTTTTTTGGTTGTATGATTTTTGAGCAAGGTCTTGAACAACTAAACAAAGAAACCGAATAGAAAGGAGAAAAGAAAGGAAATTTTATCAATCTGGAAAAATCAGGGGAATTTAATGAAAATATCAGAAAGATTAAGAAATTTGAAGTAGTTTGTATTTCAAGAACCTAAGTAAGTTTCTTTTTCTAAGTAAGTTAACTTTTTTTTTCCTTCAAAAATGTGGTACAAATTCTGAAAGTTAATTTCTTCTGCTTGATTTTGACTTCATTTTATCATTAAATGCTCATCTACTACAAGTCCTATTTTCTCTTCATCAATGCATTTATTTAAAATTTTTAAAAACAGAGATGATAAGAATAAGAAGCAACATACAAATCACTATGCTTTCTTCTTCTTTTTCCCTTCTTGTCAGAATGTGTTGTGTCAAGTTCAAGTTGAATGGCTGACTTGTTAAAAACATATAAAATTCTCATTTATTCTGTGTCTGGTTTCGTCATTTTTCGTACTAAAATCATCATCTCAACTCCATTTTGTGTTATTTTTTTACTTTGAAAATCAAGTAAAAGTCAATATTGCCTTTTAAAAAATTTTAATTTGCTCATCGTAACCATAAACTTAAGATCTTTATTGTTATCAGTCATCACAATCTCGAACCTATACCTTCAAATAAAATAGTTTGATATTTCATTTTGATTATATAAGTAAATTTGTTAAGACTGTACATAAACGATAAGACCTTTTATAAATAAACTTGTTAAACAATTAAAAATAAAATTTTATTTGTTAGTTTCTTCATAAACAATCTTTAAAAAAAATACAAGTATTTAATTTAAGTTTTTTTTTGTTGATAAATAGATGAGGCATTAATGTTACCTCTATGATTTATTTCAGATCTTAACAGAATTGGAACATTCGGGTATCGGTCGTAACAAAGAACAAAGTGCCAAGATGTTGGGACATTTAGGTGCCAATGCCCCAAGACTAATCCGACCCTATATGGAACCTGTTTTAAATGTAAGTGTTTTTAATAATCCTTCGATTCTATTCTTTTTTTATTAACAAAGTAAAAAAAAATATATATACAGTGAAACCTCCGTTAAGCGGACATTCGTGGGACCAAAAAATTTGTCCGTTTATGAGAGTTGTCCGTTTACGGGAAGGGTACCCTAATAACGAAATTTAACACCGTAAATTGTTTTTAGAATATTCTCAAAAATGTAGAAACAATTAAATAATATCTACAAGGATACTGTAAATATCTACAAGAATATTTATTTAAACAATAAGAAAGATAAAAAAGAATATATAAAGAAGTTTGAAATAAATACATAATTCTGGATGTAGCTACAGATAAATAAATATAATTTTCCTATTAGCATAGATACTCAAGTTAAACATATGATACCAAATAGGAGCGTACTGTCCTCAGTCCGTTTCAATTATTAAGTTCACATCCCCTTACACCTACTTATCATTTGATAGGGAACATGGTTAATACCTTCTTGGAAAATAAACCTCCTATGATTCACAGAAAAAAAAGTAATGCATACCTGTAAGTCATGAGGACCTATGGAGATGATTATTCACAATTGATCAGCTATCAAGTGTCTGAATAAATGTTTCATTTATATAAACACCTCAAAGATTATACTTCTGTTCTTTTTTTTTTACCCCAGTTGTGTTAAATACAGTCTTCAAATTGATAAGAAAATTAAAGAAATTTTCAATGGGGAAGAAGCATTGAGAGAAGTCATTTCAACTTGAGGGGTCTCATAACCTGTGTGGTCCAGATGAAAAGATCAAAAGATGCCGATGTCAGAATTATTTCAGGAGTGCAGTACCATTTTCTCTCCTTTCTTTACAAAGATAAGGCAAGGTGACAGGAGAAAGATTGATTTTTCGGTGGTGAAATAGCTTAACAATATTTTTAGTTATGGATAAGGCAAAAAGTTTTATTTACATGCTTTAAAAATGGTGAAAAATTTGAATTTTTTTAGCTTGCAATTTATTTAGAAAAAGTAGTGTCCGGCTTGTAGAGATTAAAAACAACCTTTCAGGACCAAAATGACTGTCCGCGTCCGGTTACGGGAGTGTCCGCTTTGCAGAGAATGTACGTAATGGTTTATTCATAGAAGATTCCCGGGGAATTAAAAATATGTCCGTATTGAGAGGCGTCCGTTTTGCAGGAGGGTCCATAACAGGAGGTTTCACTGTATATATATATAAATATTTTAGATAAGAGTGTATAGGTAGAAATGTAGGTGACTAATTTTGGAACTGATTAATTGTCTTAATTTGGAACAATAACTTTCTATTTTAATGCTTCCATTTGTTAGTAATGTGCGCAAATTATATTAAAACCGTCTTTTAATTAAAATAAATTAAGATTATAAAGTTAAAATTAGTAATATATTCATTAAAATTCTAGAGCCATTTTTCGCATCACTGAAAAGACGTTTGTTTCCATTACATACCTCCTATACGCAAAATGATCTTAATTGTTTTTTAAAATCATTCTTTTAATTTTTTTTATATCGCAGATTTTTGCTCTTTTCTCTTCTATTTTTGAATCTCACGTTTGTTACAATGATCAGTTCTAGCATCACATAATTATAAATTAAAATACCATATTACTTTATTGTCTCTTTTTTTTTTTAAATTATTGTGTTTGATTAAATGTGTACACTTTTTTTTTTTTTAATTTGTAAACCTGTGTTTTCCCTAATCATTTTTAGATCGGCCATATCTGCTCTTTGATCCTTATAAATGCACCCTCTTTGCCTTTTTTTTTTTGTGGTTAAAATAACCTGCTTTTTTACTCTTAGTCCATTTAATTAAATAAATAAGTCACTGTTTAAATAATTCCACGCAGATAAAATTATCTATGTTTATGGGTTTAATTCTGATTATACTTTGTTGGGATTATTCTCAACTGGTTAAATTTTTATAAGTTTCTCTTTTTTTCAGGGAGTATATTAGTAAATTTTTTAAGTGAATTTAAATTCTAAAATTATTTTTTAAACCATCCTTTTTTTTTTTACGTGTCCTTTTTTATTCCTACGGAGGACTCTGGTAAACTAATGTAATTTAGCTAAGCCATATAACCACTGCTGTTGCAATTTCTAGTATTCTTTTTAAAAAAATTATGATCTATTTTTTAAAAAAAGTATGTTTGTCCATTTTCAGTAAGGAATTGATATTTTTTTTAAATATTTGCTAAGTTAGATGTTACATAAAATATTTCTTATGTTATTTGAATTTCAAAAATGTTTTAAATTACATGCTTTATTGTAGGTCCTTATTCCTAAGCTGCGAGACCCTGATCCAAATCCAGGTGTTACTGTTAGTATTCTTGCTGCAA
Organism: Parasteatoda tepidariorum; assembly: GCF_043381705.1. Taxonomy (NCBI): domain Eukaryota; kingdom Metazoa; phylum Arthropoda; class Arachnida; order Araneae; family Theridiidae; genus Parasteatoda; species Parasteatoda tepidariorum. The sequence continues at coordinate 76,249,112 of NC_092213.1, read as the reverse complement.
TTGGAGAACAAGCACAGGTAAGAAACTAAACAGTATTCATTAACTTTTTTTTTGCATTTACGTTTAATTCTTTGTTATTTATGTAGTAAATTCAATAAATACTTGCTTGTAGGATATGTACATATAAGTAAGTTATATTCGTATGTTATTATAAAATTTTTTTCAGTATTTAATGACCTCTGCACCTGTAAATGATTTAGTGAAAAAATTTTGTGATATATATCAATATCCGGGGCCAACGCTAAGGATTTCTAATTATTAGCCAGTAAATTAGCCAAACATCAAAAGTATTCACCAATTTTTAAACGTCTTCGTCAATTGCAAATCTTAAAAAAAAAAATTTTAGTTAATTTTTCCCCCCCGTAGAGAACTATTGTGCAGTAGTTTGTTTCAGGCTTATATTATTAAGATCCAATTCTAATTGGTCATGTGACGCATCTTCCAAAAATTACTGTAATTGAATAAAAAATACTGATTGTTTATAAAAATTCATTTTGAGGTAATTTAAATTTCTTTCCAGTGGAAAAAATTATTAGCCAATACTTTCATCAAAACACAACTTTATTTGCCAAATTTACAATTTTATCACAATTTGCAAGGTGGCAAATGCTTAGCGCAGGCCCTGCATATCCATAGCAATATCCATAGATGGTAGCTATACACATTTGTCGTAAAAGAATTATCCTATGCTTAGCACTCAACTTAATTTCATATTAAAATGATTGATTATATTGTATTTTCTTTATGATTTCACTATAGTTTTTTATTGTTTTCTTCTATATGTTAAGGTGAGTGGTGTAGAGATGCGTAAGTGGCTGGACCAGCTGATGCCAATCCTTTTAGATATGATGCAGGATTCATCTTCTTTGCCCAAGAGAGAGGTACATTTAATAGACATTATTTCCAATTTTTTTTATTCCTATGAGTTTTATTTTAGAAGCTTAAGAATAATTTTTGAAGGGAATCTAACAATTTGGAAAATACAAATAAACTTGAAAAGTCAGTGGAAATTGGTAATTTAAAAAAAAATAATAATCTCGGAAAGTTTTTGAATCTATTAAATTTTAAATCTCTTAGGAAAAGGTGGAATTTTTCTGAATGCAATTTTAAATTTATAAATATCTGGGGAAAATGTATTTAACTGTCTTTTGCTTTTATTTCGGTTTTTGTTATTGTTACCCACAAAAAGTTTCTAAGTTTCTTAACTCAATGTGTAATAAGAAAAACATTTTCGATCTAAATTGTTTCTTTAACTTTTACATATTTACCATATTTGTACAAAAAAAAAAAAAAAAAGTTTTTAGAAAAATTGTTTGATTTGTTTGTTTATATTTACAATATTTGTGCCTAAGAATTTTTTCCAAATTTGGTGTTATGGGAAAAATATTTTCATATAAAAGTTGTTCTTTTAATTTATACATTTTTAGAGGAACTAAAAATGTTTTTCTTTATTTTTGGTAAGTAAATTTCCATGATAAATATTTAAAAAAAATATATATTAGTAATATTTAAATTTATGTACTAATAAAAGTAAATAGTCTACAACTTTATTTTATTTATTACGTAATTTTCTTTATTTATTTTATGATAAATAATTGAAACATAATTATATTATTTTGAATGTAAATCTTTAATTTGTGTTTTAAATTTTCTTTTTCAGTGAAAGTATTAGAAATAGTCTTATATTTTTGAGGCATGTGTCCTTAAAATTTTATTTAATTATATATGGGAAATGATATACCTTTTAATATTTTACTAAGTAGCAAATTAAAAAAAAAATTGCAAAATAAAAGGATTTTGAAAGTTTACGCATCGAAGTTTTGGAAATTTTATATGAAACTTTACCACGCACCCTGGAATATTTTTTTTTTAATATTATATATTATTTCTGTCAGACTATTTTAAAATGATGTAATTTTTTACTGTAAAATGATTAAATGTAATTTCTTTTAAATTCATATAATTTGTTGAAAAATATCTTTTTAAATCTTGTTAGTACAAATTGTTACTTTTTCTATAACTTTTAATTTTTTGTAATTTGATATTTTGTTTTAATTGTGATTGTAGATGTAAGATGTATAAAAAGTAATGTTTTAGGTTGCTTTATGGACCCTTGGACAACTGATTGAGAGCACTGGTTATGTAATTGAACCATACATGAAGTACCCAAACCTGCTGGAGCTTCTATTGAATTTCTTGAAGACAGAGCAATCTCCCACCATTAGAAGAGAAGTAATATAGTCAAATTAAATTTTATTCCAAAATTAATAGGATAATCCTGTGTTATTCCTAACTTTTTTAGTTTATTACAGTTACTTTAATGTTAAGCTATAAAAATCTGATTTATCCCCATTAAACTTTGATTTTATACTGATTAAAACTTTTATACACAGTACACTCTCGATTATCCGTGCGCGGATTATCCGTGCTTATTCCGGAGTCGTACAAAAAATTTAAAGAGAAACAGTTTCAAAATTTAAAAACATTTGATTCATGAAGTTATAACACTACAAAATCTTTGGAAAGCAATATTCGTTATTGGATTGCAGTATATGGAATATCAGCAGCACAATCAAAGGTAAAATCGTCTATGTTATCACGATCGTGGAGAAAGATCATACCGCTTGATGAATAACCTTCTTCAGATATTCAAGAAGAATATGATAACAATATTCTCGAGCAAGCAAAAGAAATCTAAGGTTTCGAAATTCTTGATGAAGAAAAATTAGAAGATAGGTTTCAAAGTGATGCATGTGAGCCTGGCTTCCAGTATTTGACAGATGAAGACATCGTTATGTTGTTAAATCAAATAGTGATGATAGTAACAGATGCAGAAGATGTAATAAATGAGGGAAATACGATTTCTGCTGCTCTACAATCTGTTGAAACTTTAATAGATTATATAGGAGTATTTGATTACGGTGACATTACAACGGTTTGTAAAATATGTGTCAATATGCGGCGTATTACACATTTTTTACACGGTTCCCTGCAGATCACCGAAGTCAAGCATCACTGGCTGCGGTCAGTGTGCGGGTGGGTGACCACTTGGATCAGTCTGCGTAGGGACCGAGGATGTGCGGTATTGGTCCTCGTTAAACTGTGCTACCGTAAAGTGCTCGACTTTGCGCGCAGGTCATCGGGCTACTAAAGCGGGGGTGCCATCCCCCTCCGCGGAGGATCAAAATTGTGATGGCATGTCTTCAGATCATCCTCAGAGGGATGTTTCCCAGACCGTCGCCAATAGCCCATTGTGCAGCTCTAGTGTGACGTAAATTAACAACAACTACACATTTTTTAAAAAGGAAAATTCCTAGTTTGAAGTTATATGGGATGCAAATGTCAGTAATTTTTATATTTTTCGTACTGATATGGATTTTTTCTTTAATAAAAAGTTTTCGGATTATCCGTGTTTTTTCGATTGTCCGTGCGACCTGTCTCGGTGATTAACCCGGTTAATCGGGAGTGCACTGTATTTTTCAAATTTAAAAAAACAAAATATAAAAATTAGAAATGCTACATTACATTTTAATTATTTTTATAGTTATTAATTTAGTTTTTTATTTGTTGGTGTAATGCATTTTTGTTTGAGATGAATAATCTCAAGAAATTGAAGTGAAAAAAAAAATCTATTCATCAATGAAGACTTCATTTGCTTCGTAATAAAAATGGAGAATAGTCTTTTTCTACTTTAATTATGAAGCAAATGAAGTTTTATGGACAAGTAAAAATTTTTGTTGCACAAATTTTTATTTTCTTTTTTCTGGCGAAAAATTTAAATTTTCTTGTGCTTATTTCTATTTATTTGCTGAATGCACAAAAGTTTAATCATATTTAACATGTTAAAAAATTTTAAGTAATTTGTGATATTTTTTAAGATTATATACCTTAAAACAGATGCAAATCGAAAAATAGGCCTAATAGTTAAGTGAGGATGATAGTCAGAAGTTTGATTACCTTTAAGTTATGTTTACATTTTGGTTTTTTGTTAATCTGTGGAACTAATTGCACAGAAGAACATACAATTCTTATACCTATTTATTCAATTATCTAAAGGTAATATAATGTAAAAAATAATTAATATTTGTTTCGCTATTTAAAATCATTAAAAATTTTATGTTAGTTTTTAAAAAAATTTAAATCCTCTTAAATTTGTTATGAAACAAATTAAATAGTTTCCCTGGAATAAAAAATATGGAAAGTCATTTTATTCCTTGGTGAATACCTTGATTTTTTTTCTTATTTTTTGTTTATAAAAAATACCTAATCAATTATTTTTTTGTGTGCTTTAAGATGATATGAGAAGAGGTTGTATGACATTAATTATAGAACAACTCCATTTATAAATTTCTTAAGCATATTACTCAGATAAAAATATTCAAACTGCTCTAATAATACATTTTTGTAAAAATAAGTCTTTCTGTCATTTACACTTACTTCAATTTTTAGTAACTTTCATAAATTTTAAAAGTTTTTAAAAATAAAAACTAGGTGTTACAGGTTACAGAAATGACACAATATGTTACGTCCGTAACAGCCAATTTTTAAATTTTTAAATTTTTTAAAAAAGTCTACATTTTTTTAAAGGTTTTATAGTTAAAGTAAGTATAAATGACACCAAAGTCTATTTTTACAAAAAAATATTAAACATCTTGAGTATTTTTTTAACTGAGATCTATGATTTTAAAGTTTTCTAATAAGATGTTGGTAAAAGGAGGAATTGCCTATTTGTATAGAGCCACATTTTCCATTATTAAATTACTCTTATTTTGTTTGTTATTGATTTGAGTTTCACTTATTTTCTTGCTAAACTAATTTTTCATGGCCATTTACAATATTTTTTATCTTCTTAGGCTATTCGTGTTCTTGGTCTTTTGGGTGCATTGGATCCTTTTAAGTACAAAGTCACACTTGGTCTAATTGACCTCTCTGGAGAATCAAGTAGTGGTATGCTGAGCATAGGAAATTCTACAAATATTGCAGACAATCAAGGTACGTTTTGTTTAAATTTATCATTTGCATTTATTGTACCATAGCCTCTTACTCTACTGGATTTTCCAGTAGACTACTGGGTTTTTACAGTTTCTCCTCTTCATAAAAATGAAAATTCTCCTGATTTTCGTGCATTTTAGAAAGCTTCCAAAAATTTAGTAACTTACCTAAAAAAAATTCATATTCAAATAGAATTTTCCCTCAGATTATTGCTTTCTTGAATACAAAAATGAGTATTAGTAATACATAATGTAGTGAGCCTCATTTATAAAAATGAGGTTAAAACTTTTCTTTGTTCGAAAATGCTCAGTTTATTCGTTAAAATTCGTTAGTTATCGTGAAATATTTTATTGTATTTTTTATGTATTATTTTATGTATGAAATTATTGTATGTATTTCATGTATGATTTATGTAAAAAATAAATTTGTGTGAAAAGCTTTTGTTGTATTTGTAGAAATGAGTGCAAGTGAGATGTTAGTAAATATGTCTGGATCCCTAGATGAATTTTATCCTCAAATAGCCATTGTCACACTGATGAAAATAATCAGGGAGCCTCTGCTGCATCAGCATCATTCCATGGCAGTCCATGCTATTACTTTTCTGTTCAAAAATATGGGAATAAGTGCTGTACCTTATCTTCCTCAGGTTATGCCATCATTCATTAATGTTATCAAAACTGCTGACAATCCTTTTAGAGAGGTGATTTATTTTATTTTTCCACTTTTATTTGCTTTTTAACAGGTAGCAATTTTAAATTGAGAAAAAATTCTAATTCTTTTTAATAATATAATTAAGTATCTTATAAAATTTCTTTCTAAAATGTTTGGAACATTGCAAAATATGAGAACAAGTTCAATTCCTTACGTGTCTCAAGTTATGCTGTCATTAACTACTTGATATTTAAATTTTATGATTATTAATATGGTAGATGTGGGTTTTTACCGTTTCCGTTTAACTACCAACATTGAATTTTTATTGCTATTCGACAAAATTTTGTTTTTTTCTTTAATCACAATTTATATTAATGACATTTGCAAAATAGACATAGTGATTGATATGAATCCTTTTTGCTATTTGCGATAATATTAATGTGATTGATGTCTCATTATTTCATGTGTTTTTCGTATAGTATTTTTTTTTTATCTTATTGAAATATTATTAACTCAATATAATCTTGACTTGCGAGTCACACTTGCAATCTCCAAGTCCAATTCAAGTTGACGTCATTAAAATTTCACACCTGTGGTTCATATTCATGTGATTTAAAATTAAACATCGTGATTTGTATTCATGTGAATAAACAAAACATCATTCGTATTTATGCAATTTAAAAATCGAGCATCGTGGTCCGTATTCTTTCACTTCTAAAGCTACTGTTGTGATTTCTATTCACATAACTTAATTATATATTGAGATTCATATTCACACAATTATGAAATCAAACATCGTAACTATATAATTTTAAAATTTAACATCGCATTTCTTATTAATGTGATTTATTTTTAAGGGTTGACAATAATCTCTTGTAGCAAAATAACTTGGATCCTCATTGGACCAAATAAGGGTTCAAAGGGCCGTTATTTTACGATATTGGTCCTATGTAGAATTGTTTAATTCTCCCAATATTGGTCCCTCAGTGCATATTGAGCGATGACAATATAGGACCCACATCGAGCCAATTTTGAGCCCATCTGGGATCGAAGTAAAATTTTTGCTAGGGATTCGTGGAAAAAAACTAAAAATAATAATAATAAATAAATAAAATAAAAATAATAAAATAAATAAATAGTTTTGTATCTAGCCTCCTTATAATTCGAAACATATTTTCAATATATTGATGCAGATAATTAAAGTATAATAATTTTAAGAAACTGTTTTTATTTTTTATTTTACCGAAGCTTTTTTTAATAACAAAAGGATAGTCTAAATCTGTGTTGAGAATTAAAAATCTCTATTAGTATTGGTATGAAATGCTGGTATATTAATTTTTATGATTCATAATGTTGATGAAATTCATTCATTTATAATTCAATATGAAAATATTAAAACTTCATGTAAGAAAATTAAAAAGTAATCTAAAAATTTCCCAATAAAGAAAATTTATGATTGGAATTTATAATTTTCTAAAAGCATGAATTTCAACAATGAATGAATTTGTGTCTGCTGTCTAATTTTCTACTGCTAAATTTTTAAAAATATCTTCATGAACTACTTTTGTTAAATGTAGATAATAATTTTTATTGTATAGATTTTTCTGTTTTTTATTTTTCTAAATTTTTTTAAAAATATTTTTGGATAAATTATTAAATTTTAGTGGAAATGATATTCGTTTACAAAATTTTTTAATTTGTAGATAAACATATACTTTCCTGGCATTATTGATTTTAGTAGTGTTGATTTCAGTCTTCAATTCTAAACTTTTTTATTTCAAACTTATAAATTAAACAATTTCTCTTGTGTATGTATCTGAATATAAAACATCTATTATTTTATGGAAAAATAATGAAATAAACTGATTTTTTTCTTTGAAGTCTTCATAATTTTATTTAATTTTTTCTGTATAATTTATATTAACTATTTACTTTTGATATATATTCCGAATTTTGAGAATGGTACATAAATTTTGTTCTTTCTTTTAAATGTACAGAGTTATAAAATGTTTTTTTTTTTTTTCCTTTCAGTTTCTATTTCAACAGCTGTGCCAGATAATTAGCATTGTCAAGATTCATATTCGAAACTATCTAGATGATATATTTTGTCTTTTGAAGGTAAAAGTCAAAATTTCTTTTAAGTTTTGATAGAGCATTTGTCTTCTTATAAGGTGAACAGGGTTCGAATTCCGGTGATGGCTGGTTGATATGAATTCCGCATCCGGCTTGCACCGACCACAGTGCTGACATGAAACATCCTCAGTGGTAGACGAATCTTGGGTTAAAGTCCCCTTGTCGTCAGGCTAACCGTGGAAGGTTTTTGTGGTTTTCTTCTCCATGTAATGCAAATGCGGGTAATGCAAATGCCATGTAATGCAATTTAATCTTTCTATGTTATGACACTGTAGAAGGTTTTTTTTTAAAATTTTTTTAAATAATCTTATTTTTGTTTATATAGCATTAATTCTGCTTATTTCACATCATTTTGAATTAGATTAAATGGTGTACTAATGGTGTACTAATTTCGAATGTGTACTAATTTGGCATTTCTTTATTATATGGTGTGCGATAATTTTTTTCTCCTTTGTTGATAAGCTTGTTTGTGTATCCATTGCTAGTTTTTGTTTCATGAAGATAACTTTACCTGGTTGGTAAGGCTTTGGGCCCATGTCCAAAAGGTCATGGATTTGATCCCCGTCAGCCGAAGACTCCAAGCGTAGTAAATGGTGACTGATGAATATTAAGTCTGTCCGGTCACAAAGTCCTTCATGTTCCCATAACTAATCAATACCTGTGGGGGTACTGATCCAGGAGCTCCCTTTTCTTCTGGATTGTGTTCAAAATTACAAGGCTACGGAGTTGAACATTGTTAGTCGTAAAACCAGAATTGGGTCGGCTGTTCAAGGACAGTAATAAAATAAAATATAAAGATAACATTAATCGACAGTTGAAATTAAGTTTTTGTCACTGGTTCAATGGACTAGTTATCGAAAGGTATTATTAATTTACATTTTCACTGGTCTGTCTATCTTCTATTAGATTTTTTTTTTGTGAAAAGAAAAGCTTATAAAGTGAATGAAAATGAAAAGTTACATTATGGAGAATGTGTAATGTCACTACTATGAAATGTGCTATTTTATGACAGTAACATAGACTAAAAAAAAACTAAAAATTAAGACCACACCCAGTCTTTTACATCTATTGTTTGTCCTCGGGACCACTGATAATTATTTTAAGGTTGTCCGAATTGAATTTTGAGAACTGCTATTATTGTTAAAATTACATCATGCTAAGATGTCTCAATAGAGTGGGTACAATAATTTGGAGTGCAGCTTCCATATTGAATTCTGTTGTTTTGAGTAATTGTTTTTTTTCTTTCAGGATTTTTGGACACCACAGAGTCCAATGCAGAGTACAATTCTTCTTCTTATAGAGCAGGTTGTTATTGCCCTTGGAGCTGAATTTAAGATATATTTACCACAGTTGATCCCACATTTTTTGCGTGTTTTCATGCATGACACCTCAGAAAACAGAACTATTACCATGAAGGTATTGTATCAGTATCTATTCTATTCAATCAATATATTTTTTTATAACTTTAAAAAAAAATTATATTAGCTTCATCTTTAAAAACATTATGATTAAAGTTTGGAAATGCTGTGTTTAAATGTATTTCAACTTATCAGTAATATCCCATGTAGCATTATACGGGAATTAAACATAATTTTTTTGGAAAATCGGTAAAATCAATATGCTTTATGCACATATCTATGTAATATTGATGGAAGATATCCTCTGAGATATCTGGTAAAAATTCATTGGTATTTTTTTTCGTAATATTAACAGAATGTATTTTACCAACTACTTTCGGTAAGATTGCTTTTGTATATTTTATGTATTTTTGACGATGTAAATTTACCATTTAAATTTGGATAAGAAAGATTTTATGCATTTTACGTATAAATGTTGATGTGTATTTTACCATTTCGATTTTGGTAAAAAGTTCCCATATATTGTTCGCAATATTGACAAAATAATGTACCATTTTATTTCGGTAAGAATATTTTTGTATGTTTTACGTAATATTGACAAAGTGAATTTACTATGTAGATTTAGTAAAAATGCTTCTGTGTATTTTACATATATTGACGAAGTATATTGTTACATATATTGACGAAGTATTACATGTATTTAAGAACCATTAAAATAATATGTGAAAATAATGTACTGATAAAATATTTGCAACTGATAAAATATTTTCAAAATAAATTAAATTGTTTATGTATAATTTTACATCTATTTTTCGTTTCTTGGATGTCCATTTTTTTCTATAATATGAAGTTTGTTTTTCATAAATTTGTGTTACATAAATTGTTGTAAAGTAAATTATACATACTTTTGACACCAAATTGACGATTTTCTGCTATATGGGATTTGCTTTTGTAAAGATTAATTGCTGTAAGGATTACTAAAAAACTACTGGATTCTAATATACATTGAAGTCTTGCATGTTAACCATGTCGGAAATATTTTTAAAATTTTCATTATAATTTTGAGTGAGCAAAATAGTTAACTGGTTTCTTATTAAGAAGAAAAAAAAGTTTTAAAAACTTTTAATTTGAAGCACAACTGTCAACAAACACAGTTTTTCTCTTTTTAATTAGAATATATGTCATTTTGATTTATACAATGCTTAACATAAATTTAATTTTGAGAAATTTAATTTTGGCTAACTTGTATGTAAAATTTACTTAACAATTCAACTCATCAATTAATCAAAAAAGATGCAAAAGTCTAATTACTGTATAAATTGTAATTCTGATGGTTAAGCATTGAGTCAGTAAGAATCATTTTTTAGGTGTGGGTAAAAAGACCTTCTAAAAAATTTTGGCATTTTCTTGTTGCTAGAAAAAATCCAGAGGTAAATAATTGGATTACATATAATTGAATAGAGTGTAGTAATCTTATAACTCAGTATATATTCAAGCTTACATGAAATTACATTTTTCAAGATTAGATGTAACTCTAAATGACTTACAAATGTGTATCTTTATTGCTTGTAATTGTAGTTCAATATTACTGTGTGACTTTGAGGCGAGCTCCTCCAAACTAAAAGTCTGGGGCTGCCTGCTATTATGGTAACAAGCAAGAGCATGTCTCTAATGGGAGTGAAATAGAGGAATGCAGGTGTCGATTGGTTTACTCACGCAGACCTATGCCAAGTTTCAGACAAAACTATTCACCCCACACCCCTATTCGAAGTGACTTTTTCTTGTATCCTTAGTATCCGCCACGACGCGGTGTGGGTGTTTTAAGGCGTTCTCCTGAAAGCCGCTCTATTGTCCTATTCTGAATTAAATTAGAAATCTTAAGTTAGGAATGATTTAATGTAATTAGTAAATGAATTGTAGAAAAAGGTTACTTGGTTTGGTGCCTTATAACTACCAGGTTAAATAAAATCCATTTATTTAGCTAAGCTATAATTTTAGTAATTTTGGGAATTTGATTGCATATATAAATAATTTTGAAGGAAAAATTCAAATTTAAACAGCCTTTTAAAAATTAAATAAGTTGATCTAAGTTAGATAAAATTGATATTGTGTTTTTCTTATTTTTTTTTATCTAAGCACATTTTGATTTAAAAGTTTTAAATGTTTCTGGGCAATTCCATGAAAAAGGGGAAAAGTATTGGAAAATACAAAAGAATAATATTATTATTTTTGATCTTTTCTGTATTAGAAAGGTTTGAAGTTTGATAATTTATAATAATTTTTTTTGAGAATTTAGTTTTTTACTGTTGATGACCCATTGAACACTAGCAAATTGCTTGTTCTGATTTGGGTGAAGAATATGGTCAGATTTTGAAAATCAGTAAGTTAACATTATCTTCGTTTCAAAATGTTCCAAAGAATAAATATTGCTTATTGCACTTAATAAAAATATTGTGCAGTGTTAAAATAAGTTTTTGTTGTTAAATTCACTTAATTATATAAATTTCAACTAAACTTCAATGCATGTAACGTAAGTTACCAAAAACTAGGAAAAGTTTTTATGTGCAAAAAAGAACAAGTGATACAAAAGTAAGAATAATATTTTTTCTTTCTTACAGGCTAACAATAAATAAGAAGCAATAGTTTTCTTTTCAAATATTACTTATTTATTGTTTTGTGCACTATTCAATGTGTGTAACGTAAGTTACTGGCATGCATGTAATGTAAGTTACCATTGTGAAATGAGTCTATTCCTCTTGAAAATTGGCATATAAACTAAATAAGATATATCCAGTTACAACACCAAACTTTAAATGAATAAATACTGCCTTAAGATATTAATTTTAATGAAAATCTCTGCATTAAGTTATTTAATTGGGTGTTGGAGTTCATATGTTTTCAAAATTGGACGAAATCTCTCGACAAGCATCAGGAGTTAAGGATGTGATTATAATTCGAGATGCTAATGGTAGTAAAAAGAAAGTCCAAGAACGGCATCTTCTTCATTCAGTTGGAGAAATTCTCCAAATGTTTATAAAAGAAATCCAGAATGCAAAATTGGAAAAACTAAGTTCTTTGAGCTCCGTCCAAAGCATGTTTTACTCAGTAGCAAAATTCCAAGAAATGCTTGTCGTAAGTATCACGAAAACTTCGGATTGGCTACTGAAGCCTTCACCAAATTCCATAATGTTCCATCTTTCGAAATTCTTCAGAAATTTATTTTTATGTTTAGAAAAAACAGATGAGTGCTGGTCTGGAGAATGTGAAACTTGTTCTCATCAACTTGAAGATTCACTAAACAAAATTACCCAAAAAGAAAACCAAAATAGTTTGAATTGGTATGCATAGAAGGAAGCTGATGCTGGCCAACTGAAAAAAAAATGTCAGAATAAGGAAATTCTGAATATTTGTCTGAACACATAAAGAACATGAAGCCACAGTTTCGAAACCATGTTAAAACCAACCGTGTACAAGCGCTTGCTTACAGAAGGCAAGTCCAAACTTCGACATTACCATCATTCGATAAGAGCACTGCAATCATTCGATAAGAGCACACAATTTTGCTACTGCAATCACTTGAATATATTTCGCAGAAAATTATTCGTGCGAATACCAAGACGAGGTGTAAAGTGCACACTGGACGAAGAAGCAAGTAAGTATTTTCACCATATCAGCATGGTCCTCCGGAAAGCATCATTCAATGGCTTTCATAAGTGAGATGATTTAGATCACACTAAAGAAACAGGTGATCAGGAAAAGGAGTGTGAGAAATGTCGTATTGAGAAGAAAACATATTGTCACCAATACCTCTGAGTTTGAGGCAGCAATACAAGAGCATTGAACAAAAATAAATGTGTTAGAAATCACACCAGAAGATATTAAGAAACGTCAGAAAAAGTTACATCTGTCCATTCTATTCTCAAAAGCTCCACAGATTGAAAACATTAAGCAGATCTACTATTTAAAAGAACAAGAAGGCTTACCAGAAGGATTTTTTTAGTGAAAGATGTTGAAAAACAAAATGATGAATCCAAGATAAGAGCAGGGGATTGGTATATGGTTAGATACGAGGACATGTTATATCCTGGTGTGGTAATGTCTGTTGAAGAGCAAGAATTTGAATTCAATGTAATGGCTACTCTGGGAATCTATTGGAAATGGCCAGAAAAAAGAGATGAACTATTCTACCAGAAAGAAAACATAGTGAAAAGAATTGAGCCCCCTGTAGTAGTTAATAACAGAGGACATTATAAGTTTGCATAGTAATGTGTGAATCAAGTGTGGGAATCAAAAGTATCTGAATTTACTTCATGTACACTTTTTCTCCATTGCACTATACTGTTTAAATATCTTAATTTGCATTTGTACATTATTAGAATAAAAGTTTGCTACAAAGTGAATTTCGTAACGTAAGTTACCCATTTAAAAAATAATATTTAATTTAACTTCTGAAATAAAATTTTAAATCTAGGCATAAGAAATATTTAAACATGTCAGAAAAATGATACATATAATCTTAATCATTTAACGTTTGTATAGGAACAGAATTTTGCCTTCAAGTATATTGCAAATTTATGCCATTCCTTTTTCGGTAATGTAAGTTACCACACTAATTTTAGGTTTTTACACTGTTTAAATTGAAAAATATAAATTATTTTAATTAGGTTCCTCTTGGTTTTGAATGTAATTTTAAGAAATCACTTTATTTTAATGTGTGTATTAGTATTATTTGTTTGCTTCTGAGTTCTCAGTGCAATAAAGTTTATGTGAATGTAACGTAAGTTACCGTGGAATAGCCCTTCTAAATTTAAGCTCTTTCTTTTTTCCTTAAACTAAAATGTCTTAGTATTAATCTGTAAAATAAAAAAAATTTGTATTCTAGTTTTACTCTTTGTTTGCATTCTTAATCTTAAAATTATTGGGAAAGAACTCAGAAAAATATTAGAGCTCTTATTCTTGTTTGTTAGAAATTGTATTTATTTCACTTATATATTCATTTTTACAGCTTCTAATAGCATTACAAAAATTTGGAAATAATCTGGATGATTATTTACATTTGATTTTGCCACCTGTTGTTAAGCTTTTTGATTCACCTGACGTTCCTATCAATGTGCAGAGGTAATTTTTATTTTTAAATTACGGGTCTTTATAAAAAATCAAGGAGTTGGAACAATTTCTGAGCATATACTTACTAGCTTATTTTTAAATGTAGCAACAGTGTGGTATTTATTTTTATTAATGATTTATTTATAAAAATTTTAATCTTACAAATTTAATTAAAAAAATTTTTTAAAATATTGATTAATTTAAAAAAAAAGAGTATGTATATTTAATTAAAGTGTAAAGGGTGTCTGGTAAATGTTGCAACAAACTTCTGGATAAGGTAGGGGACATCATGAAGATTAAGAATTGTATTGGAACCCATGGCCAGTCTCCATACGGTGCTAGGGGCATTTCTCTATAATAAACTCTTTCAATGTGTACCTTTAAACAAGTACTTTTAATTATCTAGTATATTTTAATTTTATGTTTTCTTTTTATTATTGTTGAAAATTGTATTCAAATAGATACAGAAATAGCTGTTTTACAATAATTTGATGATTTGACGCTCTTGTTAAATTAATCACCAAATCATAAAATAACAATTAAAAATTCAATACTGAACCAATTTGACCACAATTTTTGACAATAATTATTAGAAAACATGAAATTAAGATGACATAAAGTACCTGTTCTAAGGTACATGTAAAAGCAGTTCATAATACGAAAGCGACCCTAGCAGTGAAAGATGATCAATCATAATTTCATTTGCAATTAATACTTATGATATGCCTTACCTTTCCTAGAGGTTTGTCGCAACATTTACTGAACACCCTGTATATATTTACACATTACTATTATTTTTTGAAAATACTGTTGACTTCTCCTTATCTGGCTCAGGACTTTAACATTACATTTTACATTTAACACTTACAAGTACATTTTAACACTTCCTAGTCATACATTTTCACACTTATGTATTCAGGGTTGTCACTCCACAGGAAAACTCAGAGAATTTTCGAAAAATCACCTAAAATAACAGGGAATTTTGAGTTTCTTTAGAAACTGGGGGAAAATACAGGGAATTTTGTTTCTTATTTTTGTGTTTTAAAAAATGGTAACCACTCAAAGTATAAATCTATGGGATATTTAAGGAGGACATTTCAGCTATATTAAACTAGCTCATTTAGTATAGCATTATTTGTTTTAACTATGCTCAGCTGTCCTTTTTTTTCCTTAAGTTTCTTTTTAACAATTATAATTAGTATAGATGGCCCAATACAGCTCATACAAGAGCACAATGATTGTTGTGTTTTCTCTTAATATATTGTGAATAATATAAACAGGAAAAACACAGAGATTTTTTTTTTCTAGATTTGAATGGCAACCCTGCTATAAACTTCAAGTATTTTTGGATTAATCACCTGTCTTAAAATGTGTAGCATGAATTTTTAATTATGTAATAAATCATTTTTAATTATATGGGGCCTACACCTCAACCACATCATGCCTTTATAGTTGAAAGTCTACTGCATTCATTAGCTAAAAATTAGAAATAACTATTTGTATTTATATTTCACAAGAAAGTACTGAAAACATTACATTTTTTGTAATTTTTCTTTCTATTTTATGGTTAACAAGTGATTAGAATGAATAATTATGATGTTTATGTTTCATCCAATCTTGTTCGATCCAACTATCTGATGGTTTTGCTCGTAAATGGGGGGAAAATCTTTCAATTTGAATGTTGCTTCGTTACAAAAAGCAAACCAGCATCTTTTAAGTTCCCATGTAACAAAATGTATTTTAGGGAAGTACTTGTAATAGCATCAGAAGATTAATTTTGGCAATTTCAAGACTTTATGCCTGAAAATTTCTCATATTGCTTCAAAGTGTTTTTTTTTAAAATCTAATAAGTGCCTTTTTTTAAATATTCATAGGCATGCTTTAGAAACTATTGATCATTTATCAGAAACCTTGGATTTTACTGAATTTTCTTCTCGAATTTTGCAACCTCTGGTCCGCAATCTGGACACAGTACCCGAACTTCGCCCAGTAAGTGATTTACTTTTAAAAATTTCTTTATTGGTTGGCATTTTTGTCTGCATTTGTCCCTTTATAAAAATAAATAAAGGATATGTTTGTAGAAAACTTAATAATTACTAAATCTAGATGAAAAAAAAAAAATTTCGGCATTACTTACCATTTATTGCCTTCATGTTCCATCAATACTAATTTATTAGACTGTAAATGTTAAATTGAAATATTCCTTTTATTTATTTGATTCTTAAAATTATATTAGAGCTACACTAATGGACTATTAGTGACATTTTTGGATTTTTTCTCAAATTAGATTGGGGAAATAGATGATGGTAACTATCATCTGATCTCTGTTGCATACTCCTCATTGAGATGAGGATTATTTTTTGCTCTGACACGATAAAGAACATTGAAAGGGGTTTGCTGAAGTATTTAAAGAAATCACACATAATAATTTTATTTTGAGACTATATGATAGGAAGGGAAAAAAATGCAAAATTAAAAGACATTGCTGGTACATAGCTTATTCTATGTTAAGAGTATAAAATAGTTTTAATTTAATGTTAAGTTTAAGAAGGTATAAGAAATATAAGTTGGATGGTAAAAAAAAGTTATCTTAATTGAGATCAATATTAAAATAAATATCATTGCATTAATTTTTGTGTAGTTAAAATGAATGAAAAAATTTATTAACAGCATACAACAATATACAATAGCATATTTTTGGAATTTTGTCTGAACTTCATTAATACGTTCAGGTGTAAATTGCTTAACTTGATTAATTTGCTGCAAAGTTATAAATAAATATTCAAAGATGTACTATCACAGCTTCTATTTTTATTAAAGCATTAGGGGTTATTGTTAATTTTTTTAATATGTTATAAATTTATCTGTCTTCGTTCTCAGATTTGAAAAAAAAATGGATTGCGTCAATTTATCAAAAGATTCCTATAACCAAACTTAAAAAAATTTGTTGAAATATTGTTTTATTAATTCATAAGACTTATGGACCTAATATTTTTATTTTCATTTTTTATAGACTGCTATGGATACCCTATGTTCTGTGGTTATACAATTGGGCAAAAAATACCAGATATATATTCCAATGGTGCACAAGGTTTTGACTAAACATCGTATCAATCACCAAAGATATGATGTTCTAATTAGTCGAATCATAAAGGTAAGCTTTAATATTTAAACAATTCATTCTTCTGCACACTTTTATGCATGAAAGAAGTGAAAAAAATCTGGATTTTGCACTTTCGGCAAAAAAAAAAAAAAAAAATGCATATAATTTTTCCTCAAGTTTTCTATTGAAAATAATTATTAGCATTATAGCACTAGTTTGTTACATGCTTAGTTATTAAACTTTTATGTATCTGATTATAAATATAAACTTAAATTAAATCCTCGCAGTCCAACTATTAAAAAAAAATATTGTTTATGGAGTTATTTACTTTTATTTATTTTTTTGATGCATGCTTGAAATCATTTATTTTTCATCTTCATATCTTAGTTTAACTGTTTACTCAATAAGAATTATTATTATTGGTGTTTTCTTTTTAGTTTAAATGTTTACTCTGTCAGAATTGCTTATCTGTCTTTACTATTTGATTTGACTGTTTACTATATTAAAACTATTTATTATTTGATCGTTTTCCCTAATTTGTTGACTCTTTTGCAATATTTACTTTTATCTTTATATTTGATATATTCCGACTGTTTTAATTTAAAAAGAATGACTGGCAATTAATTTAAAATGATGATTATTAAGCCTTATATATTGCTTAGTTTTCTTTAACATAGTTGTCAAAGATATTTGAAATCATATTTAAGAAAAATATAAATTATACTTTTTAAATGCTTCTCCCTCTTTTAATATAAAATCAAAATCTTATGTCAGAGTTAGAAGTTATGTTTTTATATATCTGGGTGCATGACGTTTAAAGCTTAGAGTTGCTTATTTTCAATATACGTTTTTAAAAACCCTTAAAGGTGCTTTTTTATCCGGGGTTTGTAAAGAATGCTTAGTTTTCTATCTTTTAAAATGAGATTTTTTTCTTTGCAGTGTCAACTGTCTTTCTAAATTACAAAAAATGCATGATTTTTCATAATTTTCTCTGCAATATTTATCAGAAACTAGCTATTTTATCATGATTATGTGAAATTTTTGAAAATGTTTTTGAATTTCATTGATTTTTTGTTTATAAATTAAGAACTTTAAGCAATAGAAAAAAATAATTGTTAATGCTGCACAGATACTATGATTTTTTTTGGAAGGTAATTAAAAATATTTTTTGAGTGCTTAAATTAAAAAGTACTTAAGATACTTATTTTTTGTTGAAAACTCTGGCTAGACTCCCTGTTATGTATTTGTTTCTTTAAAGAGTGGTCAAAGACGTTTAAAATTTAAAAAATTTAAATTTCGCTTTTTAAATGCTTCTGCCACTTTTAATATAAAATAAAAATCTCATTTTTTAAATATCTTATTGATATCACAGTATTATCAAGAACTTTCTCCCCCCAATTCCCAGTGTCTGCATTGTGAAAGCCTTATTTTATTTCTGTCCACTTTCATGCCTGTTTAACTGTTAAATCTATTAGAAATATTTATTGTTTACCCCTTTGGAATTATTTTTTATTTTGTTTAATCATTTCAAATGCTTGCTTTCTTGCAATTTTTTTCAATTACTTTTTTTTTTTTTTAACATTGGTTGTTGCGTTTGCTTTGTAGGGGACTGCAGTAGAAGAAAATGATGACCCCTTAATGTATCCAAAGAGAAAGACTTCCGCTAAGTCTCATGAAAATGACATCAGCCAGGCTAACTCTGAAGTTGGAAACCCTCGGAGAAAGCTGCAAATCAATATCGCTAACCTCCAAAGAGTAATATTATTATAATTAATTATTTAAAGTTGTAGTGTATCTACCACTAAAAAAATATAATTCCAATTCACTAGTATATAAGACATGTTAACTCGATTTTATGGTGGGGTACCTTTTCATGGATGAAGGTTGACATTGTCGAAATCAGCTAACCTCACTTTGTTGACCCGGACATGATGTGAACACGCCTACCTTGACGGAAACTCCCACTTCGATATGCCCTAGTTTGATAGTAACAGCCCTAGTTTGATAGTAACGCACACTTTGATCTAAATACACCTAATCCGATTAATGGTCCACATTGAACAGTTGACTTACTACTTGTGACTGCGACTTTATCCACCTCCTCACACTGTTGCATCTTAATCTCAATCACGCATAACATACAACTTATACACTCCACTGCTAAAGGCAACACAGGAGTGACCACGACCATGAACTTTATACAGCTCTCACAATCAGCATTTAAAATGTCCGGTGATCTTAATACAGCTCTCTCGGCTTCTCACAAAACAGGAATTAATCAACTAGTGGCATCCGTTCATCTAATTCTATCACAATATAATTCTGGTGGGGGAGTACTGTAGTGTATCTACCACTACAAAAATATAATTCCAATTCTCTAGTATGTTACCTCCATTCTATGGTGGGGTACCTTTTCATGGGTGAAGGTTGACATTGTCAAAATCAAGTTACCCCACAAAGTTTTTTCTTATAGTAGTGTTACATTTTCAAAAAATCATTATTTTTTAAAATTCTTTTTTTGAATAATTTATGAAAATAATCCTAATTCTGTTGAATTTAAATTTTGAAAGCCTTACTGATTGATTTATATCTAGGTCATATGATTTAATCGTGTAACCAGAGTTTAATATTGATGGTACCAGGGTACCTTAATGAAATCAATAGGAGTTTTCATTATATATTATGTTTTGCATAAAAGTATCTTAGATAAAATGCAAGATTATTTAAGAATTGAATTTATAAACGTGTGAGTGATTAAATTTGAGTTTTCCTCTGAATTGTTCAAGCAAATTATCCTTTTCATTGCCTTTTAAACTTTACATAAGAAGATTTTTATGAAACATTTCTAATAAGTTTTAAAAAAATAATAAGTTAATTTATGACAAATTTAAAATGCTTTGAAACATATTTATTTCAAATTAAAAATGTGTGTTATAATATGTTATAAAATGTTATAATATGTTCTTATATCATAGCTCATTCCGTAAACTTTTTTATACAGTAGGGAACCATTTATCCGGTATCCAGATAACCGGGAAACCAGAAAACCAGGAAAAATTTTGATCGGTTTTCCCGCCATTTTAAACTAGAACAATTATGAAAAAAAGCGGAAATTGAACTCATCCTTGAAGTTGAGTAGAGGAAAATGTAAGGAAGGGGAGAATTTTTCCCCTCATTTACCCAGAGAAACGTCATTTCCTCCTTGACCTTGAAGGCAGGGAAGGGAGGAATGTTTCATTTTCTCCTTTAGGCCGTCAATCAAGCTCAAGGGTGTGGCATGCTGATTTAGTTTTCTGTTTGATTTACGAGGGGGGTGGGGGAAATGCATTGCATGCATATCAGTGAACAGAAGATGAAAGATAAAAATATATTTATCTATTTGACATCGATTAATAAAAATAAAATCTTTTTCTTCTGAATAAATTCTCATTCTTTGGAAGTGCGGTATTATTTGCAAGTTTTCATTGGTGTGGAATCACATCTGCTGTAATTAAATATCGTGTTTTTATCAACAAAAGAAAAATAAAATAAAAGGAGAATTGTTTATTAATTTAAACATAGGATTATTTTATGAAGCAGATTGCAGTTTTGTTTTTCTGATTTCACTACATTTGATATTTTTTTCTTTTCATGATAAATTTTTCACTCAATAAATTAATTATTTTTATTCATAAATTTTATCATTAGGTTTTTTTTTAATAAGTTTTCCTTCTATTTTATCGTTTCCCCCGTATAATTAGGTATGAAATATATTGCATTATTTAACCATTGGTTTTGTTTATATTAGTCAATTTAGGAATTGTAATTATTTTTAAAAAATGAATAGGAGAGTTTGTGTTTTTTAAACTTGTTTTTCTTGTCTAAACTTGCAAATTTTTTTATTCTTTTAAATGTTATTTTTCTACCATTTTTTTTTCTTTTTATAGTTAGGAGTACCTTTCTTTTTTCTCTTACTTTATGCATTACACTTTTTCCTTGTAATTCGGGTTCGATAAAACATCGATTAATGACACTTTTTGGTCGACCCAGAAAACCGGAAAATTCAGACATCCGGGATAGCGATGGTCCCGAGCATCCCGGATAATTGGTTCTCTACTGTATTAATTTCTGATCATCATGAATTAGCATTATATACACATCATTACCTTATTATAAATACACAAGTGGGCGACCTTTGTGCTAAAAACCTATTATGTTACCTTATTATGTTAATCTATGATCAATCCAAAAAAGCTTTTTTTAAAAATTCAGGATTTCATTGAACTATGTTCACCTTTAAAACTTCTGAAATTTATTTCTAAATAATGTGTTATCATTCATTATACAAAATGAAACTAATTTCAGAAAATTTAAGGATTTTAATTGTAACCTGATAGTCATTTGCTTTTTTTGAATACTCAAATGAAAGTTCATTATTTATTTTTATTCATCACCTATTTAGAATGCTGTCAAAATTGTAATTTCACTTGCATGTTTTTATCAAATTAATACGATTTTATGTGTCCTCTCTGTATGATTTTAGGCCTGGGCATCAGCTCGCAGAGTTTCGAAAGATGACTGGCTAGAGTGGCTGAAACGAATGAGTGTTGTGTTGCTCAAAGAATCTCCGTCACCTGCATTAAGATCCTGTTGTGCTCTGGCAGAATCCTATGATCAATTGCCAAGGTTTGCATTTATAGTTCTTCGTACGTTTATTGCAAAAAAATTTTACAGCTATTTTATTTTTATTGTTTCTTCAATCTCGAGAACTTGTATTTGTGTTATTTTTCTCAAGAATTGTCTGAAGATGTATTATAATTATTATTTTTGAAAATTTGAGATTGTGTATTAATGCTGATTGTTATGGATCTTAGCATAGTCAGACGCTTGTTCATACCTCCCAAGTCTCCTGTTTTTTAAAGAAGACTCCTGTATTTTATGTCTATATCCTGGTTACCTGTATATTCACAATTCTCTATATTTGTTGAAGAAATGCGAAATTTTTTTTTCTGATAAAGTATCCACTGATGGCAAAAAAATACTTCTATTATTTCTCAACAGATGGTGCTATTGACAGTACTGCAGTATGGTTAGTGTTAATTGTTTAATTTGAGCCTTGATGGCTCAGGGGATAGAGCATTTGCCTTACAATAAGGTGAACCCAGGTTCGAATCCGAGCTATGACTGGTTGATACGAATTTTGCATCCGGCTTGTACCGACCACAGTCCTGACGTGAAATATCCTCAGTGGTAGATGGATCATGGGTTACAGTCCCCTTGTCGTCAGGCTAATCGTGGAAGGTTTTCCTCTTCGTGTAACTCAAAGACAGATTAGTTCCATAAAAAAAAGTCCTCCTTGAAGCAAATTTCTACCAATAATTAATCTAGGAGTTTCAATGTTTTCTGGATTGGGTTCAAAATTACAAGTCTGCTGAGTTAAACATCAGTAGTCGTAAACCGAAAATTGGGTCGGTTAGTGAAATCTCTGTTGTTTTATTTCTCCATTGTTGGCAGGTATGCTTGTTATTGTATGTGGTAATATTAATATTTATCTATAATATTTATCTAATATAAGTCAAATATTACAATAATCTTAGGATTTCCATTTTTTATAGATAAAATTAACAATGAAATTCTTTGCATGGAAGCCCAATAAATACACAACTTCAAACTGCTGTTTTTATAATAAAAAACAAATTAATAAATTTTAAATCATTTGGATATTGCTAATTAGTTACTCTTAGGTATAATTTATGTGGCATTCATAAAAAATCTGTATCCTTGATCAAAACATTGAAAGTCAAAAAAGTTTTTTTAATGTTTGCTAAAATCCTTGGCAACTTTTTTTTTGTAAGTTGTTTATAATAAGTATGATATTATTTACTAACGTTGTGTATTTCCATATTACAGAGACATGTTTAATGCAATATTTCTGTCCTGTTGGTCCGAATTGCACGAAAAACAGCAAAATGAATTAGCAGAGAGTCTTCAACAGGCACTGACAACACAGAATATTCCAGAAATTACACAGACACTTCTTAATTTGGCTGAATTCATGGAACACTGTGAAAAGGTAGTTTTATTATTTTTTTTATTAGATTTAAATCATTGACACCCTTGTATAAATATCGTAAAGATATAAAAGTTAAATATTGCACAATATCTTGTTTTTGAATTAAACAAATTGGTTTTAACTTTAATTGCAGGGACTCCCTGAAAGCACTCTAAAATCCACTTTGCTGGGAGAGAAAGCAATGGAATGTAGAGCTTATGCAAAGGCTTTGCATTACAAAGAAGATGAATTCCACAAAGGCCCCACAACTGAAATTCTAGAAGCTTTAATCGGGTAACACTAATTTCTCAATTTAGTGGAATTAGTTCGATGGAATAAAATTAAACATTCTCACACTGTTTTATTGTTCTTTCAGCATAAATAATAAACTACACCAACCAGAAGCAGCCGCTGGTGTTTTGGAATATGCTATGAAAAACCATGATGCTGAGTTGGTAATTTCAATGTTTACTTTTACTGCTACTATTTATCGTACATACCGGCGTAGAGGGACCAGGATAGCCTAGTTGGTAGGGCACTGGGCCCCTGTCCAAGAGATTATGGGTTCGGCCCCCATGGGCTGAAGACTCCCCAAATTATAAATGGTGACTGATGCACGTTAAATCTCTTGATTCACAAAGTCCTCCATGTTCTCATAACAAATCATACCTCTGGGGATATTGATCGAGGAGTTTCTTTTTCTTCTACAGTTAGTTCAAAGCTACAAGGCTATAGAGTTGAATGTTAGTAGTCGTAAGCACAAAATTGGGTCGTCTGTTCAATGACTGCTATGTAATAAAAAATACCGACAAGTCCACTTTTCAAGCCCATAAAGTTTATGAGAAACAGGTGGTCAACATATACAATGGTAATATCAATGCATAATAAACAATGCAATAGATATAAATAACTCAATTTACCACTTTCAAAAACTACTTTTAATATCTTATATAATATTAATTTTGTACTTTCTCTCATCTTATTTCCTTAACATATAAATGTTTTTTTTTTTAATACTTTGAAGTACATTCAGAAAAAAAAAATTTAAAGCAAGCTATGTTGAGATAATTTAATCAGAAAATATGACACAATGAAAACCTTTAAAATCTTCCATAAAGCTACGAATTTAAAAATTCCTCAGCATCTATATTGGATTCAATAACTATAGCAATGTTGTTATACGAATCAATGGATTCGACTTCATCCTCACCTGCTGATTCCATGACATAATTTTAATTTTGAAAATTAGTAGCAAAGTTTGCTAGAGCTAAAAAATGCTAGCAGCAAAATCAGGGTTTATTCTGGCATTTAAAAGAAAATGGCATTGCTATAATATTTTTTCATGCAGAAAATACAATATAATCATTACCATGTGACATATTGTAATAAAAATTATTACTGCACGGTTATTATTAAATATGTATACTTTTACGAAAGTTCGAATTTGCCTTCATGGAGGATTGGAAATATGAATATCTAACTGGAAATACGGCCTTTTTTTTTTTTTTTTTTTTTTTTTTTTTTTTTNGATTTTTTTTTTTTTTTTTTTTTGAATGGCATTGTTATAATATTTTGTGTTGCTGAAAATACATTATAATCACTACAATGTATTGCAATAAAAGTGATTACTGATTGGTTATTAAATATTTATACTTTTATGATAATTCGAAGAACACTGTTTTACACTATTTTAATGCTGTAAGTTGTATGTTCCTAATTTGAGTGTATATGTTCCTAATTTGAGTGTATATGTTCCTAATTTGAGTGTACTATAAATTTCTAGCTTTAGGGGGGGGGGGTTAGAGGTAAGTGCCATATCAAGAAGTACAAAATTTTGTGTTTTGCATTTAACTGACCATATTTAGTTACTTCAATACTATTTTTTAAATTGACTTTAATAATTCAGAACTTTTTTTTCTTATTGGCAGCATAACTACCAATATGAATAGGAAAAAATCCAGTAGATTTTACGAAATAATATAAATTTCACGATAATTGTTACATAGTGTGCTAAATATTTTACTCATAGGGAATTTTACGAATTTTTGAAATATTTTCCAGTTGTGATTGACATATTAAACTTACTTGAAATGTTATGTATTATGTATACTCATAATTTTGAATATTAAAAGGCATTTATGTCATCAAGGATAGTTAAATGATTTTTAAATTAATTAATAAAAAAAAAGAGTTTTGAATAAAAATAAACTGGACATTTTATAACAAACAAAGTTTTGAACTGATTCCCAGAAATGAGGTTCTCTTCATTATGTATTAGTAATACTTATTTAAATATTCAAGCAAGCAAACAATAATCTGTACAGAAATTCTATTTCAACAGGGATTTTGTTAGGAAACTTAATTTTAGGGAATTTTCTGAAATGTGCAAAAACCAGGAGATTTCTAATTAAACCAGTAGACCATTAGAAACTGGAAAAATCCAGTAGAAATGGCAGCTATGCAGACTGGTTCTACTACTGTCTTTAAATTTTCCCCCCTGCTATCTGATTGAAGTACATTAAAATTGTTTCTTATGTAATTGACAGAAAGTGAAAGAGCTGTGGTATGAGAAGTTGCATAAGTGGGACAAAGCACTGATTGCTTATCAGAAAGCAAGAGAGCAGAAACCAGATGATATAGAACTCATTATGGGACAGATGAAGTGTCTAGAAGTTCTTGGTGAATGGTAAGACAATTTTCATTTTGATTTCGTTTTGTGCGTGATTCACATCATAGACTTTTCATAAAACTGTTTTTCAAAGGGTCTATCATTGCATGAAATGACACTTTCTTTTTTTGCAAATAATGTGCTATTTTCATAATTATTGTGAGTTTGCAACAGTTATTCATGACTGCTAGGTCAGGCTAAGCTTATTTTTAGCCAGGGCCTTTCATGTTTATTTTGAAAATAGCACAACTGTAGATGTCTGTGAATATAAAGAAAAGCTGCAGTCTTTTGAAATTGAAAAGCGTGTGTGATTTTTTTTTCAATATTTAAGAAGTTACTGCAATGCTGTATTGTCTGAGCTCATAAAAATGTGAAAAAATTGAGAATCAATAATTTGATTTTGTTAGTTTTCATTTTAGCATTGAAAAAAGTTTAATAATTTTTAAAATGTTTAAATTTTTTTTTTAAAGCTTGGGTAATTTTTTATGGCAAGATGGTATACATGGTTTAAAAATATAGCTCTGCCTCAAGTGTAAGGTACTTAAAGAGTGGCTTTCTTATTTTTTGTGTCGAAAGAGCTTTAAAAAAGGTTGTTAACTGGGAGCATCACTTTGCAGTTATTATCAGCATTTTTCATACCATTTCTTTACCTCTCACAGAGCGGTCAGGGTTCCCACGGTCCTTGAGAGTCCTTGAAAGTCCTTGAATTTTTTTTGTGCTAAATTTAGGTCCTTGAAAGTGCTTGAAAAACGTCTTAGGTCCTTGAAAAACTTGATAGATCCTTGAATTTGTCCAATACTGCCGACGGCCCTTTTTATAAAACACCCGCGGATCTTTCTCGTTCTTTCTGTTTTGTTCCCGAGCTCTCTCACGTGGTTTTTAACGCCACCGTTTCTAACCGGGCCTAGCGTCTTGGTGTCTGCCAAGCGCGCGGAGCACAGCAGACAATCAATGCGTTCGGGGCGAGACTCCACTTCATCTTCTGTCGCATATGCTTAGATCTTCTTTTTTCTTATCGAAACTGGAATACTCTCGAATTTCGTAACAATATGTACCTTGTAGTTTTCAATAAATTTGCCGTTTTACCATCCGCACTTGTCCTTACGTTTGCGTCATTTCAAAACTTTATTGTAAAGCGTATTCGCAAAGGCACGGCTTCGTATTTGTGTTATGTAGTTTAGACTAGTTATGCCTGGGAAGTGCTATTTTAATCCCCAATGGATGGATAATCAAGCTTATAAAGAATGGATTTTATCGATGCCCGAAAAGAAGTTCAGAGCCAAGTGCCGATTATGCATGAAGGAGATCGATATCGCAAAAATGGAAGAATCTGCTCTGAAATCACACATGAAAGAAAGGTAAAACAAAAAAGCAGTCTCATGCCCTGAGTTCTCTTTTTCCAAAGACATCAACATCTAATTCATCTGGTGTAAATACTCCTTCAACATCGTGTGCCCCATGTGAAACAGAAACTTTAGTGGCCGAGGTAACATTGTCTTCTTATCTGGTCAAAAGGAATGTGCTTGATGCTGAAATTCTCTGGAGTCTGAAGTGCATCACTAGTAATTATTCATGTAACTCCTGTGAAGGGATTAGTAAATTGTTCTCCAAAATGTTTGCTGATAGCTGTATAGCGAGACAATTTTTTTGTAGTGCCACAAAGTGAGCCTATTTGGGCTCCTTTGGATTGGCACTATACTTCAAAGGGATTCTTATAAATGAGCTGAAGAATGTTGATTGCTACACTGTACTCTTTGATGAGACGTTAAATCAGTCTCTACAATCTAAGCAGATGGACATTATGGTAAGGAATTGATAATAAAGTTTGCACTAAGTATCTTACCTCCCAATTTATGGGTCATGGAACTGCAGAAAATATTTTGTCCTCTTTTTACAAATGCATGGATGATGGTTAAAAGCTCTCTAAAATACTTCAATTATCCATGGATGGACCCTATGTCAATTGGAAATTCTATTAGAAGCTTCAGTGTGAATTAAAAGAGAAATATTCCCACCAGGTCATATTCATTGGCAGTTGTGGATTACACATAACGAATAATGCTTTTAAACATGGTGAAAATGGGATATGTTCCTTCTAATTTTTATTTTCAGAAAGAATTGTTGCTGCATAACATTTAGAGAAGGTTGTGTAAATTATGGATGAATAATTTCAGAAACGATGTTTAATAGAGGAGAGGAGGGGGTTATGGAATAGTCATGGAATATGGAATACCTAAGATTTAGCTCTGTCTTTCATGCAGCCTTCACATGGAAATACACAGGATTAAAGGATTTCACCATTAACACCTCATTACCATTAGTTATAGATTGTGCTGAAAATGATTTTGTGAATTAATATGTAAAACCAGTAGGGTTGTTTTTAAAAAAATATAAATTTTAGTCCATAATACATATACTCTCTTCTCTCTATATAGGCAAAGCATTTAGGTATTATATTTGAAATTAATTATTGCCACAACAAGCATTGTTGCTTTTAGTAAAATAGAAGAGAATAATTTTTAAAATTGGGTCTTAGATTAAGGTCCTTGAAAATTTTGTTGAGGTCCTTGAAAAGTCCCGGAAAGTCCTTGAATTTCAATCTCATCATAGAGTGGGAACCCTGGCGGTTGCAAGGATTACCTCTGATTAATTTAATCCCGTCACTGCTGAGTTATTTGATAGCATTAGAACAATTCTTGTGAAACTATGTGGAAATATATCTTTCGAGCAAAGTAACACTTGCAACTTTTATCTCACCTCAAGAGGACACCATACAGCTGTTGAAAATTTTTGTCGAAAATTCTCTCTATCCTTCATTCATAATTTAAAATTTAAAAGAAAGAAAATGTAGGCATACCTGTTATAAGTCATGAAGTTTCAGTTGCTGAAAAAAAAATACTTCAAAACATTAAAATGCAAACAAATTATTAGAAGAGAACTTCAATGTTGCATAATCCTGAGTTGTCTTATAATTTATTTTCATTTGTATATTTTAAAACTTTCTTTTCAGTACTTGAAACTACATGGCTTACTCTAGGTTTGTCTGAACTCACACTTTAAACTTTAAATTAGCAATGAAGGAAAAAGTGAATTTGCGAGGAAAATTTTCTCCCGCTATATGGCGTCCTCTTAATATGATGACCTTCTTTCAATATAATATCATAAACAGACTACTTACACAGATGTCACTGTATTTTTTTTTATTAAATAATTTTATTATTTAATTTGTTTATTTTATTAAAATGTAATTCTGTTGAAATTTATTAATATTATGATGTACACGTGATTTTTTATAATTAATCTTTTGTTTACTGTGCTTAGCATGATGAAGCCATTCTGTGTACCAGCGGTAAACAAATGGTTAAACAAAATTATTCATTTTTATAATTTTTTTAAAAGGAATATTTTGTAACAGTAATATACTTTTCTTTTGCAGGGGTCAACTGTACCAACTTTCAAGTGAAACATGGCCCACTGCAGATACTGCATTCAAAACAAAAATGGCGCCTATGTCAGCTGCAGCCGCATGGGGATTAGGTTAGTTAAGTTAATTCTTTCTTTTAAGAAGTAGCCTTTTAATAAATTGGAGCTTTTTCTAATAAGTTTTTTCATCAAGGAAAATAGGTACTGTTGAATCAAGGTAAAATTTTAAAATTCCCAACTAAAAAAACATATATAATTGGTGGCCAGCTAAAGCCCACCCACATTCAGTTTGATGGGTGCCAGCTCGTCTGAGAAATAAAAGTGGCTGCTGCTCAATATTGACCCCATCATGCTCTGTTGGTCACAATATTTCAAATCACAATTGTGAAGACCCCTCTGGTCTACAATAACCTGTTGCAGGAAATGCAACAGGTAAGTAAGCACCTGTTGTAAGTAAGCACCTGTAACCTGTAAGCACCTGTAACCTGTGCTTACACCTGTTTTTGTAGTAAGCACCTGTAACCTGTAGTACCTAAAGTAAGAACCTGTTTTAGTATGCATATGCTTTAAATTATTCTTACTACTGTACATTAAAGATTATTTTTTAATTTCCTATATTTCTGTAAGTTCTTTTTTAATTTTTTTTTTTTTAAAGTGCTGAAATAATTATTGCAAATTTCAGGTCATTGGGAGAGTATGGAAGAATATACGAAGGTGATTCCCCGTGGAACTACAGACAGTGCCTTTTATCAAGCCATACTTTCAATTCATCGATCTGATTTCTATGCTGCCCAACAGGTATATTTAATTATATTTGTATCTAAACAATGAATTAAGCAAATCATTACTTAATCTTAGAACATTGCTTACTTATATATACTGATTGATTTTAGGCATTCATGTAGGTAACAATCTGAATTATCTCAATTAATTCAGACTAAACTACTTCAGTTTTTTTGAGATTCATTTTCCTAAGTTAATTATTTTCCTCAATATGCTCAAAAAATTGACATATTGGTGTATAACAGAACAAATTTTCTTCAGCTGATATGACATTCTGACTAAGATTTTTGTTTATTGAATAAATAAATACACCATGATAGGAAATAAACTTAAGTAATGTAAAAATCATGTTGTAATGTTTTTTGTCAGTTCATTCAATTACATATATTGGTCTGGTTTATGTAATATTGAATCAGAATGGTAAATATTTATATTTACAATATTTCAACTTTTCCTGTTATTTGAAAATAATTGCACTTAATGTCAATCGTTGCTGCTATTTACATAAAAGTAACTTAATAAAGTAAGTAAATTTATAAGAATATTAAGATAATTAAGTAAATTTTTGATCATTACTGTAATGCCATTATAGGGATTACATATTTCCTGACTTTCATAAATTTATTTTTTTAAATCATTCTTAATCCTGAATTAAGTCAATTATTTCATTTTTATCTCATTTTATAAAAAGCACTTGAAAATACTTTTATTCTTTTCTTAACAATCCATGTAAGGGCTGACGTTTTAATTTAGACAAATCTAAAACTCATTAATTCAGTGTCTCAATGAATTGAATTTTAACTGCTGGGTTATATTAAAATTTAACAGTCTTTTTGGTCATTAAGCTGTAGCCAAATTATTTTAAATTTAATATTAATGGAGTTGACTTTATTTTTCGCTATATTGTCTATCAGTAACTTGCCAAATTTTGGATATCTTCCCATGCTCTTAAGCAACTATGCATTCATTGCTAGTTTGTCCGATGACCCCTTTTTCCGATTGTTGAAAGTGTTACACAATTGTTATAAATCGATACCTAAAACGAAACTATCTTCTTCTCTGTAAAAGAGATGCTTAATATTTTTTTGTTACTATAATATGCTTTTGAAGTTGTAAATATGACCATATTTGATAATTTAAAAAATGCTGCGTAATTAAGCTGGATGATTTTCTTTGTTTGATCAGTAATTTCACTGTTTTAGTAACATGACAATGCGCAAAAAGTTTCCCTCTACCACTAACGATGATAATTACCTGCATTAACTAATTCAGTAACTTTGAAGAATGATTTGGTTTTATTGGTTACTTTTTCAGTTTATTGATAAAGCTAGAGATCTCTTAGATACTGAATTGACTGCATTGGCTGGTGAAAGTTATAGCAGAGCTTATGGTGTAAGTAATTTCTATTTTCATTGTATAGTTTTTTTTTCATTGCATAATTTTTATCTTCATTTGTTATGAATGTATGTCTTATTTCAATATATTTGTACTGTTCTTACAGGCAATGGTTCATGTCCAGATGATGTCTGAACTGGAAGAAGTGATACAGTACAAGCTCATTCCTGAAAGACGAGACCATATTAAACAGAAATGGTGGGATAGATTACAAGTGAGAAAATGCACTGCTAAAGTGCTTTAATTGACTATAATTGCATTTTTAAACCCAAAGAGTGTGAGTTTTTTTAAGTGCAATATCATCTTGAAAATCCAAACAACAGTCAAACAGTTTAAAGATAAAGAGGCAAAAAATTACTGGATTTTACATATGTTACTTAAACCAATGACTGAGTTTTATGCACAAAATTTAAGAGCAAAATTCTATTTCATCATAAATGCCGGAGAATCTGTTAAAAGGTCATCTATCAAGGTTTTATCTATCAAAAAGTACCTCAAAATTGAGTCAAGTTAGCATGTTTTGTATACTAGTTAATTGATATTTATTAATCGTAGTAGTATTTACATCACAATAATCCCCACCAGAATTTTATCAGGGATAGAATTCGATGAACGGTGACCACTAGTTGCCATATTTGTGAAAACCCGGGAGAGCTGTGTTAAGTTTACTGGATTTTGAACACTTGGTGAGAGCTGTATTAAGTTTGCCGAGTTTTAAGCATTTAACGTGAGAGCTGTATTAAGATCAAGGTTGTGTGTGTGGTCCCTCCTGTGTTGCTGTTAGCAGTTGAGTGTGTACAGGATCCGGCTGTGTGTAAATGAGCCAGTAGGACGAAGATGCAGTCGCAAATAGCAAGTCAACTGTTCAAAGGGGACCTTCCATCGAAATAGGCGTGATTAACTTCCAACTTTAAAAGTAAATCATTGTAGACAAAGTAATCAAAGTAAGTTCATTGTCTTTAGTGCACTCTGACTGTAACAGGAGGTTTGATTGTCAGAAAGAGCTCGTCCCGCAGTGGACTGATCGTTAAGACACGGTTCCCAGCAGATCACAAAAGTCAAGCATCACTGGCTGCGGTCAGTGTGCGGGTGGGTGACCACTTGGATCAGTCTGCGTAGGGACCGAGGGTGTACGATATTGGTCCTTGTTAAACTGTGCTACCGTAAAGTGATCGACTTCGCTCGCAGGTCGTCGGGCTACCGAAGCGGGGGTGCCATCCCCTCCGCAGAGGATCAAAATTGTGATGGCATGTCTTCGGATCATCCTCAGGGATGTTTCCCAGACCGTCGCCAATAGCCCATTGTGCAGCTCTAGTGCGACGTAAATTAACAACAACAACAAGTCAGAAAGAGCTCTCTAAATAAGAGCCTCACACAAATAGTTTGAATACATTTTTATCTATTTATTTGTTTTGTCAATATTTTTTGTTATAGTATTTTTTGCGTTTCCTTATTTGACCTTTTCTGTATGTGGTGCAGATGTTTTTCCCGGTCGCTGGGAGAGGTTTTA
This sequence comes from Parasteatoda tepidariorum, assembly GCF_043381705.1. Lineage (NCBI taxonomy): Eukaryota > Metazoa > Arthropoda > Arachnida > Araneae > Theridiidae > Parasteatoda > Parasteatoda tepidariorum. Next base: position 76,215,959 of record NC_092213.1, on the reverse strand, counting down.
GTGGCCTTTCCTAAAGGAAGTCTATGGATAAAATTCCGCGGCACTCAAAAGTGGTCTTAAATAGAGGTGGTCTTTCCTGGAGGATTCTCTGTACTACCAATTACTTTGCTATGATTATGTTATACAGTAGGGAACCGATTATCCGGAACGATCGGGACCATCGCTATTCCGGAAAACTGATTTTTCCGGTTTTCTGAATCGTTACAAAAAGCCGTTTTTTTTTATTGTTAAATCCAACTGAAAAAAAAAGCTTGGAAATAATCTTAAAAAGAAGAAAAAACGATGAAGTAATACACTAATCATTATTTCCAAAATGATGGTATGGTAAGCATCTTTAAAAAAAGAACGAAAAATCCTAAAATCTTATGAGGAAAAAAATTTTTTTTTATTAAAAATAGCGGGAAAATTTACCGAATTTTGTTCCGGTTTTTTGGTTTCTGGATAACGGGTTCTGTACTGTACTATCATCCCTGTCCTGTATTCGCTTTGCCTTCTAGTGAGTGATTCCTTAAAAACAGAAACAGATTTTTGAAATAGATATTAAATGAATGGAATCACAATTAAAAAGCTATTTTAAACTGTTATATCATTTAGGATATTTAAATAATAATTTTATCAGCTTTATCTATTTTTAAAAACTTATTTATTTTTCTTTTTTAAAGGGCTGCCAAAGAATAGTTGAAGACTGGCAGAAAATAATGCAAGTTCATTCTTTAGTAGTCAGTCCGCAAGAGGACATGAGATCATGGCTCAAATACGCAAGTCTCTGCAGAAAAGCCGGACGTTTGGTATGATTTATTTTTCTGAGGCTTATTTATTTTATTTTTACTAACAATAAAGAAAAATTTATGTGTACCTTTGCTATATATCTTTAAAAGTTTTATTTTAACTAATAATTTAATTATTGCAGGCATTATCTCACCGAACATTAGTAATGCTCTTAGGATCAGATCCCTCTACAAACTCTCAAAATATGCTCCCCTGTAACCATCCTCAAGTAACATTCGCTTACATTAAGCACATGTGGAAAAGTAACCAGAAGGTATATTTAGTTTTTAAATTTTTTTAAAACAAATGTTTGTTATTTTTTAATGCACGTTTATTTGTATAATCACTCGTTAGTGGAATTTGCTGTTTATTGATGAAGTTTCTATAAACAGAATCCTTTTTAAGTGATATCAATGAAATTTCTTTTCCATTAAGCTCATGATGGCCAGATATCAGCATGGTTGTCTGGTTTTGACCAGGTCAATAAAAGCAGGCCGGTTTCTCTTTTAGTTTAAACTGCTAAAAAAAGACAAGGTAAAATTTCAAAAAAAAACCCGAGCTTATTTTTAACGAATATTTTTCAAAACTGTAATGAATGAGTTTTCTGACAAATGAAAAGTTATAGTTTATGTTCTTGATCGTAACTGTCGCCCTTTCAATTCAGTTGAGTCACTGTAATTCCCTGATCCTGTTTTTTTACTGCCTGACTGTGTCTGAGATGCGAAGAGATAAGATCCAGGATTTGGACATCAAATGTACTCTAAAAACCAATCTCTGAAACCTTTGTACTCTAAAACCCAATAATAGAAAAAATACATATTATTGCAAGAGGACCAAAAATTCCCGGAATTTTAGTAAAGCTAACTGGGGAGACTTTGCCAATATTTTTGAAAATTGAGTAACAGATATAAATTTGTCGGATTTATCTGCTGATGCAGCAAATAGGATCTTCTGTGAAGAGGTATTAGGGGCAGCCTAAAAAATCAATCCCTTGCAATAAAGCTAGGAGGTACAAACCTTTCTGTAATGAGGAACTGAAGGTCTTGAAGAAAAAATGTGATGACGCAAAAATTATGGCGGAACTAACAGGAAAAGAATGTCTCTGTATGGAGAATCTTAGCTAGACAATTTAAATCTGAAATGAAGAAATCTAAGCAACAGTATTTTATAAATTTTATATCAAATATAAATTATAAAAAGGATGGCAAGAAATTATATTATTTCATGTCAAAGGTAAATAATGAATATGAAAAGGCTCCAAAACAATCCATAGTATGTAATAACAGTTATGGAGCTGACAATATACGGAGAATGCAGATATTGCAGAAGCCTTTCTCAAGTTTTATGCTTAGAAACAAAGAAGAATAAGTGAAATCTTAAAAAAAGAAAGACAGATAAAACCTCTTCTAAAGCACAATTCAAATGCAACAGAGAATGTATTTTTTTCAATAAGATTTTTTTTGCCGTAAAATTTTGGTGGTTTGAAAAATCAACTTATACACTGGGATGTGCAGTGTATAATTTTACTGAATAGTTATCAATAAAACATTTAAATACGTTTGTATTAATTATGAATAGTAAAATATAAAAAAGCCAATAAAGGCTTTTTTTAAAAAATAAAAATAATAAGAGCTGGTATGTGAAATTGAAATTGAATTAAAATATTCTATTTTTCTCATTGCATTTTTATTTTGTTTACTGTATTATTAAATATTATATTAGTTTTGTTGTAATAAGTTTTATTTGTTTATTTTATTGATGATGTAATTATCTTATTGTTTCAGCAAAATGCATTTAAGCATCTGCAGACATTTGTGAATATATCTCTAGCATCTCAAGAATACAAAAATACTATGACTAATGGAAACCCACCTACAGAAATCACAAAACTTCTGTCTAAGTAAGACCCTGTATTTTGTAATCATATTGGACCAAATTTTTAGTTTTAGTTAGTTATTTTTTATGTAATTAATTGGCATTAATCTATATGAGTGAGCAATTAAAATTAAGAATTATCTTATTAATATTTAATTAATATTTTCAATCAACTATTATATAAATAATTAGTTTATCATAGCTGCCAACTCTACTGGATTTTGCCAGTTTCTCCTGGTCAACTGGTTTAATTAAAATTCTCCTGGGTTATGTACATTTTAGAAAATTCCCTAAAATTGAGCAAGTTTCCTAAATAAAATTCCCATTGAAATAAAATTTTTGTACGGATTATTGCTTGCTTGAATATTTAAATAAGTATTACTAATACATAATGAAACAAACCTTTTTTTATAGAAATTAATTAAAAACGTTTTTTGTTTTAAAATGTTCAGTTTATTTTTATTTAGAACTATCTTTTTAAATTAATTAAAATAATCTTTTAACTATTTTTGATGAATTAAATGCCTTTTAATATTCAAAGTTAGGAGTATACATTGCATTTCAAGTATGTTTAATGTCAATCATAACTGAAAAATATTACGATTTTTCTATTTTGATGACTATAAAAATCCGTAAAATTCCCTATGTGTAAAATATTTAGTGCCTTTTACAACAATTATCATGAATTTTATATTTTCTAAAATCAACTGGATTTTTTCCTATCCATGTTGGCAGCTATGATTTATGTTTTAAGTTATTAAATATTGTTATGATAGAGAACTTAATATCATTGTTTGATTAATTAAATTTTAAAGGTTGGCCTGCTTTTATAATGAACTTTTCTTAAGGGGGAAAAACATTTTAAAAAAAAATTGGTTTGGAAATATGAAAGAGTAGGATGTGCGAGTAGTGCCGCTGTAACCTACATGGGTTGAAATCAAATAGTAATATTGAGCTGCATAAATAATAATACATGGTGTGAAGTGCTTATTTTCGATTTTCGTTTTTTAAAAGTCCCCTAAAGGTGCTTTTTTCATGGGGTGTTTTGAAAAAGTACTTAATTTTCCTTTTTCGAAAATGGGATTTATTTTCTTTACCATGTCAATTTTTGCTTCGTATTATGCAAAAGCGTGGTTTTTACATTATTCTATTCAATTCATTCAAGCACAATCCATTTCGGCATACTGTCGGTCCGTTTTGCATGATAGCGTCAATCTTGATACATAATTGATGATATATTTTGGTGTCCGCATGTGCATCTATTGAGCTGGATTTGTTGAGATTCCTGCACTTTCATGTGGAACTCTGCTGCATTTTGCAAGATATTCTCAATTTCAGGCTTCATTTTCCACCCTCTGAAATCGTACGGAAAAAATATCTCAATTTTTTTTTTATGGTAGCTAATAGAAGAAAAAAGTTCTTTGTCAGAAACTAGTTATTTTATCGTGATCATGTAAAGTCTTTGAAAATTATTATGCATTTTGTTAATATATATAATGCTTAAAAATATTTTTTGAGTGCTTAAAAAGGACTTTAAAGGTGCTTATTTTTTGTTGAGAGATTTGACTATGCACCCTGTAATAATATTGTGCTTTAGATATTATGTGCATAAAAGTATGCCCACTGCTTTATTTACAAATTTGTATGACTTTTTTTTCTTTGTTGTGGTTATAAATAAATTCTTCTCTATCTGTAATAGATGTTATTTGAAACTTGGAGAATGGGAGGAGAATCTACACGGCATTAATGAAACTTCAATTCCACAGATTTTACAATTCTATTCATTGGCTATGGACAAAAACAGAGATTGGTATAAAGTATGTTTTTTTGTCCTTTTTTTAAAATTTTAATTATGAGAAACTTGATATTTAATTTCACTCTTTATTTTTTAAAAGTGACAGTTAAGAAATTCAATAACAAATGGTTAGTTTACATAGGTTTTGCTAAAACCTAAACAACATGAAAAGAGCACAAATAATTTTACATAAACAGATATATCATTTTGGTTCAATAATTATCTTTTTTTTATTGTAGGAACAGAGATGCAGAAGGAATTACAAACTAGTTATAACAAAAGTAAAAAAATTAATTGGATAAGAAAACAAAATTGAACCATTTATTGATTATTTGCAAGATGTATCTTTTAATTTCTACATCTTGCAGTATACTGCAAGATGTAGAAATTAAAAGATAGATCTTGCAAATAATCAATAAATGGTTCAATTTTGTTTTCTTATCTAATTAATTAATTATTTTTCTTTTTTGTTATAACTTGTTTGTAATTTCTTCTGCATTTCTGTGTACCCTCTTTCATACTGTGCTTTGACATTGAAAATGGTTCTTATTATTGTACTGAAATGGTTGTATGTCTATTTATATTATATTATTTCCATCATTTTCATATTATTTAGCTTTGCTGTTTAAAGCACAAATCTACTTTATTTCATGCGTGCTGATTATTTATTTAATTTTTGTTGCCAATTATTGGTTTAATTTTCATGTATGTGAGCTTCAAAGCAATTATCTTCACCATTGTTTAATTTAATATTTTACTCTTTTATTAATGTACATATTTTTCAGTGACATAATTCTTTTGATATTTCAGGTGGCTCATGCATGGGCACTGATGAATTTCCATTCAGTTCTCTTCTTCCAGAAAAAAGAACAGCAGAAGCAGCAGTTAGCATTGGGAGATACCATTGATATGCAACAGGAACATCCTAGTCTGGGATCCATTAAAATTGCATCAGTAAGTAGCATTATTAAAATTACATTTTTGGAAGTATTTATGCCACCATTTTTTAAATTTTTTTGTCTTGCGTGCTATTACTCCGATTCAATGTATTATTTTTGTAGTTTATTAAATTTATGTATTTTAAACAATTTAGACCTAAATTGTGGAATTTTCGGTTTGTTAAATTAAAATGAAATAAGAAAAAGAAGAAAAATACTTAGAAAGTCATAACAAATAGTTACGACTTTCTAACTGTATGATCATGCATATTCTGATTACATTGTCAGTCAATGATCACAGTGCAACACTTCCTGGCTTACCTAAAGTGATAAGCTGTATTTAATTAATATGAAAAAGCCCCTTGTGCAAGAAATGGGTAGACTTAAATTATAATAATCACCTTGCTTAAATACTTGCTTTGCAAGCTGGAAATAATTTTCGTCGTCACTCCCTTGTTTCTATTATTTTTCTCTTTTAAGTTAAATTACTTTCTTGTGAGATCAATCACATGTGCACAAACAAAATAATTTATATAAAGAATTGTTTTGCGTGTGCTTAAAATTTATATTAAAAAAAACTATTAAAGTGGATATAATGAGGAGAATATATAGATCTATCATTGGCCAATTTTATAATCTGACTTTTTGAAAACAGTCACTGTCATTTTGCAATGTACCAGGCTAATTGAAAAAGTATCCAATATTATCCAATGAAACTGACAGTTTTTAGGCTTATTTCTGTGATTCCAGATACCTTTAGAGCAATAGGAAAAAAAATCACACAAGGCACAATTAACCTGGTTTATTTCAGGCAGTTTGCAGTAAGCCCAAATAGAGAATAGAGAATTCATATTGTAAATACCCTTAATATAGGTTTTTTGCAATAAATCAAAGAACTTCAGACCGAGTAATTAACTTAATTCCTAATCAGCCCGAAGACATATAGGCTGATAGCAATAAGCCTAAAAATGTCAGACAGATAAGAAAACACTGAAGACTTCTCCAATTATTCGGACACAGTGCAAAATATGCAAGTTATTTGCAAAGTGCCAGATTTTTCAATTAGCCTACAAATTTTATATTAAGCCATGTATGATATTTCCACAGTTTCTCTATTGTATTTAATTTACTTATTATTTTTTTAAAACTTATTTTTAGTCTGCTGAATACATAAGGATGTATGCTGTTCCAGCTGTCAGAGGTTTCTTCCATTCTATAGCTTTGTCCAATGGGAACTCGTTACAAGACACTCTTAGGTTGGTGATGAATAGTTTACTTTCCTATGTATATGTAGGATTTATGCCTACTATAAAATAATAATACAAGAACTTATTATATAGAACTTATGTATATTATAAGAAATATACAAGATATTATTATTAGAACTATAGTTGATGTTCTTTAGATTCACTATGTAATGGGCTTTGATTTGTGGGGGCGGAGTTATCGACCATGTCAACCGTCATCTATGAAAAGGTACCCCGACATAGAGTCGAGTTAACATGTCTTATATACTAGTGAATTGTAGTTGTAATTTTGTAGTGGTAGATACGCTATAGTACTCCCCTACCAGAATTATATCTGTGATAGAATTCGATGAATGGATACCACTAGTTGAATCATTGCTGTTTTTGTGCGAAACCGGGAGAGCTGTATTAAGATCACCGTGCTTTATGAGTGCTGAATGTGAGAGGTGTATTAACATCGCGGTCGTAGTCGCTCCTGTGTTGCCTTTAGCAGTCGAGTGTATGCAAGCCGGCGTTGTGGGTGATTGAGAAGAGACTGAATAGCAACAGTGCGAGGAGGTGGATAAAGTCGCAGCCACAAGTAGTAAGTCAACTATTCAATGTGGACTATCCATCGAAGTAGGCGTTTCCAGATCGAAGTGGGCATTACTGTCAAGGTAGGTGTGTTCGCATCACGTCCGGGTCACCAATGTGGGGGCGGAGTTATCGACCATGTCAACCGTCATCTATGAAAAGGTACCCCGACATAGAGTCGAGTTAACATGTCTTATATACTAGTGAATTGGTAACTTTGTAGTGGTAGATACGCTATAGATTGTAAAAATTTAGTTTTTGTTCTCGTAACTATTGTAGTTTTATGACATTTATAATTTGTTTTTGAAAACTGTAAGAAATCTATAATTACTAAAATATCCTTTGAATTAGAGTTGAAACAATTTAAAGTTTTTTTTTACATTTTTAATTACTTTTATATCTGCTCAGGTAAATGTTTTGTACAAAATTTTTTATAATATATATTTGTGCCATTAATGTAGTATATAAAAGCAATATGTACTTTAAATAAAGTAATATATACTGTAACTAATGATCAAATAGATAAAATTCTACATTGTATTTCTTGAGTGTTTATGCAATTTTAAGATAAAAAGGATATAATCTAAACTTTTCTGTGGGAGAAAGTGACTTAAGCAAACACATTTTATTATATTATGAAAAAACGTTTTCGAGACGATTATTCAACGAAAAAGACATTTTTAGTCGAAAAATTTTAGACTTCTTATTTATTAAAAATATTTTAATTGTTAATCTTTTCTCTTAAATTTTTTTTATGACTAGATTGTCTACTTTATGGTTCGATTATGGACACATCCTTGAAGTAAATAAAGCTGTGATCGAAGGGCTAAAAACTATTCCTGTTGAAACTTGGCTTCAGGTTTGTATATAATTTTCATTATTTTTAATATTTTGCTTTTTCCCTGTAGAAAATTCAAAATTTTCTGAAGCTTAAATCATTAAGTTATTACTTGTTGGAGCTATTCAGGTATAGGATTACGTACAAAACTAAATGGAGAGGACGTTTGTGATTATCTTATATTTTGCTGTCATAGAACACTGAAATCCAGTTATTTTCAATTTTTTTTTAAATGTCAAAAAAAAAAAAAAGAATTAACTCCTGGAAAATTTTTAATTTAAAAATAGAAATTAAATTAAGGAGAAAGTTAAAAAATTTCTTCTAAGAGATTCTTAAAAAACAAGACCTAAATTTTGCTTTAAAGTTAAATCTTTAATTTAAATTTTATCCTAAAAATCTTTAAAATAAGATTACTAGAGAAAAGTTAATGTTAAAGCGAAATCAAGGGTGTTATAACTTTTTTGCATAATTATAGAAGGGAACCACAACTATCTTCTTGTTTATTTAATTTTATATTATTTCATAGCCAGCGTTGAACAGCCAATCTAATTCTAAGTTTACAATTATGTTCAATTCTGTAGTCTTGTAATTTTAAACCCAACCGAAAACACGAGAACTCCTGGATCTAGTATTGGGACAAACTAGTCTTTGTGATGAAACTAACCTGCACTTGCATGGAGAGGAAAACCTCCCATGAGTAACTTGAAGGCAAGGGTATTCTAATATCCGCCTACCAGTGATAATATTTTACATCAGCACTGTGGTCAGTGTGATCCAGGGCAGAATTTGTATCGACCAGCCTATTCTGGGATTAGAGCCTGGCTACCTCATTGGCAGGTAAATGGTTGTGCAATCTGGCTCCTTTTTATTATTTATATTTTATAACCAGCGTTTTAACAGCCAGCCCAATTCTGAGTTAACGACTTTTAATGTTCAAATCCGTGGCCTTCTAAATTTTGAACCCAATCAGAGAACTCCTGGATCAAGCATTACGACAAACTGACCGCTGTGGAGAACTTTTTGATGCCAACTGTTAGGCTAATGCAGAGTTTTCATGTGCAGTGTTGAAGTAGAAACAATGAAGACATCCTTGTTGCTGTTAAACAATTATTTATTAGGATAAATATGCCGATGATTAACTTATAGATGAACTTGAAGGCGAAGAATACAATCATGACGATATATAACGACGACATATAAGTCGAAATAAACGTACTGTTATAAAGAAACAATGACGTGAACACTTACATCAGTAAGTGTAAATGAAAGCAAAGACAATGCAGGGAGAAGATTACAGAATGCCTGAGCTATTTAAAGATAATACATTTACGTCATAAACCAAATCATAACATCCTGGGCATTGTGCATACCATTAAAAATAAAGAACAATCACAAGTTTAGTTGTACATATACTACTCTTAGTAATAAACATTTAAAGAGTTAGACAAAAGTTAACAAGCTTGTACTTAAGTTTCACTTTATAGTGAATAAGGTAAAAGCGTAATAAACTGATTCAACAAACTATTTCCAACAGAAACTAACCCGCTTTTGCATATCATGGAGGAAAACCACTAAAACCTCCCATGGTTAGTTCCAGGGTAAGGGGATTCTAACCCATGATCTGAGAATCATCCCTTTGAGAATATTTTCATTTGTTCATCATTAATGGCTCAACAACCCAAGGTGGGTCTTGGCCACCCTGGGTACCTTGCAGTACCTTGATGATTAATTTCAATTTTTTTTCTTTAGGTTATACCTCAGTTAATTGCTCGTATTGATACTCCACGCCAATTAGTTGGAGAAGTGATTCACCAGTTGCTGATGGACATTGGAAAACATCATCCACAAGCTTTGATATATCCTTTGACCGTAGCTGCAAAATCAACCACACCGTCGCGAAACAATGCTGCTAACAAAATATTGGACAGTATGATGAAACATAGTGGCAATCTTGTTGAACAAGCTAAAATGGTATGGAGTTGTGAACTTAAGTGTTCATTATACAATAGTCAGCAATAAATATATAGTGAATATCAGTTAAATGCCTTCAACTAAAGATTAGTATTTCCTGTGGAAACTGCTATTGATGAGATGAAGTCTTCTAGTTACTTACTGTTATTTATCGATTTACTCTCATTTTATTGTTTCATTCATATTTATGTCATTACAAATTTTTTTTAAGTTGTAGTGGTGTAAGTAGTTTTTATTTCCCCTTAGTTCTTTCACCAAAAAAAATATGACTCGCACAATTGTAATTTTTGTCTGTCTATACTATAATGCTTTAAATCAATATCATTTATTACTTATGCTTTTTATTTGCCTGAACGTAATATTTATTGCTCATCTATTTTTTTTCTTTTTATACGAAAATTGTATAACTGAAAACCTTTATTATTATATATAGAATTATACTAGAGCAATGCTAATCTGTTGTGGTGCTATTAGTAATGGTTAAAATATAACCATCTTTTTTACATTGAATAATCTGGAATTCAATGAAATGCCAGCTGTCATAATATAAGTATTTTACTGCCACACATTTGTTGGTTTTAATGGTACAAAATATGCACTGCCAATAAAAATTCTGCCCAATATGATGAGTGTTAAGTTTTATCATAAGGAAACTCTGAGGAAACGGAAAAGATTTGTCCATAACCAGAATTGTGACTTATCAGTTGAAGTTGTGCTGCACGATAATGCTCACTTTTATGGGTGCTCAGAAAATACAATATCTTATGCACTTTAAATGGAAGGTATTTAATTACTTTTCCCCTTGATTACCATTGTCATGCCACTCTATGCATTACATATTTCCTAGCTTTAAAAATTTATGCCATATTGAAATGCCAGTCACTATAAATTTTTGTTTCAACTGTTGAACTGTTGTAAACTTTTGAAGACTCCGTCTAATTTTCCTAAGTTTTTTATAATTTCTTATTTTCTGGTAATTTTTTTAAGGAGCCCCTTATTTTAACAGGCGAATCTAAAACAGCCTTGTGTTAGAAGAAATTTATCTTATTACCAATTGGAAATATTAATCTTTATTTCTTCCTTTACGGAATATAAAAAATTATTTTTTCTTTTAAAAAGTTTTAAAAACTTTATTTCTTCCTTAAAAACGGTGTTTAGTTTCGATTTCCTTGGAGCTATCATTCACATTTTCATGTACCATTTTGTTTCACACTGTAATTTCAAGTACAAGATTTTCTTGTGCATATTTTCAATTAATGAATACAGTAAACTTCTGATTATCCGTGGAATTGGGTGGACCATGAAGTGTGGATAAGGAAATTTGCGGGTAATCTTCAAAACCCATTAAAAAAACGCATCAGCAATTTTTTGATATAAATGATAAATTTGAATTTCTATTATTATATACTTTTAGCAAGCAGCTTTCTTCACATTTTTTTTAAAAATTTCTCTACGTTCTATTTCTTTGTGTTGCAACATTTCTTCTTTATTTGAGATTGCTGATTTTTTAGAAAAATTATGTCACAAGGAAAAAACTAAATTTCTGCACTTGCTATCGGTATCATTGCCTTGAATAGTAACAATATTATTCAGGATAAGAATTTTTGATGGGTGTTCTATTCATGGAAGTTAGAACTTTATCCTGCCGTTATAAAAAAATTCGACAGCTGTAAATAAAGACTCATGTTTTCTTGCTCTTCATGAATGCCTCCCTATTTTCACCCTTTCATTGTTAGTTTTTACTTAGGTATTGCACTTGAAGCTGCAATTTTTAAATAAAGACCCATTATTTGATTAATTCTGAACACTTGGGCTACGACCATGAATGTTTGCTCGCATGTTGTTCTCAAATTTCTTTAAGCAGTTCCATATCTATGAAATTGTTTATTTTATTTTCAATTCTAAATGCTATATTGTTCATCATGAATGCCTCTCTATTTACTACTAAAAAAGAAAAAGTGAAACACGTATGATTGGGAGTAGTGATTGGGTCAGGGTGTGTAGCGTTTTTAAAAAGTGCTTAAAGGTGCTTATTTTTGATTTCCGTTTTTTTAAAAGCCCTTAGGGGTGCTTTTTTTATTTGGGGTTAGTAAAAAGTGCTTAATTTTCTATCTATTAAAAAGAGATTTTTTTTTTCGGTATTGATTGTCATTCTAAATTACGAAAAATGCATGATTTTTACAATTTTCTCTGCAATATTTATCAGAAACTACTTATTTTATCTTGATTATGTAAAGTTTCTGAAAATGTTTCCAAGTTTTATTGATTTTATGTTTATAAATTAGGAACTTTTTATTACTGCTCAGATCCTTAGATGATTATTATTTTTTTGGAAAGTGATGAGAAATACTTTTGGAGTGCTTAAAATGTATTTAAAAGGTGCTTATTTTTTGTTGAAAAATCTGGCTACGCACCCTGACTGTATATTATTTTAAAATATTGTAAAAAGAGAAATCTTTATTTACATTAATATTTCTCTTTTGCAATATGTCGAAAATTTTTTGTAATGTAATTAACAAAAACTTATGAATGTGTTAAAATAAAAATGTAAAGATGACTAAATGCGTGCAGGTGAGTGAAGAGCTGATTCGAGTGGCTATCCTCTGGCATGAATTGTGGCATGAAGGACTAGAAGAAGCCTCGAGGCTCTACTTTGGGGAGAGGAATATCAAAGGAATGTTTGCAGCTTTGGAACCTCTTCATGCACTTATTGAAAAGGGGCCTCAGACATTGAAGGAGACATCTTTTACTCAGGTACGTATCATTATACTCCAATGTTTTGTCTTCTTTAAAAAAGGACAATACAGTAAATTAGGCTCAGGGAATAGAGCGCAGAAATGCCAACTTGCTCCGGAGAGCAAATATGTATTTTAAAGTGGTAGTTTAGCCATTTTGATTCCTGATTTAATAAACTAAATTTAGTAGATTTTCATCCACCACTATTTCTAAATAATTCGTAGTCTTACATAATTAACCACATTAAAGTAATTGAGTCATGCTATACCTTTAAAAAGCAAGTAAAAATAGTCAAATGTTAGCAAAATTTACCTTGTAGTTATTTACCGTTTTTTTAGTTATTTTGGCGTGTCCGGAGCAGTTGGCATCTCTGAGAGCGTTCGCCTTCCCATGGGGTGAACCGGGTTCAAATCCCAGCAATGTCTGGACGATATGAATCCCCATCTGGGTGCTGACATGAAATATCGTCAGTGGTAGACGGTTCATGGGTTAGCGTCCCCTTGCCGCCAGGCTAACCGTGGAAGGTTCTCGTGGTCTTCCTCTCCATGTAACGCGAATGCAGACTACTTCCATCAAAAAAATTCTCCACGAAAGCAAATTTCTCCCAATACTCGATCCAGGAGTTCCGTTGTCCCTGGATTGGGTTTAAAATTACAAGGCTATGTTGTTGAACATTAGTAGTCATTAACCCGAAAATTGGGATGGCTGTTCAAGGACAGTAATGATACTGTGAATTAGCTTTTTGTAAATAATAAATCATTTTTTATTAAATTTAATTTATTGAAGAGAAAGACAAATTAAGATAGATTATACAGGGATGTGATTCTTCCGCGGATCCGCTTTTTTCAGATTTTTCCATATCTTCCGCTCTTTTTTCATAAATTTCCGCGCTGAAAAATTTTTTATGCAGTAAATGATATTTTGTTGAAAATTTTTTTTCTTCCTCGGAGCAAAAGTATTGAAGCCCCCAATAAACCTTTCTTCACATGTCAATCTGCTGGCTGGGGTAAAAGTGGTTGACCTTGGTAAAACAATGCCGTCATCTACTACACTACTCTCTTATCTTTTCAGGGATGAAAGACTTTTTAAAATTTCCGACCATGTTCCAAAAACTTTTGGGGAGTCGAACGAACGATATAGTCGGACTTGTGACGAACTCCCCCCCCCCTGGAGTAGCCCCCTAAAAAAATGATCTTCAGAAGAAAATGGGTAGAATTTCGGCATGTACGCCGTAGCCTTGACAACCGCCACTTCCGCTATAGATTGGAAAAAAGAAAAAAAGTCCTAAGCAGTTTCGTTTCGGCCGCTGATATTTGATTGGCTGATTTACAGAATTTTAAATATTAGGAACTGGGCCAGAATCTGCTAAAATTGCGATTCTTACTTAGATGATTTTTATGTAAATCATCGACTTTCGTATTTAACTGATTTAAAAGTTACTTGTTGAGATTCGTTTTTACACGATTTAAAAATCATTACTCGCAATTCCCATTCACGCAATTTAAAAATTCAATATCGCGATTTGTATTTAAGCGTTTTTAAAACCCAATATCGCGATTTGTATTTAAACGTTTTTAAAACCCAATATCGCGATTCATATTCCCGCTAGTTTAAAATCCAATGTCGCGATTCGTATTCATATATATTTTTAAATTTCAATATTGCGATTCGTTATCACGCGGTTGTAATATCAAACATCGATTTTCGTATTTATACGCGGTTTAAACATTACTCGTTGCGATAAGTATTCACGAACTCTAAAAATTATGCATCGTGATTCTTATTTACGCGATTTAAAAATTCAATACCGCGATTTGCATTTTCGTGCTTTTAAAATCCAATATCGTGATTCTTATTCACGTGAATTAAAATTCAATATCGTGATTCTTATTCACGTGAATTAAAATTCAATATCGTGATTCTTATTCACGCTATTTTAAAGTCAAACATTGTGGTTCTTATTCACGCGATTTTGAAATCCAACATCGTGATTCTTATGCAAGCGATTTTAAAATCCAGCATCGCGATTCTTATTCACCCTATTTTAAATTCCAACATCGCGATTTTAAAATCCGGCATCGCGATTCTTTTTCACGCGATTTTAAAATCAAGCATCGCGATTCTTATTCACACGATTTTGAAATCCAACATCGCGATTCTTAATTTAAGGCCTTTAAAAATTGTGTGAGAAATGAACTTTCTTGTCCTATCAACACTGATGATCAAAAGTCTGCAAAGCGCAGACTACAGATCAGTAAGGTTAATAAAAGACCATCGAAAAAACAAAGAACTGATGAGAAAGTCCATAAAGGCCCTTTGACCATTAAAGAAATGTTTTTTAAAATGATGTGATACATAAAATCGTGCTTATGCATAATTGCTCAAAGTTATCTAAATTATTAAAAAAAATTTATTTTAATCAATACTTTATTTAAGAACATAATTAAATTTTACTGGCAAGAGATTCTTCCTTTGATTCATATTTTTCCACTTTTATTATTATTTTATTTATTTATTTAAGAAAATCATTTTCTGATTATTTTTTGTCATTTTTTTAATTTTTGATGAATAACTGCACTGCCCAAAATAATCTATTAACCAAAATATGCCAATTGATCCGGACGCGACAATATATATATATATAAAATACTGTAATTATATATAAAATAATGTATATGTAATACTGTATATATATATAAAATACTGTAATAAAAGAAACTGTAAAAAATTACAAATTGAAATTTGCAGATTTTCAATTTTGCCAACTTTTTAACAGGCTAAACACAATTAGACTGTAATAAAGTGGCATATTACATAAGCCTTTGAATTATTCAAAAGTAATTAAAAACTCTATGAATTAATTGTTTTTATCTTGTTATTATTTTTGTTTTTTTTTTGTATTGTGTAATTGCCCTGTACAAGATGATAGTTTTGATAGATGACAGTTGAATAACGAAACAGTATCATTATTGTTAAAAATAACTGATTGAAGTATATATTCTCACAAGCACATTAATGAATGCACACAATATCGTAGACCTGAGCTAGTTCACAAGCCTGTCTTTTTTCTATTACCTAGTGAGAATTTAACATTCACAACATTCTTATTATGAAAAATAAATTATTTTAAACTGAAATTTTTTTTAATTTGTTGTGAAACTTCTCAAATAATTATCTATTATAGTTTTAACTTCAAAGTTGATTTTATTTCATGTTTTTTTATTCTCTAGGCTTATGGAAGGGAGTTAGCAGATGCTCAGGAATACTGCAAAAAGTATCAACGGACTGGCAATGTAAAAGAATTGACACAAGCTTGGGACACTTATTATCACGTGTTCAGGAGAGTTGCTAAGCAACTTCCTCAAGTGAGTGAACAAAAACTTAAAAATATTTTTGAGTGTTTGGAAAGTATTTTAAAGGTGCTTATTTCTTGTGGAGAGATTTGGCTATGCACTCTGTACACAAACAAACACTTTTTTCTTGTCCAAATTTTAGTTATTTTTTTTCCATTTATTTTGTGTTTTTCATATAACCTATTTAGATTTCCAATTTCAGCCTTTTTCGTATTTTACAAAACTCTTCCTTTAATGTACACATTTTAAATTGGTTAAATTTAAATACTAAATGTTTTTTCTTTTCCCCCCACAGTTGACATCTCTAGAACTTCAATATGTATCTCCAAAGCTTCTGATGTGCCGTGATTTAGAGCTCGCTGTGCCAGGTTCTTATAATCCTAACAAACCAATTATAAGAATTGCCAAAGTTGAAAGTGCTCTTCAAGTTATTACAAGTAAACAGCGCCCTAGGAAACTTACTATAAAAGGTATCAACATATATTGAGATTTCCCCCCTTTTTTTAAAATGTTATTTATATATTTTTTTAAGAACGAATTATTGTAATTAATTCTAGTTTCATTTTTGAAATGATTAGAAGGCTCCGTAAATTGTTCTTTCAGGGACTATATATCTTGATAATGCAGTATAACTTCTAAAATCCTGATTTTAGAAAGTTCTGGATTTTAGATTTTTTTAAAAAACAAATTTGGTTGTTAAGGTTATACAGCTAAAATAAAAATTTAAAAAAAAACTCATTAGATTTTTATCATAAATTCATGTCGATATATGTTTTTTACCCCCCCCCCCCCAGCTATTTCTTAGATTTTCATATGATCTTTAATATTGTAACTAACACAATATTATGACACGTGAATTTTGAGTTTCATTTCTGAATTGATCTGCTCGATTCGCGACCATCTATTTTTATAGCTTTCTTAATTTAAGGGGTTATAATAAAGAAAACTAAGGCTAGAAAATATTTACTTGCAAAAATTTCTTAGCAACTTTGAAGTAAGTATGTAGGTCTGTCATGCTAATTCCAAATGTAGAATTTATTGTGTGTCAGCTCTGTTTATAACATAAGTAACTGTTGCTGGCAAAAATAGCATTTGTTGATTTCAAGTTGTTGTTTAATTTTTATTTAGCACGGCAACACTGTTAATGTATTAGTTACAAATGCCAGTCATTTGGCCGCTACGCCATTAGACAACGGGCTCTGCAATATTTCTCTACTAAAAATATTTTATTTGCGTGAAAAAAATAAAATTGAAACTTATTATTTTTTGTGACCACATGTTTTAGAATGTCTGGGTTAAAGACTGTTGTCAAAATATAAATGTATATTTTCTTCTTGTCCTTAGGTAGTAATGGCAAAGACTTCACCTTCCTCTTAAAGGGTCACGAAGATCTTAGACAAGATGAACGAGTGATGCAGCTTTTTGGTCTGGTCAACACCCTTCTTACCAAAGACCCAGAGACTTCCAGGAGGAATATCACGTGAGTCATTTCTTAATGACCTCTTCAAAGATGTACCTTTGTAATTTACGCTTTGCTAACTTTTGATCTATCGATCAAATTTTCGCTGATAAAGATATAATCTTAATGCTTAAAGATTTATCTTATATTACTTAATTTGTGCAGACGATATGTTATGGTACAAAATGTTTTTAATTTTTGATGGATTTTAGATTATTAGCCCTTGAGATATAGGCTGGCTATATTATGCATACAATCTGTAAAATATGGCTTAATAGTTTACTAGTGCATAGCGTTTTAAAAAGTGCTTAAATGTGCTTTTCTTTTGTTTTTTAAAAGTGCTTTTTTTCATTGGATGTTTTTAAAAGTGCTTAATTTTCACTTTGCGAAAGTGAGATTTCTTTCTTTACCATGTCGATTCTCATCACATATTATGCAAAAAGTATGATTTTTACATTGTTCTATTCAATGTTGAATGAAACATTTTCACAATTTATTTCAACCTCAATCCATTTTGGTGTACAATCGGTCTGTAGCGTATGCAAGCGCAGATAATTTTACATGTTTGATTAAATATTTGCGAGTCTGCGCGTGCATCTATTGAGTGGGTTCGGTGAGATTCTAGCTCTCTTATGTGCAACTCTGCTGCATTTTGCAAGATATTCTCAAATTCAGGTTTCATTTTCCACCCTCTGAAACCGAACTGAAAAGTCTTTCGATCTTTTTATGGTGGCTAATATAATTAAGAAAAGAGTTATTTGTCAGAAACTACTTATTTTATCATGATGATTTAAGTCTTTGAAAATTATTTTGCATTTTGTTAATGCCATATATAGTGCTTAAAATTATCTTTTGAGTGCTTAAAAAGTACTTAAAAGGTGCTTATTTTTTGTGAAAAGATGTGGCTATGTACCCTGTATACATAGTTAACTACAATCTGTAAAATGTGGTGTAATAGTTTACTCTTAAGAGCCCTTGAATGTCAGTCCCCTTAATGTTAATTTCGAAGTTTTATGTTCAAAATTGGAAGCAAAAATGTAGTTTCTCTAATTTCCGCAGATGATATTCTAAGGCAGTGATTCTCAACCACTGTGCCGCGGCACTTTTGTGTGCCGCCAAATTCTTAAAATGTGCCGCCAAATATTAGAAATGATACAATAAAAATTAATACTCTTTTCATTACATGTAAAGTTTAAACTAAAGAAAAGTGTATAGATATATAATATTATATATATACTTTTTATAATTTTTTCACGCTTTAACCGCGTGCACATGTCTTTGTGGGCGATTGTCTTGTCTGCGACAATCTTAAAATAAGAAGGAAGTGTTTAAATTGTCTTTGACACACAATTTTAAATAATGTTGAAATTAGTAGGAAATTTAATGACTATTAAAATTATTAATTAACAAAGGCTAAAAAAAGCTAAATACTAACTTCCAAGCGAAAATAAAAGCTAATCAATAAAGTAAGCTATGCAATTAATAGTTATAAAAACAAATCAACAAAGGATAACTTAACTAGCAAAAAAAATAAGCTAACATAATTAGCAAAAAACTAACTAACAAGAAATCACAAATAATAGTAATGAATGTAAAAAAACTAACAGTTAATATCTATGGAAAACAAGCTAAGAATTAATAACTAGCAAAAAAAACTGTTACTAACTAATAAAAAATTAGTCGAAAGAAATAATTAATCCCTTAATAAATGTGCTTTTGTAGTACATATTATTTTATTTCACATTCAAAATTATTATCACAAACTATTTAACACAGTGTATTATAGGTAATTAAACAACTTTTAAACTAATTTTTTTCATTGTGTGCCGTCAAATTTCGAAATCTTTAAAAGTGTGCCGCCACAAAAAAAAGGTTGAGAATCACTGTTCTAAGGTATAAAAATTTTTGAATTTTCAATTGATTTAAATTCATCACCCTCAAAATATGAGCAATATTACAGAGTTTCCTACAATCTATAAAGTTTTTACACAACTATATAAACTTTTATCTAATAATAATTTCATGCAAAACATATTTTTTAAAAATATTCATTACTTTTATTATTCAAGCTCTATTATTCATAATATTCAAATTATTTTTTAATTATTCGTAAGCTTTTGAATTATATGGTATACCAATTTTTACCTTATTATATTATACTGTGTACTTCTTAATAATAAAGTAAAAAAATTTAGTAAAGTAGTCTCAGAGTACTGAAATTTCAAAAAAGTTCTGTGTTTAAATTTCTCAAGAACTATTCCTAGTATTTCTCTAAAATTATGGATTCTGTTACTTAAAATTATGTACCATAAAACTCTATGTCCTTTATTAAGCCATTGGGACTATATCATCCACATTTCGGCTTCCTTCTTATTTTGAAGAGCAAAAATTCAAATCCATTGGGGAAAAAAGGTATGATTATTTTGAGGAAGTATGTTTTTGTGTCTGATTTTGGAACTTGAAATATTATTTGTGCAAAATAAATCTTATACTCTAGCCCTTGACCTATTAGGATTGCATATTAGTACATGAAAATTAAATGACTTGATCAAAAGTTATTCTGTTCTGATTTTTTTTATACAATGTACATTGTGTAAATGTAATGAAATGGCAGATCTGGAATAACTTTTGACTCAATTGTCAGATTTTAACAGAATACAACACAATCTTATAGGGTTATATGTGCTATTTTTTAACAGATTTGCATTTTTTACCCTTAAAATATTGAGAGTGGCTGTAATTTAGAAAATATGGTTCTACTAGTTTAAATGGGATAGCAGCTGAAAATTTGGTTACCTTATCGTTGTTTTTAATGTTTTGAGTTGTTAAACACATCTCTGGAAATAAGTACCCAAATCCAAACTTTCTTCTCACTTGAGCTGCTTGCACGATATTTTTATACAAAAAATAATTTTTAATATTTATTTGTTATTTAACTTAATAATATCAAAATATATTGAATTGTAATTTTTTCATCCTTTTAAACAATGTAGTTTGTAACGGTGAAATTAAAATTTGAAATAATTCATAGGCAATAAAAGTATTCTACTTTCAAGACAGCCCTTTGAGGGTCAGAGCCTTCCCTAGAACCTTCCTCCTTTTCTTTGTGATTGTTCTTCAGCTTGTAATTCTTAGGATTTTCAATTCCTCCTCCTCACAGTCAAACCATCTGATTTCAGGCTCTAGTTTTCATTGGTTTCTAATTGATGATCTTAAATGTCAAGGAAGAAGGATCCATTCCAGAGATGTGACCCGCAAGCTTTAAACAACTTATTTTGATGTATTTGTTGATATCACCTCCTCCTTGAATAGCCTATCTAGTTTAAAATTGCGTTGTTGTCTCCATAAGCCATCCACATTTATAACACTAAAAAATTTTCTCATAACTTTTCTCTCAAGAACAGCAAACAGGCCTGCTTGAGTTTTAGTTAAAGACCATGTTTCGAATTCATAGGTTAAGATAGGCCTAATGATTGTTTTATGAAGCATTAATTTTGTTCGTCTTTTAATTCATTTTGATTTAAGAAATATTTTTAAGTCATGAAGGCATGATCATAGTCAACAAAATAGTCATAAGCAAAAACATAGTAATAATAAAAAGTCATATTTTCTCAAAATGTTTCAACGATTATTGAGAGAGAGCATATTTTTTTCAAATTTCATCATTAAATTGAATATTATTTTAGATGATACCTTTATACCTAATGACTGTGACCCTCCTTGACCCTCAAGAATTAAATTGTTTTTTTCTCACTTTCTTAGGATCCATCGATATTCTGTCATCCCATTGTCCACAAACAGCGGCTTGATTGGCTGGGTTCCTCATTGTGATACTCTCCATACCTTGATAAGAGATTACAGAGAAAAGAAGAAAATACTGTTGAACATTGAACATCGAATAATGCTAAGGGTAATTCATTAATTTAAGGTGATAAAATATGTGTGAACTGGGATTGATTCAGGTTTTATTTACTTATTTTTCTTTTGGTCAATTTTTGTAAATTAAATTTTGTGAAAAGACAAAATATTTAATAATTAATGTTTATAAAAAAAAAATTTCTAAGCCATTATCAAAAATATATCAAAATGCTAAGTATCTCTGTACTTACATAATTTTTTTCTTATCGATCACTGAAATGAAAGATCCAAGGTATTTATTTTTGTGCAAAAATAGTTTGTGTTTCACCTCCAAATTTGTTTTAATATTCCTAGAATAAAGTTTTCAATTAATAAAATTTTCAAATTTAATTTTGTGAAGGGGCTATTGATATTATTTTGAATTTTTCAAAAGAGTTATTTTTATGAATTTTTCAAAAGAGTTATTTTTATGAATTTGATTTTTTTAAAAAAAATCTGTTTTTACAAATTTGAATTTAGTGTCTGAGCCAATTAATGAATAATAAATGACGTAAAAATTATTGACTAATATTGCCAATGATATAAATAACCTAAATGTATGGGATATTTTCCAAAATATATCGCTGTGGAATTATTAAATATTGTATGTAAATATTTAACTTATTACTATTTACTCTCTAACCTATAACTATTTATTATCTAACCTAGTACTATTTAGTACTATTTTTCCTTAATTCAATCGATTACCACCTTGAAAATTTAGAATAATGCTCAATCGCATTAATAAATAATCAACGATATAAAAATTATTGACTAATATTGCCAATGATTTAAATATCACAAATATATGGGATTTTAAAGTGTTCCAAAATGTATGGCTGTGCAATTATTAAATATTGTATGTAAATATCTAACCTATTGTATTCCAGATGGCTCCAGATTATGACCATCTCACTCTAATGCAGAAAGTAGAAGTATTTGAACATGCTTTGAAAAACACCCAAGGTGATGATTTAGCGAAACTCCTGTGGCTCAAAAGTCCAAGCTCAGAAGTATGTTGTTTAGAGTATACAATTAAGTTCTCATTCTGTTGTTTCTATTTAAAATGTAATAAGTTAATGATGTGCATTGATTTTCAAACTTATGTTTGTAGGTGTGGTTTGACAGGAGAACCAATTATACACGGTCTTTAGCAGTGATGTCTATGGTCGGTTATGTTCTAGGATTAGGAGATAGGTATATAGACTTTTGTGTTATGGATTTATTTGCTTTGTACTGTTTTTATTTTGATATCAAAATCATCAAATTTGTTGCTAATTTAAATGAATAAATAATCTACATTGCTGATTTAAATGATGAAATAAGCTACATTGCTAATTTAAATGAAGGAAAAATCTACATTGTTAAATTAAATGAAGAAATAATCTACATTGCTAATTTAAATGAAGGAAAAATCTGCATTGCTAATTTAAACGAAGGAATAATCTACATCGCTAATTTAAATAAAGGAATAATTTACATTGCTAATTTAAATGAAATAATCTACACATTGCTAATTTAAATGAAAAAATAATCTACACAATGCTAATTTAAAAGAAGAAAAAATCTACATTGCTAATTGAAATTAAACAAATTTACAGAATTTAGGTGTGCACACAGTGTGCAGAAAGTTTACATATTTTGCAGAAAATTTTGCTAAATTTAAAAAAAAATCAAACTCAAAATTATTTTTAAATATTTTTAAAGGGACTGACTCGTTTTGTGACAATTCTTTTTTTTTTTTTTTCAATTTCAAATTATTTTTTAATTAGTGTTAATTTAAGGAAAAATGTTTTTATTTTTTGCAAACACAAGTATGTTTTTTTATGAAATTTTTGAACTTTAACAACATTGATACAGATGAAGTCAGCAACCATATAAGATGCAATAATGTACTGTGCCTATGTATATATATAAACGTTTGCATGTTTTCCAAAATTTAAAATGTTTGTTAAATGTAAATTACAGCATCTTAGGAATATTGCTCCAAATTTTTCAGAATATTTTTCTAAATTTTTCGGTCAATCTGAGTAAAACTGCTTTTCTATATAACCTTTTAATTGACTCAATTGCACATTGATCAATGGGTTTTAGTAATGATAAAAATAAAGAAATGCGCGTTGAAAGGATAATCGAAGTGTTGTATTAGCGAGTATCAGATAATCGTTTTTTTTTATTGTAATGTGATTGTTGTGTTTCTCCACTTAAGCCGCACCAAAAAAAACAGGTTTTAATAAAAATGCTTTTAGTCTTGTTTGAATTTTCCTAAATTTCTTTCAAACATCATTTTATTTAACACATTTCAGAAAATCTTGCTAAATTCGCTTAAAAATTGAAGTTGCCATTTTCCGCCTTTCATTAAACTTGCTCCTATCAATTAATTTTTATTGCAAAATTAATTTAACATACATATTTTTCAGGCTTTCAGTTGTTGATATTTTTGACACGCTAAATTGTAAAAATTTTGATAAGATCAAGGCTAAGAGTTTTTTTTTTTTTTTACTCTTCATCCTAGTATGATTCATAGTTTGTAAAAATTTTAAGTTATGATGCATTAAAAAAAAATTTTATAATTGAAATTCTTATTAATTAAAGTATAAAATAACAGTATGAAACTGTTTTTTTTCAAATTGCTTTAGAAGGCAATTTTGAATGTCTTCAAAATTTTTATTTTGAAGACAGTCAAAATAATTATTCTTGATTGCTTTGTGGATATGGAACACCATATGAAGTTAATCATTGGTGGCATTAGTCATTGGAATTTGTAATAAGACTTTTAGGTCACTTTTTCTTATTTAGTTTTACTTCTAACCTTAAAAACATCTTCTGTTGTCGCATGGAGATGTCTTGATCGCCCAATTAATTGTTATTGTGCTTTTACTGTTTGCAGTAAAAATTGTGCTGTGATTTTATTACTACTGTAAATTTACACAACTGTAAATTTATTTAACTTTAGCTGAAGACATATAGAACAGAAAATAACATTCAAAAATTGTGACACTTAACCCTTATTTAAGACATATTAATTTCCTAAAAATTATTTGTAACATGTTTCTTGACAGCCAATAACATGTTTCGTATTGCAATTACATGTTTCTTATTCTTTACCATTAAAAAAATTTGACCGAATTCTTTTTTTCTTCTTCCAGACATCCATCCAATTTGATGTTGGATCGCTTGAGTGGAAAGATTCTTCATATAGATTTTGGGGATTGCTTTGAAGTTGCTATGACCAGGGATAAATTCCCTGAAAAAATTCCATTCCGTTTGACTAGAATGCTCATACATGCCATGGAGGTAAGAATTTCAAATCATCCGTTTAATTAAACTACTATTTGTTACTTCTTTTTCAAGAATGTATTTGTTATTTAATTTTTGTGTTCAATAGCTTTTTTTTTTGTTAATTTCAACATTTCTATATTATCTTGGCGAGTAGCAAAGTTATATAAGTTATTATAAGCGCAATTGAACATATTAGGGTGTTGAGTCAATATGTTGATAGTAACTGTAAAGTCATAGTAATAATTTCAAATGAAGGCTGATTGCTTTAAATGTATATTGCCCTTATTATTAATATTAGTTGCAATTTTTTATAATTATTTTTAAATAATAGGTGTTTTTTTGCACAAAAATTATTGTTGAAAAAATAATCTGTATTTACAACTTTCCTTCATTCCTAACTATCAATTTCTTAAAAATAAAAACCATTTTTAAAACAAAATAAGTCTCTCAAACTGTTTTTATAATTAATTAAGAAAGTTTAACAAAAAATGAAAGATCGTTTTTGTTGCTTGTTTTTTTTTTTTTTTTCTGCTTTGTTGTTCAATTATAAAATGTTAACCTAATATGTTTTCTTTAATGTTAAAAGAAAGGCAAATGGTATCCTCATGTTTTGTACTTTCAAATCTCTTTATGTTCACTAAGTAAAAACTTACTTATGCCTCTCTCTTGTTAATTTTTTCACGTGTCTTATTTCATGATTAAATAATTTTTCAAAAATAAAAAAAAACAAATATTTGGATTAAGTTTCTGTAAATTAACTGTAGCATGCATATTTAGTACTACTATTTACTTTGGTAACAAATTATCTTTGTTTCATTCATTTTTAATATTGAAACATTATTTAGAATTTTTGTATCTGTTAATATATTTTGTTATAAAATTAATAAAAGTTATTTGACCAACTTTTACTTTCAATAAATTTTGCAGGAAATAAGATATCCAAGTTATGCTTGTATATGTTACAGCATCATTTGATTTAATTTTAGCGAAAAGAAACTAGCAAAAAATTAACTCGAAGCTAAACATGAGTTAAATATGCATCTGAACATTTATATGAAATAATACTTGAAGGAATGCATAAAATAAATAAATCAAAAACGTAAGAAATCTGTATTTTAATAGAATTTAATGTGTTGAAAGAGAACTTTTTAAGAAAGAGAGCTTTTTAAGTCATTATGTGTCAAATTTCACGAGATAATTTTCATTTATCAAGCATTTTTTAAATAAACTCAACTCTCTTATGACAGGGATGTGATTCTTCCGCGGATTCGCGGATTTCCGCTTTTTTACAGATTTTTCCATTTTTTCCGCTAATTTCTGCTGAAAATTTTTTTTGCACAAGTTTAAATATTTTATGAGGAATTAAATTTTCCGCGAAGTGAAAATATTGAAGTCCTCATTCCTCCCTCAAACGTTGATTTTCGTATTTGCCTAATTTAAAAGTTGAACGTTGCGATTCTTAATCAGGCGATTTAAATGCCGTACATTGTGATTCTTATTTACGAGATTTAAAAATCCAATATCGCGATTTGTAACTACGCACTTTTAAAACCCTATGTAGCGATTCGTATTCATGCGAGCTTAAAATCCAATGTCGTGTCTCGTCTTTGCGGTTGTAATATCAAACATCGATTTTCCTATTTATAAGTGCTTTGAAAATTAGACAGTGGGATTCGTATTCGCGCTATTTAAAAATTATACATCGTGATTCGTATTTATGTGATCTAAAAATTACGCATCATGATTTGTATTTTCGCATTTTTTAAATTCGATATAGAGTTTCATATTCACGTGATTTAAAAGCCTCATTTCGGGATTCATATTCTCTTAATTTAAAATCATGCATGTGATTCATATTCTTGTAATTTGAAATCATGCATGTGATTCATATTTATATATTCATGCAATTTTAAAATTAATCATCGGGATTTATAATCGCATGGTTTACAAGTTTAAAAATTGCACTTTTTTGTCAAATTTATATATATATTCATTCATGAATTTCCTCTCTTTTACTTTCCAACTACTCTCATCCCTGTTATGATTATAGTTTAAATTTATTCTTTATTTATAGACAAGTATATTTTTTCATTTTACATTTAATATTGTAGGTACTTTTTAAAAAACTGTTAGAAAATTTTTAAGGAAAAGCTGTTTGTTAAAGGTAATTAAAACAGTAATTGTTAGAAATTAAGATTTTTTTTAACACAATGTAGTGTCTCTTAGTCCCATCAAAGAATTAAACTATATGTAATATTTCACAAAATAATTTCTTTTTAATATTGTATTATTTTACTTTTTAATTGTAAAAGATAGCTTATTTTTATTTGTTATTCGTGAAATAGGTGACTGGTATTGAAGGAACATACCGAAAAACATGCCAAAAGGTTATGAAAGTATTGAGAGACAATAAGGACAGCCTTATGGCTGTTTTAGAAGCCTTTGTTTATGATCCTTTGCTGAATTGGAGACTCATTGATGGTATTTATCGTTTTTCTTTTAAAACCACCTATGAAACAATCTATTCAATTTATTTCTAATAATGAGTTATCAATCTTACAAGCAAACATTTTTTTTTCATTTACTGTAGTAATTAAAATAATCAACAGATCTCTGTTATTAATGATGATTGTTAAATGTTTACTTTCTTGTTTTCTTTTTTGTAGTGACATAATTTTGAAAATAATTAGTTATACATACATATATTTATGTATTAATAAATATATTTTTAAATATTGTTTGATATTGAATAAAGGAAAGGCCTGGGGTTTAATTTTAGTAGCCCTGGTTCAAATAAAATATATTAGGTTCCATTTATAAGTTTTTGTTACAAAACACATTTACGTTTTAAAGAAAAGATACAGATTATAAACTTATGTAATTAAATAAATAATACATTAAAAGTTGTTTCTATTTTGAAAATCTATCATCGTAACTTAGCATTCCTTGAATTTTTTACCTTCTCGCTACCAATTTTCCTCAAATGTATACATTTTGCACTAAAGTTTATTTATTATTTTTAGCTCAACCAAAAGGTAAACATTCAAAGAGCAGAAGTGAATCATCTTCTTCGATTCATGATCAAAATGGTAATAAAAACAGAATTCTTTACTATATTTTTCATTTTAGTATCTCTTATTTCGTTAGTCTGAGAGATTTAAAATTTACTTTTATTAATTATTGCACTAAATATGCTTTTATGTGAAGTTATACATAGTGGTAGCACAAAGTAACAATTAATTAGCAAAAAATATTGAACTTCAGAATAGTTTTTCTTTTCTCTAAGTTCTGATAATGTTTTTTTTTTTTTTTTAATTCAATTAATTTTCTTTTAATTCTTTTTTATTTAGCATTGTATAAACATTAAGTATGAGTATTGAAAAATCTTAACTAAATTAAATGTTTTGAAAATATATGAACTTAATGATTTGAATGCCTGATGACAAGAAAATAATTTAAAATGTTGTGTGTTGATATTAAGTTTATTATACTATGATAAAATACAAATTGTATACACTGAAATATTTATATTTCCATATCTTCTATATTCTGTACTTTAAAATTTTTTAATTAACCTTTTTAAAAATATATATTATTAGAAATTGCAAATTATGTACTAAGATATTCTCAAAAATTGAAATGTTAATTCAAATTACTATTTAAACTACTGTTATAACATGCTTCAATATATAATATTTTTAGAATCACAATTCGATGAAATGAGAAATAATTTATCTATAAAAGAGCATTTTAATTGCTATTTTCCCGACGTGTGAGTCTTATTACATACAGTTTTAAATTATACTTTTAAAATATCACACCTTTCAACTGGTTAAATACTTGTTCTAGAATTCTGGTTCTTGATCCCTGTTGATAAACTGATGCTTATTCTCAAAGCTATCTTTCACTGTTCATAACACGAGGCACAATAACACAGTTGGAAAAGTAATGCAATGCACCATTGCATAAATACATTTTTTTTGTTAAAAATTACTTTAAAATTGTTCTTTCATTTGAATTGAAATGAATAATTTATTCCTTCACTTAAACATTTAATAGTTTCCATAATTCTAAAATAGAATAAGTAAATTTTTTGAAATTAATTAGACAATTTTATTGCCATTCAAAATATTACTAACTTATGAAATAACATTGTTATAAAATGTGTTAATAGTTATGGTTATTAATAGCTTAATTAATTAAATTAAATGGTAATTATGATGCAACGAGGCTTAATCTACGACTCTAAAGAATAAGAAAATTATGAAAAACTTTATTTTGGTTTGAAAAAATCTCAGTTAAACCCTGAAAAAAACCTAGTGGGTTGAATTTTTCTGAAAAAAAAATGCTTTTTTTTTACAACATTGTTCCTACTAGAATTAGTTGGAATAAAAAACTTATAACATGACAAATTCAAGAAAAGAAATGGCCTGAAGTAGCTTTTGTCTGATACATAATTTGTTTTGCCTTTAACCTATATAAAATTTGCTGGTGCTTTTTTTTGTGGGTAGTTATTATCACATTTCTCAAAGAACAAAAGAATATATGCAATGCTTCTAACCTAGTCAAATGTTACATAGTGCATAGTGTTTTTAAAAGGGGGCTTTTTTCATTGGGTGTTTTTAAAGAGTGCTTAATTTTCCCTTTTCTAAAATGAGATTTTTTTGTCTTCTTTACCATGTCGATTTTCACCTCGTAATATGCAAAAGCGTGCTTTTTTCAAATTGTCTATTCAACGTTTTCACAATTCGCTCAACCACAATCAATTTCAGCGTACTGTTGGTCCATAGCGTATTAAAGCGCCTATCATTTTACTGGTTGAATGAAATACTTGCAAGTCCGCATGTGTGTATAGTGAGCTGAGTTTAGTGAGATTATTGCACTCTCCTGTGCAACTCTGCTGCATTTTGAAAGATATTCTCAATTTCAAGCTTCATTTTTCACCCTATAAAATTGAACCAAAAAATCCCTTGATCATTTTTTTAATGGCTAATATAATCAAGAAATGAGTTTTTTGTTGAAAACTAGTTATCTTATCATGATTGTGTAAAGTCTTTGAAAATTATTTTGCCTTTTTTTTAATGTATATAGTGCTTAAAAATGTTTTTTGAGTGCTTAAAAAGTACTTAATAGGTGCTTATTTTTTGTTGAAAGATTTGGCTATGCACTTGATTGGTTTTATGTATAAAATGTTTAGAAGTCGTTTTCTCATACTCTCCTTCCACTTTCAATTACTATAAGTAATTCTCTTGCATGTATATTTAATTTACTTATAATATATTTGATTTATTTATTTGCTATTTTATGTATATTTGATTTACTTATTAATTGCAAATCCTTATTCTTTCATTTTAAATAGATATATTGGAAGTAGAAGTGCAATCTCAGGCAGATTCAAAGAAAACAGACACTCCCATTGGTGAGTTACACATTGATGTTGAACTTGTTTGCAATATTTCTAATTTTCTTCAAAGCGTTTCTTTTGTAACATTTAGTTCTGCGGAACTTAAATGTATGGATTTGAAGGAGAACCTTTTTTTTCTATACAATTATCTTGTTGTGATTCTGCACCAAAAGAAACAAAATTTTTTAAGTCTATTTTGTCATATGAAGTCATATTCAATAACATGCTATTTTGATATGTTACGGGCAGGGCCGGATTAACCTATAGGCACACTAGGCACGTGCCTAGGGCCTACGAAATTCAGGGGCCTACGAAAAACTTGGGAGAAAAAAATTTGTTGACAAAAATAATTTAGCTTTAAAAACAACAAGTGTATTTTGCACAAAATTATGAAGATACAAATAAAAATATAATATTTTTCGGTAATAAATTATTTTGCAGAATCTTATGATCTAATATATTACTTTTTTGCGATTTTTGGATTCAACGAAATCTTGTATTATGCTGTCGAATTCCAAACTACGCAAAATGTCGTATTCAATAGACATAAGTGCGAGCGATGCCAAACGATCTTGATTCATTGTTGAACGCAAATAATTTTTTATCAATTTTAATCTGGAGAAAGATCTTTCTCCTTCTGCATTTGATCCAAGAATCGACAAATATATTCTTAATGCAATGTGAACGTTAGGAAAAGTATTCACAAGTTTATCTTTAATTTGAGCCTTCAACATTTCTTGTGCAGATTTATGTTCATACAAATTTGAAAATAGTAAAAATTCATCTACAAAGTTTTCCTCTAAATCGGATGAGTAAATTTTCACCAAATTTTGCGCTTCTAGTTTTATCTCAGATTCTGACAAATTTTTGTGAACAAGAAAACCGAAATTATCGTACAAATCACTGTAAGCTTTACGCCTTTTAGTCATTTCTGAAATTAATACATCTAAAATGGCGTAATACGTTCCTGACAAAACGTGACTAACATTTTATGAAAATAGTATTAAATCATTTTTTTTCTATTAGTAAACATTTAACCTACCTTGCAAATTTATTTATAAATAATGTCAAAAGATTTACTTTTGACAATGTTAATTTCCTTCACTGACTTATCATAGTAGTATCATGAAAACTATGAAGCTATTTGTAGTATAATTATTTCTTGTAATTAATCTCACTATCAATTTCACTGTTTTCTTTGCTGGTTTGTTGTTGTATTGTTGACGTGAAGTGTTTACCTTTACACAGTTATCGATCGAACTAATCATAATAGTACGTATTATCGATATCAACTGCAATATAGGCAGTATGTCGGTATTGCAGATAAAGTTTGATAAACAAATTTGCAAATTAAAATCCATATTAATAAAAATGCTAAAAAAAATATGCAAGAAAATTTTAGCATATATTTTGAAAAGAGGGGAGGAGTGGGGGAAGGGCCCCGAAAACGGCTGTGCCTAGGGCCTACGAAAGGTATAATCCGGCTCTGGTTACGGGGTAAAGCAACTGGGAAATCTGTGAAAAGTCAAAGAAGAATTATAAGTGCTCCTCTCCACCTGCCGTTTTTCTGCTCCACTGACCTTGGTAAGGGAAGCAGGGAACATGCTTTTGCTGATTATCTACTCACATAAGCAATACCGAAAATCAAATAATTTCTGCACTATTGAGTTTTTTCATTTTTATGAAAAATTAAAAATTCTGCACCTTTAAAGAAAGATTTTTAAAGAGAAACAAGGTTTTAAAAGGGGAGTAAAAACGAATTTCTCTCCTTTAGGTTGTGCAATACAGTCTCTGTGTAAAAGAATTTCTTTCATTGCACTAATGATATATTTTAATGCATTACCTATTTCCTAGCTTTTAAAATTTCTTTAATCTTATAAAATTCCATGTTTTTAATCATCCTTAATCAAACTTTAATTAAAATAAACCAATTGTTTATCTTTTATTACATTTTATAAAAAGCAATTATAAACTTTTTATTATCTTCTTAACAATCAACATAACAGCTAACTTTTTTAGTTCAATACAAACGTATAACTCCTTAATTCACTGTTGCGACTAAATTAAATATCAAAATCCATTTTTAACTCTTAATTTTATAAGCTACTTTATTTCTCCAACAACAAAAAAGTTTCTGTTACAGGGTTAAATTAATAACGTTGGGATTGGCTTTGTGTTTGGCTTTTTTTATCGTAGGATAAATCGCCAACTATGGATTTTTTCCCATGCTCATAGGTGTCTGTTAAGAACCATGCAGTCACTTTTAATTAGAAATTCTAGATGTTAGGTATGGGGGTTTTTGATTCCGAATAGCCCCCCAAGTGCTACTGTTATTAATTTACAAAAATTTCTCCGGCATCTTTGTTTGATACTTTTTTTTATTTATTTAATTTTATATGGCCATTATAAAATTATTCCTTAAATAAAAGTAACTATTGTTTTATATATCTGTGGACTCTCTCTTTTTCATAAAACCAATGTGATTAACAATGATGACCAATTAAAACTAGTATTAGTTATCCTAATATAGCTCACACATTTGCACAGTGATTTTATATTTCCTCCTAATATATTGTGTATAATATATACAGGGAACTTTTTTTTTTCAGATTTGAATGGCAACCCTGATTTAATTTTTATTTATAAATTGAGTTTTATTTTGCTATTTAATTATTTCACTTAAGTTTACAAAAAGGACAAAATGCTCTTCTTAATTTTTTTAAATGGTTCTCTTACTATTCTTCAAATATTGGCAACTTTGTTTTTAAGTCTAATCCATTCTTTCCAGCATGATGGTTTGCAAACTATAAAATTATAACCTTACTTCAAATTTAAGGCTTTAAAACTGTGAGCTTTTTTTTTTCACCTTTGCAAAAAAAGTGGAAAACATTTTATAAAAAAATATATGAAAAACAAATTGTGTTTTAAGTTTCCGATTCATTGCACATGCATTGCTTTGTTTTAGATTCTTGGTACAATAAGCCAGAAGCATTAAATGAAAAAGCAGTTCAGATTATTAATAGAGTACAGGACAAGTTAACAGGTAGATTATATGTATTCATTCTTTTATTAGTCTGGCATTTGCAGGAATATTTTGATTAAATATCTACTGTGCCATATCTATTTGCAGGTCGAGATTTTGATCCTGGCAGGATTTTAGAAATTGATGAACAAGTCGATTTACTCATTCGACAAGCTACCTCACATGAAAATTTGTGCCAAAGCTATATTGGATGGTAAGAAATTCAATTTCTTTTTAAATTAAAAAATTATTGTTATATTTGATTTTCTAAATTCATTTTAATTTTGAGAACATTTTTAGCTACTTGTTATAAGTGTAAAAAGTTGAAAATTTTAACTCAAAATTTTTTACAGTTTTTCAAGTAATCTAATAATCTTACTCTCATAATTGCTTTTAATTATCTTAAAGTTTTGGAAAACTTGTGCAACTTTAAAAGTAAAACTGTTTAATTAAATAAAAATATGCATTTCTATGCTAACATTATAACTTGATAGTTCATTTCAAATTCCTCCTTATGAAGAAGAAAAAAATGCTAAATGTAAATTTATATTATCAAATGGCGAAGCAGTACGCTGGAATTCTCAAAACTTTTTTCACTTGCACAAGTATCGGAAAGTCAGTTTTATTAGCAGTTAATTAAATAATGTTCAAAAGCATTATTTAATTATTGTACCAAAATTGATTGATGAAATTCGATTTTTGTTTAACATAATTAATAATTGATTTTAAATTATAAAATTATGTGTGACAATAATAGAGAAAAAAATTCCCAAAACTACTAAATAGAAATCATAATTGGAATTTAGGATTTAAAACTGTCTCTTTGGTTTTATGTTTTAGCTCTGACTTTTTGATCTTTTCAAAGTTTTTGATCTTCTCAAAGAATCATTTAATTAAATAGATTTTTTTGTTCAGTGTTTGTTTATGAAAAAAAAAAATGTTTACAAAATAATGAATTTCAACAAAAATTTGAAGGATTAAGTAAAATATATTCTTGTTCAGAATAGGAAAAAAACTGGTGCAGCACAAAGATATAAATATTTATTATTGCATAAATATTTATGCAATAACCAAAAGATGATTATGGTGTTTCTTACAAACACCATAATCATCTTTTTCAAAACTGCTGTAAAGGCTGTTGCTTTTAAAATTTGTATCTTAGTACAATTTGATTAAGATTCATTTAAAAAGTTGATAACAAATATTTATACACTATTTTCTATTCTTTTGTTCAATTCATCACACTGTAGCAGTAATTTTAATTATATTCTTTTAATTACTGCAGCAAGTAATTTATATATATTCTTTTTGTATAATTCATCATTCTGTAGCAGTTTTTTTTTTCTTTTTTCAAATTATTTTGAAATACATAACTTATAAAAAAAATCGTTTTTAACCATAAAACCAATTGATTGCATACAGTTTTTGGAAAATATTACATTTTACTTCTTTTTTGCATGTTGTTACAAAAAAATAAAATTAGTCAAACTATTAAAAGTTACTTAGTAATTATAATTGAATTTTTATTTTTTACTCTGTTCTATTGTATCATATAGTTGCTGATCCAATAATGTATTGTAAAATTTTTATCTAGATCTTCAAAGCTTTTATCCTAATATTTCTGAAGTGTTCTGTGTCATGTGATTTTATTATTAATTACTTATATTAACTTGCTTAGAAATTTTCAAATTCTCTTATAAAATTCCTTTTTTTTATACAAATTAAGAGATTAGAAATAAGCTATTATTTATAACATAATGTGTATTTACTAGAACATTTAGATTACTGTGCTTCAATTAATTAAAAATGCTCTAGTAGTAAATAATATGCTTCTTCAATGTAGTTCAGAAAATATAAATTAATTTATTTTAGATGCTTATTACAACATATTTTTATGTTATGTTACAAATTTGTCTTAAAATAAACTTTGCTATACTTGTATCTTTAGGTGCCCATTTTGGTGAAATCTCAAAAGTCAATCCTAGCCATGAAAATTGTACATAGTACTTCTAATTTGCATCCTCTACTGTGATAATACTATTAGAGTGGTGACTTATATGTAAATAATGCTATAAAAAATAAATAATACTTTGTTACTTTATAAAAATATTTGTTTTTATTCAAGTCTGTATATAAAATATACTTCAAATGGCAGAAATCATTAATAAATAAACTTGCTAATGGTTATAACTTTTTCTTAAAGATTCTGGTACAAATGCAAATGGCAGAAGATCCCCAACAGTACATTTAGTGTATGTACCATCTGATTTGGTCAAATAAACATCCCAATCTGTGCCAAACTGAAACAAAATTAAACAAACTTAATATATTTTAACCAGAAAACAATAAAAAGATAGGTATATTTTAAGCAGAAAATTTTAGAGTTTAGTTTAACATTTACAGCTTTAATAATTAATGAATATTCATAAAATTAAAAAATTTTCTAAACATGGAAACATACTTAAGGTAATCTCCTTAAATTTAACAAAAATCATATATGTTGCAGAAATAAAAATAAAAAAAATCTAAACTTGAAAACTGAAACCTTATAAAAATTATGTATGCAGAATTCTTTCCTTAAAATAGTGTTTAATAAGAACTAAAATAGCTTTGTTTAATAAGAGTTCATAGCATTCATAAAATACATGATTTTAGGAAAAAATGAATATTTTAATGGGGAAAAAATTAGCTAATTTACAATCAATTAAGTAAAAGAAAATATTTCTGGATCACTAATAAACTGCTGGGTTAATTTAATATTTGAGTTTATTCTTTCACAGTACTGTTATAATTGAAATTATTTTTTTCTGAAAATTATAAGTCTTAGTTTTATGTTACCTTTTATAGAAAAATAAATAAATAAAGCATTAGGCAATGGTATCAGATTCTTTTTATCATTCTAATTGTATTATGATAAAAAGAAATCAAATAACATGTATTTATTTTGATTAAAGAAATAGTAAATATGAAATAAATGGAGAAAAAAAAACTAAAATTTACACTTAATGCTTTACATGAAAAAGAAAAAAAATTGTACTAGTCAATTAATGATAATGCATAAACTATGCATTAATTACAACAATGCAGAGCATTTTTTGTAATAACAATCCAGTATTTCAGATAAAGGTAGTAGCAAGGGAAAATTACTTTGGTTTATTACATAGTGGTATATTATTAAAATTTAAAAATGAAATTATTTTATATTTTAATAACACACTGCTGTGTGAGAAACAAATTAATTGTTTTAACACTATAAAGATCCCAATTATTGCTTGGTTTATTTAAGAAAATATTATAGAGATTTAGAAGATAGTTAATTATGCAGTGGAATTAATTCCTTCTATGATTTACCTCCACCAGAACTTGCCTGCATGCTCCACAAGGTCCAATGTATTCATCACTCTTAGAGCTGAAAAAACAGTAAATTATGTCAAAAAGATAACATTCGAAAATTTATTGCTGTATAAATTATGTCACAATGGAGATATAAAAATATTGCATAATCAAAAGCTTTTTTTATTGTTCTGGTGATGTTCCTCGACATCAATAAATAACTAGTCTCAAGTGCTTTTGCATCATCTAGACATTTTTAATTGTAGCTTACAACCTTTAAATCAACATTAAAATTCAAGACTCAAAGAAATTTTATGTTTAAAGCCTTGTGAGAAAGTATATTAAATAGTATCTGTATATTAAAATCTGTCTAACTATGTTAAGAAAAAAATATATATAATGTAAATCCATTCAATTAGAAAAATAACAATTCATTTGCTGAAAGAAGTACACAATTTTTTTTACTATTAAGTTAGTAATCCTTGAAGTAGATTAATTTATACATATTTCAGTGAAAATATAATTATTAGAAAATAATCAACTCATTCAATGCAAAAAGGAAAGAACTTATTCACTGTTTTCACACATCAAGTATTTCATTTGAAAATTATATAAATTACGTATGGAAAAATTATCTTCATAACTAATATGATATCTTAGTAATACAGCAAAAAAGATTTTACTAAATATGTTGGCTTAAAAATAGTAATTTTACAGTATTCCGACAAAATGGGGAAAAAATAATTACACAAACGGTTCTGACAGTTCACGTCATATATCTTTACTTTTAAAACGACTAACTGTTCAGCAATAATAGTTGAATAATGCATTTATCAAAAATTATTTACTATGCATTTTCTAAGTTTTTGATAAATCGGAAAAATGCTTTTGTACAAATCAATGTTAACTATTTCTGTACCAACATAACAATTCTCATTTTTAGTAGTAAATAAAATGTTTTATATTAGTTGAATATGAATAAAAAAAATAGCACCAATTGTAATTAGAAATATGCTTATAGCATAGCTAAAAAAAACTCTGTAACTAAAAAATTTTATTATCAATGAAGGGAAATAGAATTCAAAAACTATATTGCACTAACAATTGCAAATGGACTTAAATATAAGTTAATTCTATTATGTACATTATATTTTCAAATAGTAAAGATCTTAAATCTATTTTATACAGTTGTTCTTGGGTAGTAAAAAAATAAATATTTTTAAAATTGTAATTTAAAATAAAAGGCTTTGGTATTCTGTGCAATTCTGTTGTCCTTCTATTTTTTTCCCTGACTATGTAAAGTGTACTTTTCTGCTGAAAATGACACACCCTATGAGAAGAGTCACAACTTCATTTTTGTGTCCAATCTACGGTTTTTGACAATGTTGATGCACTATAGCAGGTAAGCATAGTATAGTGGTTAATTTTTACCAGATCAAAGCAATTCTGTGGTGCTTTTTCTTTTTACGACCATGTAAATTGTACTTTTTTTGCACCCCATGAGCCGTGACTTTATTTTTGCATCGAGTCTATGGTTTTTGACGTATTTGATGCACTATAGCGGGTAAGCGGAGTCACTGATATATATTTGTCTCATCTTCACCTATTATTTAAGCGCATTATTCATGCAATTTTTTAAAAGCGGAGTGAAAAGTTTACTTCATGGAGATCTTTTTGGAGCTTACAAGTTTAATTGTGAGTAGTGACTAAGCCTTAAATATTGCATAAATAAGTTTTAGCAATAAACAATTTTATGCTATATTTAAATTAATACTGTAACTTACAAAGTCAATTGAACTAAACTAACCTTCCAAACATAAGGTTCTAGGCAAAACAGATAGGAACTTTGTTTGTCACACACTAGTTTCTCATTGAATAATACGAGTAGTTTTCATTATTGCATTTAGAAAGTTAGATTTTTACTACAACATATTATTCACATTCGAAGAACCAATTATATAAAAATATGTGGAAAATGTAACTTGAACGAAAAATAAATTGGAAACTAAATATATAAATGGCAAATATATATGTGTATGTGAGTGATAATTAATTAATTTGGTAGGTTTAAAACAAAATGCTCAATTTTAAAATGATGGGTGTTTTTTTTAATTTGTGAACATCTCCGCATACTTATACATAAAACCTTCACCTAAAAATTCAATACGATGTGCGAAGAAAAATTACCCACTACTATTATCTTTGCATTCATTATTACATTAATCTCTGTATACATTAAAACTTCACCTTAAAATTCGATACTATGTGCAAAGAAAAGTTACCCGCATACTATTACTATTGCTTTAAACTTTTGGCAACCATCAGTGACAGCTTTGGCTATAGCAGATCTTTCAGCACATATTGTCAAACCATAAGATGCATTTTCAATGTTAACACCTAGAAGAATTCATTTTATTAGCTGCAAAATTATATTTATCAATAAAAAAAACAGTAAAGAAAAAGGATTTATAAATATTACTTGTAATTACTTAATAAAATTTATATCAAGAGTTTTTTATGGAATGTTTTAAAAAATTGAAAAACCTAATGCTTATCCATAATAGTTTGAAGCTTATTTATCTCATTTTCTTTAAAATATTTATAAACCTCTGAAGCTAATGTTAGGTCTCAACTTAAACAAAATCCTGGCAATGCCACAGCACATAAAAAGATGCTAAATCTTCATATATATAGCTTCTTCATACAAAATTATCAGTAAATATTTTAAATCAGAAATAGATAATAGACTATAATATATTTGGATCTCATTAAAATCATTTTTTAAAAAGATAAAGTTATCTCCTTGTAATTCAAAGGATACAATTACTAAAATTAACAAACACAATTTCCTATCTTTGAAAACTACTCTATGATAAGGTTTTTTTTATTATTTCGAAGCCTTTGAATGATTTATAAATTTTTTCTAATACCTACTATACAAAATAATGGTGAAAATCTGATTCAACTGGAAAATATATATAATATATGAAATATTCGAGAACACTACCAAGAACACTCGTATAAATGTAAAAAGTAATTAATTTTTCAATGTAATTTAATTAATTTTAAGTTCAAATTAATTAATGGTTTAATTAAATTAATTACATTTATTTAATTATTTCGTTCATACGAGTTTTTAACTAACATGAAAAAAAATGAAATAGTACTGGTGAATAAATTTCCTACAAAAATTCAAATAAAAGTAATCGTACAGTAAGTTACCTGTAAATACTCGATCATCTTCACTTAAAATCGCAGCAGAAACAGAAAATTTGCTATAAGGACAATAGGAATTTGATAAATTTGATTGGCATATTTCAAAGAGATTTTTATATTCGTCTTCTGAAAGTGATTTTGAACTCATTTTGTTTCCTTTGAGAAAACTAGAGAAGAAAATTGTTAGAAATGATGGCGGAGAATATTACAGATGACGATTGTAAAACAAAAATCCTGTTTGAAATTCGAAACTTTTCTTTTTTTGCTTATGCAAGGACTTATCCGACGAGTTTTCTATGAAAACTACTTAGTTGCTTATAGCTTAGTACAAAAGTATAAAATAAAGGAAAGTTATTTTTAAAAAATGTTCACTGCAACTGTAACAAAGTGTATTCCTTAACTGTAACTTCAATTCCAATTCGCCGTATTTATGAAAACAAACGTTTTAAGTAGGTGAAGTTAATATAGTTTTTAAATTGTATCGATCTTTAAAAATGTCTATCTCATCGGATGTTATAGATATTGACGAAGGTGGTGAAGAGTTCCCAGTTGATGTTGAAGGAGATCGTAAGTAGTCCTTTTTTTCTTTCGTTTTAAAAATTACGACATATTCTTAAGCCAGTTATGGGGACATTTTCCTACTAGTATTGTTTTAATTTTTCAATAATATTAAATTCAGTTCAATCATTTAGTTGCAATGGATATCTGTAAGGTAAAACATAATTTTTCATGCAATAAAATAATATTTACATGTGATGTATAGGTTATGTTATTTTCTTCTTGTGCAACAAACATTGTCCTTTTAAAGAAACAGCTGAATAACTCTTTTTTTTCCTTTTTTTTTTCTGTGGCTTACGTTGTTTAATGAAAATATCAAAATAAGTACGTACGAGTACTGTGATTTGCTTACGGGTTTCCTCAAATTTATGAATTAGGTAAAGCGCACTTATTTCTTAAATTAATTAATTGTTAAAGTTAGGAATTATAATAACACTAATGTAAGTATCCTTAAGCATGAATGTTAAAGAAAGATAAGGGCAAGGTTACCTTTTAAGATGGAATACCTAAAGCCATCAATTTGAATTCATGTTAAAAATATAAGAATAAGTAAAGTGAGTCGTGGTTGTACGGAGTTATGACTTTTTCAAGCGTTTTGGATCATAGGTGACTGGTTTCAACATATGTGCTGGTTTAACTAAACGAAGCGAACTGAGTTTTGTTATTATTAACAAAATACAAATCTTAGGTTTTTGTTTTAGTTATTTACTGAATGCATGTAATTTATTTATACCAATTGAATAATGGCAAATTTTTCTTTAAAAATCTTTTTAAATTTGAGTTATTGCTACAGTGAGACTGTTTATGAATGCGATATGTCTCAAAAAATTCTATAAAAATGATACAGACCATGTTCTCACATAGTTTTTACTAAAAGTAGGTCCCTATTTAAAATATGAATTTTCATTCTCAATCAACCTCTTTACCCATTTATTAATATTCTCATTCATAATATTATTTATTTTATTGATCGATGAAACAGACAATTTAAAATCAAGATATTTTATTTGAACTATTGAAGCTTTTAATTAGGATTGATTAAACACATGCACCAAGGAAAAGACTCAGAATTATTCTTATTATCTCCTTCAATTATTAATTATGAAAGAAAAGAATTTTTTATGTGTATTTAGAGTGTTATAGTTTTGCTCACATAAATCGGCAGACACATTATTTTTTCCCTCGTTAAAGAATCATGCCTCAAATTATTTTTTGCATCTCAACATTTTTGCTATATTTGACCAAATAAGCAGAATCACTGATTTTTTATAATAAAACTGTAAAGCCCACAACATTAGGATTAATACAGCCACTGCTGCAGGTTAATTTTTGTTTTGTTACAAAAATAAAATAAACTTTTACAAAAGGAAATATTCTTCTTTATTGCAACATGGTCATATTATTTGTTACTAAAATTGCTGTTTAAACTTTGTTCCAATCCTGTCATCCATTGCCATTTTCTTTTTCAGCAATAAACGAATGTACAACTATCAGCCAAAGTGAAAGATGAATAACAAGAACTTTGCATCTGCAGTGTTCATTTTAGACCTTAAAAGGGCAGGGTGTTAGAAGCTAAAAAGGGCACTATTTCCCCCTAAGAAAGGGCATTGTTCGTAAATATTTGTATTATTTTTCAGACACCTAAAATATACAAAGTTTTTAATTTTATCATTAAAAAAAATCTTAGCTTTTTTTAAAGATAATTTTAACTAATTCCTCAGATTCAAATTTTGGAAATGTTGCTCGTCATAATATTAACTTTTAAACATATCTGAATTTTTAAAATTTATGTCAAAATTAATTGAAAAATGATAAATAATTGTAATAATTGCCTAAAAAGCAATTTAGAAAAATGATGTGGACTTATTAAAAATTATTGAAATTTATTGTTGCGAATCAAACATTTGAAAAAGTTAGTATTAAAATATGAAATTCCTTAGCTATGACGTCATATAAATTACATCAGAATTGAAAAAATTGTGAGGGAATAGTCAAGAAATGACAACAACTGCCGGGAAAAAAAATCTGTAGACGATGTGGATTTACAGTAGAATCAATCTAAATTGAGAATGTCAAAAATTGACTCCTTAAATATATGTTTTGAATAATGTTATATAGTTATATTTCTGTGTGTTAAATTTTGTAATTTTTATTCTTGGCAGAAAGTGTTCAAAAATTAAAAGAAAAAGTGAAGAAACGAAAAGGCAGAGGATTTGGTGGTGGTAAGTCATTTTGATTTTTGTTGAAAGAATTCAAAATAAATATCATAACTCTGTGGTTAAGAATGAATGTAGTTTTTTTTATGTATCTTATATAATTAGTTTTTATATATGATATGAGTTAGTTTTTTTCTTTCTTTTTATTTTCTCCATGGAAATCAAAAACTTTTTACATGTTTTTTTTTGGTTTAAACCAATGTGATTTATACCTATAAAAATAGAAAAAAATAATAAATTTTCCCATAAAAATCTTTTAAATATTAGTTTTTCATTGCTAAAAGTTAGACGGTAATTTTTGCAAGAACATAATTATAAAGTAATTAACATGAATAAATTTTATGTCAAGTTGCATTGCCCCTAATAATTCTTTTAAATAATATAGATCATCATCATTCCTATGTTCAGATAAATTTTTAAAATTATCAACAAAAAAAAAAAAAATGCAATTAAAAAAACAATTAAGTTCCAAAGTTTGTATGTTTTCTTATCTATTTTTTGGTGAAAGAGGCATCAAGACAACATTTCAGTAAATATTTTTTTATTAACACTGTTATTTCTCACTAATTTTATTTTTCTGCTATTGTTAAGGGTTTTGAAGACATCTATAAACGCTAGTATTTGAATTGGAATAAACACTTTCTGTTGAGAAATTTTTTT
Source organism: Parasteatoda tepidariorum (assembly GCF_043381705.1). NCBI lineage: Eukaryota > Metazoa > Arthropoda > Arachnida > Araneae > Theridiidae > Parasteatoda > Parasteatoda tepidariorum. Next base: position 76,172,818 of record NC_092213.1, on the reverse strand, counting down.
TAACTATTCTAGTTTCTCAACTTGAAATGGTTATTGGCAACTACAAATTTTTGAAACTGTTTAATTATTCAATTTCAGATTATTCATATGCTATGATGTATTAAAGTTGCAAGTTCTGTAAATAGAATGAAGTGAAATCAAATTTCTTAAATAACTAACATTCAACTAGATGGTTTGTCAATTGATTTGTCAAATGGTGCATGTACACATCATTTTGCTTCTTAAATAAAATATTTTTAATTCATTAAACTTTTTATGTTTAAATGAATGTAATTTAAACATATTTCAATTAAAAATACCATATATTATAAAATTTCTATCCATAGCTTGTGCTTTGTTAGTTGTGCTTTTTATATGTAGCAAGCATACATTCATTATGCTTGCTACAATCAAAAGCATAAATGGGAATGGAGTACTTTTCTGCATTTCATATTTTATTTTTAGAATGTTTTCTGTTATCAGCTTAAACTAACTATTGTTGCCTGTGTGCGCTATAATTTTATTGATTCTAATATTTTCAAAATACAATGCCTATATAAAAGTGCATAATTAAAATATATTGACAATATTTAAAATTCATGAAAAATTTTATCTTAGTATATTATTTAATGCTGCAATATTGATATGCTATAATGCAGCATTGTGTTAAGAAAATGACAAAAATCATAAGTAGTAAAATATACCTTTACTTTTATTCTAATATTTTCAAATTTGTTTGATTTGAAAATATATTACCTTAAATTTTCCATTCTCTCCTTAAAGTTTGTATTAATTGTAAAAACAGCATGATAATTTTAATAATTAAATATGATTGTAACTGTTTGTTGTAAACTGAATGCAGTTAATTAATGGTGTTAAATTCTAAAGTATGAGACTTTCATCTATACTGACAAACAAAGGGGTTACTCATTATTTACAAATGGAAGGAAATTAAGTTATGTTTAGGGTAAACTTCCATGTTTGTGGAAGGAAAGTGGTTATTTTTTAATTGTATATTATTGATAATATTAATATTATTATATTAATTATCATGATTATACCATACAATAGAATACTTTTAATTTAGAGCTCAAATTATTATTTTGCCTTTTCTTTTAAGTAAGCCAAAAAATCCTGGTTTAAACTCAAAAAGAGAACTTTTTTTCAAACTCTTTGTTTTTATGTACTTGTGTTAGGATTGTATTTTTATGATTTAAAACATGTTTTGTTATTTGCAAAGTTATTAAAATAGAAATGTTGTTTTATAGATGGCACTGCCAGAGAAGAATTGCAAGACTATGAGGCAATGGATCATGATGGAACAGATGAACCGGGACCTCAAAGATGTAATTTATTTTATTCATTTAACTATATTGAAGATTTCATTTTCATTACATATGATATGAATTTTAATTATTAATTCCTCATTTGCTATTGGACATATGCTATGGGACTTTACTTTCATTGTGGCTGTTAAGTTTTTTTATATATATCCACTGTTTAACTTGAATACCCATTTTTCAGCAATCAAAACTAGTTTAACTTCATATTAGACAAAACTATGGTACATAGCGTTTTTAAAAAGTGCTTATTTTCATTGAGTGCTTTTAAAAAGTGCTTAAATTTTCCCTTTTTGAAAATGAAATTTCTTTTTTTACCATGTCAATTTTTGCTGCGTATTATGCAATAGTGTGCTTTTTGCATTGTTCTATTCAACATTTTCACAACTCATTCAACCACAATCTATTTTGCCGTGCTGTCGGTCCATAGCGTATGAAACCGCCAATCACATTACATGTTTGTCGAAATATTTGCGAGTCCGCGTGTACGTCTGCTGAGCTAGGTTTGGTGAGATTATTGCACCCTCATGTGCAACTCTGCATTTTGCAAAGCATTCTCTATTTCATGCTTCATTTTCCACCCTCTGATATTGAACCGAAAAATCTCTTGATTATTTTATAACAGCTAATATAATCAAGAAGAGAGTTCTTTGTCGGAAACTAGTTATTTTATCATGTTCATGTATAGTCTTTGAATATTATTTTGTATTTTATTAATGTATATAGTGTTTAAAAATATTTTTTGAGCACTTATAAAGTACTCAAAGTTGCTTATTTTCTGTTGAAATATTTGGCTACGCATATATTTCATTATATTCATATATTTCTACGCATATATATCTGAATATATTTCAAACCATTAGTTAGTCTCCATCTTTAAAACCAATACAATCCTGAGTGTTCAACAATTTATTATTTGTAGTGAATGCCAGCCTTGTTTTCTCTACTTATATGTATGTAATCATGTCAAAATAAGTAGATTTTCTTTTCGTTTCCTTTAGCAATAGAAGGTTGGATTTTGTTTATTACTGGAGTCCATGAAGAGGCTCAAGAGGATGATGTTTACGACAAGTTCTCAGAACACGGTGAAATTAAGAATCTACACCTCAATCTTGATAGAAGAACTGGATTCCTAAAAGTATACATCTTTTAAATACAAGTCTTATTTTATTTAAAAATAATCTCTCTTTTTATTCTTATATTACACTAAATAGAAGATTTTAGCTCTGTTAAGTTTAACCTTTTAAGTATTGATACGTTTTATGTTATTAAATTGAAAACAAGCAAAAAGAGATTTTGAATTTCTCTTTTTGACTTACATGATTCTGCATGATGTATCAAAACTTTACTCATAACCTAAAAAATGTCGCTAGTAAAATCTCCACTATTTTATTTCTCCAATGTTAGCAGGTATGCTTTATATATTGTAAAGATGTGTTATGTTACCAAGAAATGTCCTACAATTTGGAAATTATCCTGAAAATCAGGGAACTTTACATCTTTGAGCTCAAACTCCTGAAAAGCCGGAAAGGTAGATTTTGTGGACCCTAAGCATGCAATATTAGCGTCAATATTTCCCGCTGAACGCATTCCTTGAGCAGAATTACTGTTATCCTCATTTGGCATGCAGAGTCAGTCAAACTGCTTTGTATTATGACTTAGAAAACTTTTAACCAAAAAAAGATTGTTGGTTGCTAGAATCCAGATCAGAATAATAGATGGACTTACAATCATCTATTCCTGTTATTGATTAAAAAATTTATTGAGTTCTTATTATTTTGCTATTTGCTCACAGATTGCGGAAATATAGCAACAATTATAGTTTCCTGTGTTGGCTTGCTGAAGAAAAAAAAAAAAATTCTTCTTCTCTCATTTATACATATTTATTGTTTTTAATGCCCTTTCTTCCTACCTTTATTCTTCTATTTGAGCGAGAAACCTGTTAGAAGTTTCTTAACAGTTTGCATTGAGTTGTTATGTTTGAAATTGTTTGTCAACTAATAAAGGGTTGCAACAATGTTATTTATTTTTTTTTATTTCAGGGTTATGCCCTTGTAGAATATGAAACATACAAGGAGGCTCAAGCAGCTTTAGATAATTTAAATGGCTCAGATTTGCTTGGTCAGCAGATACATGTGAATTGGGCATTCGTCAAGGGAGCTCTAAAAAAGTAATTTTATATTTGTACTATCAACAAATTATTTTTTTGTTTATTTTGTGTGTTTTGCAGAAAATAGTTGGTAATCTGAACTAAATCATCTCATTACAATTTATTGTTATTACAATTCAGATTTAAGTCTGTATATTGGGTTTCGGATAATCTGGCACTGTATTTTATAATTGCAAGAAAGTTAGAATGATTTTTCCCTAAAACCTGAAACCCATGTTAGATTTAGTCATAAAATAATTTTATGTGTCTTACTTGTAAAACCGTCTGAATTAATCAGGTGTTAAATAAAGAAAAAAAAGCCTGATCTAGTTATTTATTTTAATTTCTATTACCATGTTCTATTTGTCGTTGCATAATGATAATACTTCTAAATTGTATATAGTAAAGCAAAAACTTAATGTGAATAAAGCACAAATGAAAATATATAAATTGGCATAATATAGTTTTAGTTCTATAAGCAAGATTGATTGAATTGGTTTAAATACATCATTTAATTCTATTTTCTTATTTTTTAGAAAAAGAAGTAGTCGGAGGCATAGGTATTAATGCTGTGATGAGTCTAGATATGTTTATTTGTTAAGACGGAGAAAGTGTAAGACCTGTACTGTATACAATCATTGTCACATTAAACTGTTTGTGTAACGACAAATTTATTATTACAATATTTGTTTTGTCATTTTCATATCATTTGAATAAAAACTAAATTTTAAAGAGTGATTTTTTTAAGTAATTGGTAACACGTGTAGAATTTTTAAATGTTTGATGTGTGGGATTTTGTGTTGTTATGAAATATATTGTGTTTCTAGATTATTTCATTACAAATCATTCTCTTTGAATTTCGTATTTAAAGTGTTAGTTATGTTCATACATAAAAGTTTTTTAACATAAAAACATTATGCTAATAAAAGATAAATTGCTTATAAATAAAATAAGCTTCAATTTAAGAGAATTCTGTTTGTCAATTTTCTGTTTGTTTGTCTCTGTTGCTTCGCATTTGTTTCTCATCTCATGACTTTACACGATCAGTTTGAATCATTGCCGTGTAAAGAGGAGTATAACTTAAAATTTTACTCTAATTTGTTTAAATTTCAAGAAGATAAATGGAGAGCTTATTTCTTAGTGAGTCAAATAACAGTGAGCAAAAAAGCTTTTACGAAGCTCACTATAATTTTCCTAATAAATCATTTTAGTACTACTTTTATAACAATTCAATAGTTTTGTTACTTCCTGTTAAATATCTTTTCATATACATACGAATATCCTTCGCAAGTAGTCGAATAAGCGTCGCCCCATTACTGGTGACTCGGCCCGATCAGAAACTTTGCTCTCACCCGAATATGGGTACACAGCATGCAACACGCTAAAAGAAATTCGAACACTGGATGTATTTGAATAGTTAAATAGAAATCCTAGTTTTTATAAACATATTCAAAAAACCTGAAATATATTCAAGTTGCCATTTTAAATCTAAATGAAATACTCATTAAACAAATAAACTATAAAACAAATAAACTCGATAATTTGATTAAAACTGAATAATGTGTCTATTGATCACTGATCATGATATTTGAGGTGGGACTGAAAATGATTTCAAATAGTTACAAGGTTATTAACTTGGAGATAACATAGAGCAGAGCTTAAGGATTGAAAATTGCATAGCTAACCCTGGTTGGAATTTTCATTGTATGCTTCTAGGGGTCGATATGGTATTTTTGTTTGCCTAAACTATTGTAACTAAAAAAATTTTAGTAATTTTTTTTCAAAATCATCAAGTTTAAAAGCCACGCTGCTCGCCTCACAATTAGGTGATTGAATTCTGCTACTGGTTTGCCCCAAGAGTGGTATCATGGGTTAAAAGCCCTTGTGGTTGGGCTAACCTTGGAAGGTTTTCGTTTCGATCTACTATAAATGTGAAGCAATTTCATTAAAAGGTCATCCACAAAATCAAGTGTTCCAATGCTTAATCCTGGAGTTTTTTTTGTCTCCGGAGTTGGGTCCAAAGTTACAGTTACTGAGTTGAACATTGGATAGTCTTAAATCCAAAAATTCATCAACTATTCAACATGGGTTATTTAAAAATTTCAATAGGCTCAGAAATAGATATTTTTTCCTTATTAAATAATTTTGCGTTTAACTTGGTGTGCTTGGCAAGATGGTGGCTGACTCGATGTGCTTGTTTGAGAAGTTAACTAAAAAACCTATCTCCCCTTTAGCTCAGTAACTGCTGTTACCCAGTTTGTTTATACGAATTTTTTTTAACTAAGTTATTCAGAGCACTGAATTCACAGTCAAAGACATTAGCAATCGAGGTTGAAATTCAAATATATTTTATGTCAAAGAAATAAGTGATAGGAAAGTTCAATTTTTTCAAATTCATTTATTTTTAATATCACACAAAATTGCACTATGGCACTCATAAAACAATGTATTGTCTTGAACACTTACTGATTTTACAATAGACAAATTCAGTTGAAATCTGAATTTCACTTTTGCTCCCTACAAAGTTTCATTTGCTAGAAACTGTATACAAAACAGAAAAAGCTGTAGGGAGCATTTCGATTACCCAGATTTCAACTGATAATTACAGGTGACAAAGATCCAATAGGTGATGAAATTTATTTACAGATTTGATCTTATTATTATTATGGTTACAATGACTGATGATAAGAGTTTCTAGAAACCCTAGGAATGTCAAAATAGCAATCATTGATGCTTTATCACAATAAAAATAAAGGGGAGACGATGCATTTATTGTTTATTTCCAACTGCAAAATTCCATGCTTTTCTCAAAATGGTTACACTAAATTCTTATACTGGTGGAGAAAGAAAAGTAAAAAGGAATGCATTCTTTTCCTTACACTAGTTATTAAAGAAATGAATGCATTATTTTCCATACACTTCGATTCACACTGGACCTTATTTCTCAAAAACTATTAGGAATTTTATGATGCAATTTTGTAACACTGTTATAAATAATATTATCTGTGTTCTGAATTAGAACTAAAATTTTATTTCAATATTTGATTATTTTATAGCTATGTAAATCCAAAAAACTTTAAAAATATATCGTTATTTTGCTGTTTTTCTACGTAATTGGGCATATTTTACCAAATTTTTAAAATTTCGATTAACTTTTAATTCAGAACACAGAAAAGGGTTAAAATAATATATATTCCAAAGGAAATTGTATTTTATTGTACACAACTAAGTTGAGGGTGTCCACCGTAACTCTTAAAAATCACTAATTTTTTACCTAATTTCAACAAAATTTTAGAAACTATAAAATATATTGTTATAATTTTTCTTATTTGTGTCATTTTTTATCCCATTTTATATAACTAAGCATAAAATGTTTTAAAAATTTATTTTTTTTTAAAAAAACTTCACAGAACGTGGGCAATTGCCTTAAAGAAAGGAATAAATTTGTTCCCTTACACTTGTTATAAGGCCATTGCCTGGTAATTGATAATTATTATAATTTTTTTTTTTAATGTAAAGAATCATTGCTCAGCTTTCACAACTCGGACATTTTTTTAGCGGTTACGGGCTATTGCTTCTTAATTCCATACACTGACATATCTAATATTAATTTAGAGAGACTTACAAAACTCATTAAAAGTAGTGAATAAAATAATACATAGCAGCCAACTCTACTGGATTTTGCTAGTTTCTCCTGGTTCTTGTACAAATTAGAAAATTCCTTAAAATTTAGTAAGTTTCCTTAGACAATCCCTATTGAAATAGGATTTTTGTACAGATTATTGCTTGCTTGCTCGAATATTAAGTATTGCTAATACATAATGAAGCAAACTTCATTTATAGAGATAAGTTCAAAACTTTTTTTGTTCTAAAATGTTCAGTTTATTTTTATTCAGTACTCTATATTAATTAATAAATAAGAAATTTTAAACAATCTTTGATGAATTAAATGCCTATTATATTCGAAATTATGAGTACACATAATACATAACATTTCAAGTATGTTTACTGTCAATCATAACTGGAAAATATTGCAGTTTTTCTACTTTGATGACTATAAAATTCATTGTGTAAAATATTTAGTACATTATACAACAATTATCATAAAATTTATATTATTTCGTAAAATTTTCTGAATTTTTCTCTATCCATGTTGGCAGCTAAGTATGAAATAAAAAGAATACAAAGTGTGATTAACTCGAAGAATTGAAAGCAGTTTATTATTGGAAAAATATTGCTATCAGTTAGTTTCCCATACACTGACATATCTAATACTAATTTTGAGAAATTTACGGTCAAAAAAGTAGTGAACAAAATAATATGAAATAAAAAGAATAAAATGTGATTAACTCGAGGAACTGAAAGCAGTTTATTATTGGAAAATATTGCTATTGGTCAGTATTCCATACTCTGACATATCCAATATTAATTTAGAGAAATTTACAGTAAAAAAAAAAAGTAGTGAATAAAATAATATGAAATAAAAAGAATACAAAGTGTGATAAACAAGCTAAATAAATTTTCTTTTTGTTGAATTTCGAACTTCCAATACTGCTCTGAGTTATTGAAGTTTCTGTGTAGTTGCATATCAGAATAGATTATTTCCATTTTATTTAGGTTTTAAGTTGAAAAGGTTGTGCTACCATGCATATATAGACAGTTTTATTCACTCCTTTTCACCTGATGCACTATGTGCCCTCATGGATGCAAGAATCATTAAACAGGAAAGTGAATTGTGCATCCAAGATAAGTGAGCAGATTGAATGCGAAGGACACAAATACTTGTTCCTTTTGTTGCAGTAGTAGATGTATATTCTTAATTTTTAAATTTAATCCTAAGTCATGTACAGACAACCGGCAAATCTGATCATATTGTCGATAAATAGTGGAGGAAATAGGGAGCATTAGTTTAAAAAGATGATATAATTTTTTTAATATTGTTCACTATAACTGCATTTCTGATTAACAAAAAAATTCATATCTAAATACATAATACTGGTGCATATCAATTGTTCTTCTGAAAGAAAATAACTCGAATGAAATACTTATTATTGAGCTTTATAGATTTAACTAAAGAGACAATTTTTGAACAGTTCATTATTTTTTATTAATTATTTATCAATTATTAACCAATTATTTATTTTTTATTAATTATTTATCAATTATTTATTTTTAAGAATATAAATTTCATTTTTAAAAGAGAGATTTTCCTCAGCTTATTATTTAAATGATAAGTGATTGGGAAAAACTTGTTAATGTTGAGAAATAAAAGATTGTATCAATTTAATGGTTTATAAAAATATCCAAGACATACTTGGATTTTGGTGGCAAAAATTGATTTTTGACATGACAAGCGTCAAAATCTTAGGAATTAAAGTCCATTAAACATTTAGTTATATCAATAATTTAATTTTAAGAATCTAAATTTCATTTTTAAAAGAGAGATTTTCTTGAGATTATTATTTAAATGATAAGTGATTGGGAAAAACTTGTTAATATTGAGAAATAAAAGTTTTTAGTAATTTAATTGTTAAAAATATCCGAGACATACTTGGATTTTGGTGGCAAAAATTGATTTTTGTCAAGACAAGCATCAAAATCTTAGGATTAAAGTCCATAAAATCATAATACTTATAAAGTTTTTTTAGTAAATTTACTCAATAAGTTAATCTACAAATTATATGCATCATGTACTAAGTTATAAATAATTAATAAAAATTGTCTTAAAACAAAATCTTTTATTACCTTGCATCATTTAAAGGATTTTTTCAAGTCATTATCTTTTTTAACATTCGTTAAATTATGTAACATAAGTAATATTAAATATTTTTTGAGCATTACATTTAATAAACATTATACATATAATGTGGTGTTTAATACTTCATTTAGGATTTTGACTAGATGGTTTTATACATGATTAACATCCCCAAATCTTTTTTTTAATCTTTACTTTTTTCTGTTTTGTATAATGTTCTTTATATTTATTGCTGTAGTTCTCTTTTAGTCTTGTCACAGGAAATAAAAATCTATATAAAAAAAATCCCATCAGAAATTTGCCATTCCTTGTTTGTAATAAGTTGTTCAAATTTTAAAACACTTTAAGAATTGAAAAATTCAGGATGCCAAAGAAAATATTTATTAACAAAATTGTAATTCAATTTCTTTTTTAACTCTAATCAATTTTCTGTAAATTTTATCATAATACCTGCACAGTATGAATAATCCTGCTGTTAGAAAAGCTAATATTAGAATTAATTCGTGGAAAGAAGTCTAGTACTTTTGCTCAAAACAAATTTTTAATTAAGTTGAATACAATGAGTGTTTAGGAAATTGTTTGCTTAAACTGAATTAAATTTAATTGCTTAAACAATCAGTGTTTAAGAAATTAAAATATTTTAATGACCAGAAATATTACCTTGAGCATTTTTTAAATATTTTTTATAATCAAAAGCAAAAGTTATTCAAATTTTTACATTTAAATATGGAGAATCAATAGTGAATTGATTAGAAAACAAAATATACAAATAAGTTTATTTGTGCTTTCAAATTATAAAATAAATTTCTATATTTGTTTAAATGTGTAATGGAATGACTTTTTAAAACATTATACAGAATTTTATCACAAGAGTAAAATTTTTTCATTGTTAGTAAATTTTAAAATCAAGCATTGTCTCTCTGCAATACTTAGAATACGTGCATCCTAAATGATTGTTCATTTATCTTAATTTATTATTTCTATGATGAAATATCGATAAAACGACATTTATAAAATAAAATAATTTTAAGAATATTAAAAGACTATGTGAGTGATAAAAAAATAAAGTAATTTAAAACTTTTCTCCAATTCCAAAATGATAATTAAACTTCATTCACCCCATTTAAAAATAACTTCAAACAATCGAATTAAAATGAGCATTTAACTCGTTAATCACAGTCTTAAAATATGTCACGTTCATACCGTATTATTAATTAGTAGTAAATTTAAAATAATAGTCACAAAACCAGAACAATGAGACATGAAATTAATCCTTTTAACGATGCTATCACAAATAGTTAGTGCTTTTCTTGAGGACCCAAGTTTGCATGGCTGTAATTTGATTCAAAATTAAAATTACAAACTTTCTCTCAGAATTTACAAATTTAATTTCTTCAAAACATTTATTTTAAACACATCATGAAATTTAAAATTATCTTGGTATTAAAATATCAGATAAACAAAAATGTATATGTATGTGATTTCTCATAGAAAACCATGAACAATAAATTGCCGTAAAATACATCACTGAAGGGTATTTTTTAAGTCGAAAAAGATGCCATTTGAAAATTGGTATTGTATAAAATAAAATTATAAAACTATTAGACTCTAATTAGATATAAAAATAAAACAATGAAAAATAACAATAAAATAAAATAGTAAACATATATATTTCATCTTCATCAGTGCTGAAAACAAAAAAAAAGTTTGATTTTTCAGGTGAAATGTTATAAATGCCCACTCATGAAATACAATAATAAATAAATTAAAATTCAATGGCCCTATTCCGTTTAAGGGGGCCTTAAAAAATCTATTATAGTACCTATAATAGGTATAGTTCGCTTCACCAGGAGTTGGAACTTGGCTCCACCTCCTCGGACGAAGAGTTTATTACAGGGCGGGGATAAGAGAAGAAACCTCTCCGCACCTGAAATTAAGACAACCCTTAATGAGCGCCAAACTGAATTTTTTTCAGTTACTTACTTTGCTTTATCATCTGTTAACACATCTTTCATTACTCTAGCTAATTAAATATATTGCAACAAAATGTCTCAAAAAGGACAAACTATTCACTCGAAAGAGATAAATATCATCAAATTTATGAAATATTTTATGTTTAAAAAAATGCACATAAAGATTGCTAGATAATATTTTTGTCATATGATCGCCAAATAGCAACCTTGTTCAGGATTATTCGCATCCTTCTCCCAAAAATAGCGAAATAGTATCACCGGATACCACATTGATGAAGGCATAGCCAAGTGCCAACTCCTGGTGAACGAACTATACCCATTATTACTATACCAAGTATACTTATTGCAAAATTAAGCATCAACAACAGTTACGTGTTTTTTTCTAATGCCTCCTAAAACGGAATATTACCAAATCAATCACATGATATGGATTTGAATAGATCTGTTGGCCTAGCAGAGTATGATAAATGCATCGATGAGTAAATTTTAAAAGAAAAATTACATTGCTAAATATTATTGAGACTAGTTACCCATCCTTTCATTTTTTACACACCGAAAATTATTTGCTGGGTTTTCAGGACGCAAATGAATCAGTTCATCGAGTGCTTCGTGTATTGCCATCACTTTATCGTGAGGAGATGATAATTTACCCGCTAGGTCATCAATAGCACTATGTATAGTTTGCAGCTTAGACTCCACATTCTCATTTGGAAATGGATTAGGTGGCACACTTAACATTCCGCTCTCAGCATAAAAACCTGGCGGCCTAGGAAGAAAACTAGCTACAGACACTGGGCCGAAACCCGAGTGGCCTAGAGTTGCCTGCAGGGGCAGAGCACATGGCGTGAAAGGTTTGTGTTCTGATGGATTCCCAACGTTTATTGGCGGGTTGCATAACTGTATTTGAGAGGTAGGTGGGAAAGCATTGTTCACTGGCACTAAAGCATTTGACTGCACCTGTTGAAAGTTGTTTGGAGCAGGTGGCAAGACGTTGTTGACAGAAGAAGCTGGCACGCCTTGGTATTCGGGAGGGCGGTGGGGGTCTTGTTCATTTGGTGAACTCTTACTGAGGTTCTCATGTTCACTGTTTGGCGTCTCACATTTTACTCTCTTGGGTGGGTTTTTTCTTCGTTTGTTGTTTTGAGGTAGATCAGAAGCTTGGTTACAGTTTTGCGGCATTTCTTCTTCACTTATTCTGGAGCCAGTAGGAGAGCCAACAGCATCAGCTGGATCTAAAGAGAGAATGAAACTTTCACTGGACAAGCTTGGCGGTTGCTCCTGGTGCTGCGGAATCTCAGCCTCTGTCACGCCATGCTTTTCTTTCAGGTGCCTTTGCATGTTACCTTTTAACGTGAACGAACTGTTACACAAGTGACATTTGAAAGGTTTGTTGTTTCGATGGATTGCCATGTGGGCTCGAAGATTGTGCGCTCTTGACAGACCCTTCCCGCAAATGTTGCAAGCGAAGGGTTTTACGTCCGAGTGTGAGATCATGTGCATTTTGAGAGTCTGCGGCTGAGAGAATTTTTTCCCACACTGATCACAGGTGAATCTCCGCTCAGTGTTATGTATGTACGTATGTCTCTCCATGTTCGCTTTGAGAGTGAATGTGCGTCCACAGATGGGGCAGGCAAATGGCTTAACTGAATTATGCGTAGCTTGATGAGCCTTTAAGTGATGTTCCTTCATAAACTTCATTCCACATACCTGGCATACAAATCTCCGCACACGAGTATGAATTAGCATATGATCACGCAGCTGACTAGGATATTGGAACACGCGCTCACAGATTTCGCATCGCAATTGAGACTGGATGCCAGGTCTTGACCAGTTTGGCACTGCAACAGCCAAGCGAGGTTCAAAGTTTTGAAAGTTGTTGGAATCTGGGTGTTCTACATTGATGCAGAACTCCCCTTGTGGAAAGCACTGGTTTGTGTTGTCACAGAGAGGACGATTCCATTTCTTTTTCTTCCCCATCGGAGAATATGTGTGCACATATACATAAGATTAAATTAGTTTATGCAAGTTTCGGTCAAGCTGTTGTCCAGAAAGTGTGCATCTCACCCATGGCTGTTGTCGGTTGTGTCCTCTAACAAGAAGAATAAAACATATTAGATTTCTAGCAATTAAGCTGAATTTTTGTCTTATAAAAAATGATGTACATACTATAGCTGCTCAAAATACAAAATATTAGTGTTTTAAGTGGAAAACAGAAGGTTAAAAATTGTTTCTAAATTAACTTCATTATCAATTTGCACCTTAGAATTTTCAAAGTAAGATGATTTAATTTTAATTTAAGAAATTAATACAAGAAGACAAATGTCATTTTGAAAAAATGCTAAAAATTTTAAAGGTAATTACATTCATTAATTTTTATTTATTTATTTTAGAATGTCCATTTTGTTTTATGTTAAATAAATTATTATGACACACTATTATTATAATTATATTTTTATAACACACATAATTGTTGAATTTTCTTGTTCTCTGCAAGCTGTAAAGCTTCATTTTGAGTTTTAAAAGCATAGAAAACTGTATTTTTCATCCAAGTCTTCATAAAGCAATTTTCAGTGGAAAAATAAGTTTTTTCAAAAATCTGGTGCTCCTAGATTCACTGAATCATAACTTAGTACCTTTTTCCTTAGCTCCTCAATTAAAATCAGATTTGTAACTGAAAACAAAATATTAAATATATTGAAAAATATTTAAATACATAATTTTAACAAAATCTAAGCTATTAAGGGTGAGCAAGACAGTAGAAACCAGTAAAAAAAAAAAAAAAAAAAAAAAAAAAAAAAAAAAAAAAAAAGGATTTCTTACAGAATTTTTTAACATTGTGACAAACTTAATATGTTCTTTATTTTCTTATTGTATGTATGTTTATCATGTTACAAACGTAAAAATTTTAAAAATTAGAGATGAACATATTTAATAAGCAAGTAAGAATGTTACAAAAATTTTTTTGAGTAAAACACATATACTTTTTGAACATTTCTTTTCTAATAAAAAAAGAATTACATGAGGATTTATTAAGCAAAAAGTCTGTTTTAGGATCAAATTTGCGATCAAATAAGAAATAAATAATGCTAGGAATTGCAGCTTTTTTTTTATTTAGAAAAAATGCAAATTTATTGCGTATGTAACATTTGGTGTTATAGACATAACACTCTATAATTTTTAAATTATGGATCAGCTTTTACAAAATGGAAACCATGAATAAATAAAATACAAAAGAAATTCAAGTTCTTGATTTGCTACAGAGCAACAATGTAAATATATTAAGTCCGTAACACCAATTTTTAAAAAAATTACATGCTTGGAAAATAATTGTGCAAGGTATTTAACTCGTTACTAACTATTATAGGAGGATCAGAAAAGATTTTTAAAAAATATTGCTTACTTTTTTTTTTTTTTAAATAATAACTTTTGCTTAATTTTTATTATGGTCATAATAAAAAAAAATTTAATTTAAATTCTAAAATAGCCAAAATTATTTTTTTTGAATAATTACTTTTTGTGTACATAATTGTAGTATAATTTTACCAAAAAAAAATCGAAAGTGGTTAAATGCTGAAAATATTTAATTAAATATTAAAATGGAGTATTTAAATAAGGCCTTTCCTTTATTTCACATCATTCTAGAACAAAATGAAATGTGAGATCTGAGTTAAAAATAGAGATATTAATTAAATGCTAAATTAAAATCAAGCTGTACATCAAAATATACATTTTAAGCTTTAAAATGATATATGTAATGCATGTTAAGTCTGTTAAAGTTAAAAAATTTGTTTTACTGTTTTACCCTACAGTACCTAGACTAGTGAAAGTACCCATTACCGCAACATTTATTATCCCAATACCAGCAGTATATCACAATTAATTATCATTGACCACTATAAAAATTTGGTGACTTTTACTATATCACAAAATTGATAAGTACAAAATAGATTCGTATTTAAAAAATTATGCTAATTTTTATAAAATTTTTTCCTGAGTACTTATATGAATTTGATAATCGGGGTCTGTCCAGACATTTTGTGAAAAGTCCTGTTTTTGTAAAATTGTGAAAAAACTATTCACAATATAAAATAAGCATTAAGTCACATTCTTTCAACCAGGGTCCTGCTTTTGTGAATTTGTGCAAATAGGGCCCTGTTATTGCAAAAATTGCTAAAAACCTTTTCAGGAAGTTTTTAAATTGTAAATAGATACAAGATTCTGCTCAACAATTGCTGCTACTAAATTAAAGATGCAACATACAAATATTTGGTATTTAGCCTATACTGCTCAACACAGAATATTCATTTCGAGCGAATAATGGAAACAAAATCACTCAATTTCAATTGACGTATTTTAAATAACACAACTTAGTAATGTGTTATGCATTAAGTAAACTTAAACAATTCTGAAATTTATAATATTTTATTTAAAAAAGTTGCCAGATTTTAATTTTTATTTACATAATATTCCATTAATTAATTTTATAAATAAATATAAATTGATCAATTATTTATTTACAAAAAAATTATGATTTAATATTGATAAGAATGTGCAAACCAGGGTTGGGTTTTTGACGTCAAAAAGTGGTTTTTGACATGACAAGGGTATAATACTGGTTTAAACCGTCAAAAACCCGTCAAAAATGTCAAAAACTGAAGTTTGCCAAGAAAATATATAAACTTCAAAACTACCAACAGTTGCCATGCATTATATTGAAATTTAATTATACTATAGGTAATCAGCAGGTTTTAAAATATTTTTTAATTAAAATTAAGGTAAAATAACAGATTTAAAATCTCAGAAATTTATATTCAAATGCATGTGCAGAAAAATTTTGCACAAAAATTGTTTAAATATTTATTTTTAAAAAAAAAATTTTTTTTTTTTTGATACTTAAGAAAATTAAAAGTTTATTACTATGCATTTTTGACATATAAGGAACATATAACTAATATTTATAAGGAACTTACAAGTTATGTTGTATAAATACAAACTTGATATAAGATACAAGTGTATAAAAATTTTTTTTTAATGTTATACCGAATATCTTTATTATCCAGTATGTTAATTTGAATTTAAAAGTAGTTATATTTATGAATAATGATAAATATAATTCATATTGTTTATTATATTTATTTATAATTATTACACTTATCATTTTAAAACAATTTTTATCTCTTAATTTTTTTTTCTCCACTTGTATTAAGAATACAAATAATGCATATCTTGAAAGCAAGAAGTAATTATTCAACAGCTGAATATTTAGATATTCAACAAAACTATATAGTATTCAGCAAAATGAAATTCACAAGTATTTGGATAAACTAAATTTTCAGCATAGTAAATGAATAGGCTGAATATACTGTAAATCGACACTAACTACTCTGTGTATTTAACAGAAAGCACTTAAATTTGTATTGTCTTATGTCATTGATATTATTAAGAAGATTTAAAAGAATATTAAAAAGATTTTTCTTTAAAAGAAGATGTGTAATGTATAAAACTGCTAATGTTTATCTTTAAAAAGGTCTAATTTTTAGTATAATCTATACTATACACTAAATTTGGTTATAAATAAACTTCTTAATAATATCACTGCAGATTTTCAATAACACATGAAAATAAATACATAATATTACTAAATATGTTGAGTTTTCAAAAGTACAAGATTTTGGTTACTATTCAAAATATAAGTGTTTCTTCAAAATTTTAAATTTATTTTTTCTAGAACATATTTAGAAACACTATCCTTTAAAAAATATATAAATTTTATGTATTAATTAAATTTCACATATGAATATAGGTTTTTGACATTTTCGACATTTTTGACAGTGAGGTTTTTGACGTGACGGTTTAAACCATGGTTTAAACTGTCAAAAAACCTGCCAACCCTGGTGCAAACAATGTTTGTAAAAGTAGAAATATTTTCTCAGAATACTACATTAAGAATTTAAACTTAGGGAAACTTAATTTGTCTGGAACCGTCTTCATCCCCCTCCCGGGAAGGGCTTATTCGATTAACATAACAATAATGGAGATAAACAAATTTGTGAAGGGTCCAATTAAAAGATAAATTATTTTGTGAAGGGTCCAATTAAAAGATAATTATTTTGTGAAGGGTCCGTTTTTATAAAAAGATATTTTGTGAAGGGTCCGTTAAATTTCTTCCAAACAGACCCCTGGATATTCACAGCTGTTTAATAATAACCTACTTAAAAAGAAAGTTAGCACAAGCAGAAATGGTTTTTTTTTCCCTCTTAGGCTGAGCAAACCTCAAGTTGTCTTTATTTCCTAATAAACCAAATTTATTGCAAAAAACAAATAAAAATATAGCTTTCTCTTGAAGATAGAATAAAATAAAAAATAGGTTTCTTTTAAGAAAAATTGCTCTTAATATATATATACAGTGGAGAACCGATTATCCGGAACGATCGGGACTATCGCTATTCTGGATAACTGATTCTTCCGGTTTTCTGAATCGCTACAAAAAGCCGTTTTTTTAGTGTTAAACCCAACTAAAAAAAATAAATATTTGGAAATAATCTTAAAAATAAGAACAAACGATGAGGTAATACACTAATGATTATTTCTGAAATGATGGTAAGGTAAACATCTTTCAAAAAAAAAGAAAAATCCTATGAGGAAAAAAAATTTTTTTTTTTAAATTGCGGGAAAATTTATCGAATTTTGTTCCGGTTTTTTGGTTTTTCGATTTCCGGATAACGGGTTCTGTACTGTATATCCCAGTAAGCATGTAACCTTACAGCAACCTTGTGTCGGTTACATAATGATACCTTGTGATGTATATAAGCCTTATTGATTGAGCAATTTTTATACAGTACAGAACCTGTTATCCGGAAATCAGAAAACCGGAAAACCATAAAACCGGAACGAAATTCGATACATTTTCCCGTCATTTTTTTAAAAAAAATGTTTTTTTCCTCATAAGATTTTAGGATTTTTCTTTCTTTTTTGAAAGATGTTTACCTTACCATCATTTTGGAAATAATCATTAGTGTATTACTTCATCGTTTTTTCTTCTTTTTAAGATTATTTCCAAATATTTTTTTTTATAGTTGGGTTTGACAATAAATAAAAAAAAAGGCTTTTTGTAGCGATTCAGAAAACCGGAAAAATCAGTTATACGGAATAGTGATGGTCCCGATCGTTCCGGATAATCGGTTCCATACTGTATTAAGTTTCAACATTTAATACGTAAGTAACACATAATATGGAATTATCAAATCTTTAACTTATGATACATGAACAAGAAGGAGTTGATATTTCTTAAGAATTATACACATAAAGTATCAGTAAATACATAATACTAAGACAATTTGAGAATACTTATTTTAATCTTTTTTAAAAAAAATATTAATACCTAATGAATCAATGTACACATATTTTTTACAAACTACACTTATTATAAAAGATTTAAATATGCGTTTGAAAATATGTTACTCATCTCTTTTAAGGGCAATTAAAAAATTGCAAACTATAATTGACACCAGTGATGTTTAATTAATTGAGCTAATAGGTACAAAATATATTGATATATTCGCCATGTCTAATATACATATTTTGATAGATTTTTTCAGCTCTTCACCCTCTGAAAATAACAAGAGCCACAGATATTTATTTTGAATTTTTTAAGTTTGGATTATAGCAATATTAGCCTCCTTCTCAACACGCTCATGAAATCAATGACCATTCATATACATATATAAATATATATTTTTTAAATCTTCAGTTTTCTTAATTTTATGAAATGTGGATATTTCTAAAAAAGCCACTTGAAATTACTATTTACGTGTTTTAATACAGGAATATATGCTAGAAAAACTAAAAATTTCATTTTACTTATTGGGGACAATTATGAATTTTACTTCATCTTTAACCTGTAATGTAAGAATTTTTAATTTTTTATGATGGATACAATGAAATACATAATACTATTAGATATAAAATATGATTTTAGGAACCTGTACTTTGGTTACTATCAAAGCAAAATTGAAATAAACAATAAATTTATTATTACTTAGACAAGATGCTATAATAGGTATATTTATTTTAACAACTCTTACCACAATGGGATGAAAACTCCCGATGCATTAAAATTATATTAATATAATCCATTTTAATTAACTGTTTTGTCACCAAATGGTTTTGAAAATTTGTAATTACACTCATTAAAATAAATAAGATATGTCTTCAAAATAGAGAAACAGTAATGTTTCTGACTAGACATTTTGTAATCAATCAATGCAATTATGTAAAATTTAAAAGTATTTGGAAGCTACATTTTTAATCAAGAGATAATATTTTATTTTATTTCAACATCTAGTCAACAGAGCAGAATCATTGATAATTTAATATCATTGATCCTCTTTCATAAATTCATCACATCAACAACAGAAGAAAATATTTGGACGATGCCATAATAAAGTTTCGTTTTGACTTATTCTTGAAAAATATTATTTTCTTAAATACTAAAAAATTATGTATTGTAATGATATATTTTGAAATTTTCTTAATAAATGTCATTCATAATTTTAATTAAAAAAACTTCCTTGTTGAACAAGTTCACTATTTCTTGATTTGATAAACAACTTGGCAACAGCAGTAAACGTGTTTTCTAGATTTTCGCAGCTGTCTTGGTTTGTGTTTGTGCCAACTGTTTAGTATTTCGTCGGTTATTTTTAAACATTGAAAATTATTGAAACGTGTTTACATTAACATAATAATTCTGAAATTTTTAATTCAAATTGATCTTTTTGACCAAAACATCAGGTTGACTTCATTTGTGGTAAGTTTAGATTTGTGTTGCACAAGTGCAAACAAACTTACAAAAATTTAAAGTTGTATCCAAATTATCTTTATGTCAACATTTCAATAATTATTTAAAGTATGCATTTGTTCTTAGTCGAGAATATTCATTAGTTCTAAACATGTAATTATTGTTTTCTATTTTATACATCAAATATTGCTTGCTATTTGTTACCTTGAAAGTTATGGTATTTCCGGTGTTCTATTTAAAATATTTATCAAAATAAGCGATAAATAGTATTCGAACATTCTTATTAGAATATTTCCTTTATGCATGTGTGTTTTAAAGGTTGTCATAGAAGTTCAAACTGCATATTTGATTATGACCCATGTAGTTGTGCAATGTTTTGGTATGCATGCATGGAAATAATTTCCGTTATAGAATAATTGCAGTTGAATAAAATTGCCTCTAAGCACGTATATTTTAAGAGTTGTCAACGAAATTTAAGCGTGATATTAGTTTGCGACCCATGTAGTTGTGTAAAGTTAGATATTCATGCAGAATTACTTTAAAATTATTCCCATTCCTAGAATTATTACAGACTTGTGAAATTGCTTTCAAGCATAATGCTTTAAAAGTTTTCAATGAAATATAAACTGTGTATTGGTGTAATGTTTGCTATGCATGTTACTTGCATAATTGCTAGGAAATTGATTCCTGTTTCTGAAATTATTACTGATAAATCGAAATAGCTATGAGATTATCTTATGTTTTTGTTTGTTTGTTGTTTGAATAGGTATTTTTATGACTTAAATATTATATATACTATTTATATCTACTAATTGTGAATTATGTTAGTTATAATTCAGAACTGATTCAAATAAATTACGCTAGTTATAATTTTAAATGTGTCAATTTTTTTTATATTGTGCTCTAAATTTTTATTACACTGATAGTTTTCAGGGGTCTGTCTAGGCTTTTCTGAGAGGTACCTATTTTGTGAAAATTTAAACATAATTTGTGAAAAATTAAATAATATTAAAAAATCAACACAAAAATATGGATTTATTGTTTCTTAAGGGATA
Source organism: Parasteatoda tepidariorum (assembly GCF_043381705.1). Taxonomy (NCBI): domain Eukaryota; kingdom Metazoa; phylum Arthropoda; class Arachnida; order Araneae; family Theridiidae; genus Parasteatoda; species Parasteatoda tepidariorum. The sequence continues at coordinate 76,151,770 of NC_092213.1, read as the reverse complement.
AAATGATAAAATTTTAAGAAAAAGTATTTTGTGAAACTACCGTTTTTCCTAAAGTTGAATTTGTGAAACTTCCGTTTTTCCTAAAGTTGAATTTGTGAAGGTACCGCTGAACGGTATTAAATTCGGCCTGGACAGACCCCTGGTTTTTTTCTTATAATTAAAATATTATACTTTTGAAAGTGAAGATTTTTTAAGCTTGTCTGTACACATATATATATAATTGTGTGCGTGTGTGTGAATGTTTAACTTTAAATTCCGGAGTAAAAATATATTTTTTACTTCCTTTTTTATGTAAAGTAATGATTTAAGCAGGAATAAAGTGTTTCCATTTAGAAACATAAGTTTAAAAAAATGTTACTAAATCCTGTTCTAAATGCGTGTATTATAATTTTTTCACATGAAATATGAAAGTCTATGTAGAATCTAGTGCAATTAAGGTAAACTGATTTAATGCAGTCAGAAAAAGCATTTAAAAAAACCTTATTATATGTAAAGAAAAATATTATATAGTCTAGCACTGAGTGCATATTTTATTACAATTTTTTCTTTAAAATTCACATGAAATATGTATTAAAATGTTGAGAATCTAGTGTAGTTTTGGAAAACGAATTGCATGGGTGCAGTCAGAAAAATTCATGCATATATTATTGTATTATTTATTAAGTTAGTATAACTGTTATAAGTTATTTTTCCTTATAACTTTTAAACATTTTTAAAAAATTTTTGCCTGAAAAAAATTATGGCTTCATTTGAAAGCTATAAACATGATCATTTAAAAAATCCGGAGTTGAACAATCATTTACAATTTGAAAAAGATTTCGAGTGTGATCTCTATTTCAGAATTTACTTATATTTAAGGGGAAGGGAATTGTTATTAATTATCTTTTAGTAGTTCCAAATAAAGCATTTTATTCTACTTAAACTTTTAATGTAATTCTGAAATGTTTGCAATGTGTACTGTTTATGTATTTGTATAATTTTTATTAGATTGTTTAATAAATCTCTTCAGTTTAAGTTTAGCACAAGTTCAGTTGGTTAAGTTCAGTTTAAGTTAAATGTAAAATTTCATGAATTTGAGCTACTGATCTTAACTTCAGATTCAAAAAGATTATGCAGTGCAAATCCTATTTTTGATTGCAATTTTTTCGGGGAGGGGGGGTTAATATTTTTATTCAAGCTATAAGAAAAAACAGTTTGAGAACAATTTTTTCACTAAACCAGAGTTTATTTAAATTATCGGAAATAGAAATTATGATGTTTTAAAAGTTGACTAGAAAATGTATAAAAATGATTTATTATTACAGTAGAGAACCAATTATCCGGAACGATCGGGACTATCGCTATTCCGGATAACTGATTTTTCCGGTTTTCAGAATCGCTACAAAAAGCCGTTTTTTTTAGTGTTAAACCCAACTAAAAAAAAATAAAAAATATTTGGAAATAATCTTAAAAATAAGAAAAAACGATGAGGTAATACACTAATGATTATTTCTGAAGTGATGGTAAGGTAAACATCTTTCAAAAAAGAAAGAAAAATCCTAAAATCTTATGAGGAAAAAAAATTTTTTTTTAAAAAATTGCGGGAAAATTTATCGAATTTCGTTCCGGTTTTTTGGTTTTCCGGTTTTCTGATTTCCGGATAACGGGTTCTGTACTGTATATAAATATTTGCTCTGATTGAACATATTTTTAACTGATTATAATAACCTTTGAGGTTTCTTGTGGTTGAACCTGGGCAATAATTTGATTTACGGATAGAGATATAAAATTCTTGGTGATATTCTTCTCAGAGAATATTCTAGACAGAATATTCTAGAAAATAGAATATTCTAGAGAATATTCTATTTTCCTCAAGGAAAATTACTGAGAGATTCTCCTTTAAGTTACTCATAACAAATACAAACCTTAAATATTTTAGTATTTAATCTTATTTAATATTTTATTGAATTTATTATTTATTTTGTATAATTAAAAAAAAATATTTATTGATAATATATAGGAAATAAAAATAAAACTGAGAAATTCATAGCAAACTGAATAAAAACCTTGAAAATTGTTCTTAATTACAATGCATTTCAGGCATAAATTATTTAAAAAAACTTATTTATATTATGTAAAAATCCTGTTTTAAATTATAAATATTTATTTTATTTTAAGTTATTTATGAAAAAAATTTATAAAATTTTTTTAAAAATACATTTAATTGATAATATTGGATGTTTAATATCAGAATTTTCCCTCTAAGTGAGTAACATTAATCATAATTACTAATTATCTTGCGAAATTTTTATAGTAAATTGAATTACACTGAACAAAAGATTTGAAGAACAATTCTGTGTGTAGAATTAATCTTTAGAAACTGTTAAGAAGTATGAGTAGTTGCTATCAAAAATTAAATAATTATAAACAATAAGAATAAAGTTTTTAGTAAATGATTTATCTTGCATTTGAAATGCAGAATATAAATAACATATTTTGACTGCAAGATTTGGAAATTCATGATTTCGTGAATACTATTGTGAATTGGATCATAATATTAAGTTAAACTGACTTTTAGTATACTTGGTGAAACGTTTAAAGGAAAAAAAAGTTTGCAGAAACATTTATCATGAACTCCACTTTCTGCAAATTATGCTTATCTTTTTAAGTTTGATAATGATATTGTTAATAACCATTTATTATATTTAATCCGATCATTCAAATATGTATGAAATGAAACATAACTATTATTGCAAAAATCATACTATTGAATAATCAGTTTGGCAATTAACTAAAACAATTGTTTTTAAAGGGAAGTAAGTTCGTATTTTAGTATTTTTTTACTCTGATTAAATGGTGCTATGCTTGTTTAACATCACTTACACATATATTAAACAGCTCTTTCATCTATTTTTTTTTTCTTTCCTTTTTTAAACCAGGAGTTTTTGTGTTTAACAAATATACTTACTCAATTTCAAAATATGTATATTTTTTATAAAACTCAGATGTCAACTTTATTTTGTGCAATTATTTGTGAAATCTAAAACAAAAATTCAAATTAGTCCTAGGTATACTATCTTTTTTTTTTCCTTAAAAAAAAACTGTTAAATGAAAGATCAATAGTATATTAAACGATTTTCATATTTTGTTAAAAACATTTTATGGGATATTGAAGTTGCCTCTTTAGCTCCAAACCAAAATTTTCATTAAATGATACTCTCATACTTCGATATTTGTGTTAATAATAAACTTAAAGGTTTGTAAATGAAAGTATTTATTAAACTTTTTGTCTCAATAACATATCAATGAGAAAATTTTTTTTTTTTAAGTTATTGCTCCCTGGGCATATAAAAATGTGTAAAAAAAGATTTAAAAAAAACTTTAAAAATATACAAAAATTACAATTACAAAACACAAAACTACAGATAATAGTTACTGAAAAAAGATTGCTAAGACTACAGTAATTGCAGGTTTAAGCAATTCGCAAATATTTTAAGTTTAAAATTTATTTCATTGTTGCATAATTATTGAGTTTCAAGGACAAATGTTTTATTGCTTCTGACTAATAATGATAAATAACCCACATTTGATACAAAAGAAGTTTATTCATCAAATAATAATATTAAAAATCAATTTTTATACATTTTTTACTACGCTAAGTTTGTATTAAAATTTTAACATCTTACAAATCAAAATATTTTGGACACTTATCCATTTCAGTCTTTTCGGACGAATTTTTAAAGGATTTGAAATAACATCAGGTCTTAATTTTTTGTTACTATTTTTCCTATTTACTTTAAGTTCAGATTGTTCAAAATGAACCTGCAAGAAAATTTGAAATACTTTTTTTATATTTTCGTTCTTAAATTAAATCACATTAAAAGATTCAGAGTTTAAATTTTGTAAACATGCTCCCATTAACTTTTCTACTACAGAAACTAATTATTTCAGCAATTTAACACAAGAATTTTAAAGAAGAAACAATATTTATAGATCCAAAAATGTTTGAATGTTTAAATAGTTTTCTTATAGTAAATGTAAACAAACTGTTTGAACTTTAAGCTATATATTACCATAAGTAACTATTTGACACATTAGTGATTCAAAATGAAATACAATTAGAAACAAGTAAATATTTATTTTTAACAAAACGAAAGGAAATATTTAAAAGTGAATACAAAACTTGGCGATTTTGAGATAGGTTTGACTAACACTTATTTAGCCTATCTTTTGCCTTTATTTACTTTGTTTTATACCACACAAACATCAAAATTGTTAAATAAATATTTACTTAATAAATGTAATTTTCAATGGAACGTCTTATATTTTATACTTAGTTAAAACTAAACAATTTAAGAAACTCCCAAACACTTATTCGCTTATTTATTTTTTTTAAAAAAAGCATTCCGAAACGAATTCTAAAGATCGTTTATATTCTACATATATAAGTAAATAAATAATATACAGTAAATAAATGAGTATTTACCTCACATAAGGGAGCTCCACTTCCAACCTCTGCTAGTTACATTTTCTGCAGTTTATTATCCATTTCTTCTTTCGAGATCTGTAGGTAATTTTAACATTCGAAGTTTTTTCCAACTGTTTTCCCATTTGTGCTGCACAATTACCCATATCAATAATTGTAAATATCTAAATGGACTTCAAACTCTCACGCTAATGTTAACGCTATGTAACTAGCGAACTGGTTTGCTCCATAATGGCGGACAGTTCAGCCCAAACTATAAAGCAGCATTAACATATATATATGTATATATATTTTTATAACCGTCGTTGAACAGCTGAACGAATTTTCAGTTTACGACTATCAATGTTCAACTCCGTATACTTGTAATTTTCAATCCAATCCTGAAAACAAGAGGTTCAAATTTTGGGAGAAATTCGCCTTAGTGGAGGACTTTTTGCTGGAACTAACCAGCACCTCCTTGAAGTAGCAAGGCCCTCAGCACGGATCAATTTAGTAGTCCGATGTGACGAAGTTAACTGCGCAGTAGACGAAATATAAGAAAGATGTCATTACGTTAGGGGTACTAAGCTGCGAAGTGGTTGAAAATACGAAATATGTCATTACGTTTGGACTACTAAAGGATATTTATGGTAACTCGTGCTGAGGCCTGCTCTCTTCTAGGAAGTGTTGAACTAACCCGCATTTGTGTTACACGGAGAGGAAAACCACGAAAAACTCTCACAGTTAGTCTGACGGCAAGATAACTATAATTAATTAATGTTCCATCTACCACTGACGATAATTTACGACAGCACTGTGATCGGTGCGAGCCGGGGGCGAAATTCGTACCGACCAGCCATCGCTGGGATTCGAACCAGGGTTTACCGCATTGGAAGGCTAATGCGCTATCCCCTGAGCCATCACGGCTTCCCTGTATACCTTCCCTGCTACCCTTAAACTGTAGAGATTAGTTATTCGACAGATTATCTAGCTAATGTACAGATTAGCTAGAATGATCCTTTAAAATAAAATAGTTACATTTCTCAAATTACGTACTAACTACCGTGGTAATCCTTACTAGGACTAGTTAAAGTAAAAACGAGATCTTTGCTGGCACAATAGCAATGTTTTGTACAAAATTAACGCAATGTTATTTATTTTTCGCTATTTAGAAGAAGAAGAAAATCACGTTACTACAATCAACACATTAGTTGATAGAATTAACCATTAATCACTTTAAGAACTACAACACAAGAATTAATGGGTTTAAAATGTTTTTACAATTAACAGGGATGCTACGCCTGCGCCATTTGCGACAAACTGAGACAAAACGGCATAACTGCGCCATTTTGCGACATTCAGCTCAGTTTCTGCCAAAGCTGCGCCATTCTGAGACAAAACGTCCAAAATTTGGCAAACCTGAATTCAGTTTCAAATATTAATCCGCATCGCCGTGAGTCATTGGAGATCATTTTGCCGTTCACGTCTCCAAGGGATGAAAGACTTCCGCGAAAAAGCGGAAATCCGCTTTTTTCTCCCAATTTTTAAAATTTTCGACCATGTTCCAAAAACTAAAATTTTTAGGGAGTCCAATTAGAGAAACCCAAGCCGCCGGAACGATAGTCGGATTCTAGCGACTTCCGCTATAGAGTGGAAAGGAGTCTAAGCGTTTCGTTTCGACCACCAGTATTTGATTTTTTTTTTCCCTTCGTTTGGCTGATTTTCGGAATTTTAAATATTAGGAACTGCGCTGGAATATGCTAAAATCGCGATTTTTAATCAGACGATTTTAATATCAATCATCGATTTTCGTATTTAACTGATTTAAAACTTATGTGTTGCAATTTTTTTTACGCTGTTTAAAAATCGTAGTAGCAATTCCTATTCACTCAATTTAAAAATTCAATATCGCGATCTGTATTCTCGCGAGTTTAAAATCCGACGTCGCGATTCGTATTCACGCATTTTTAAATCCAATATTGCGATTCGTTATCACGCAGTTGTAATATCAGATCTCGTTTTTCGTATTTGTACGCTATTTAAAAATTACTCATTGCGATTCGTATTCACGTGATCTAAAAATTATTCATCGTGATTCTTATTTACGCAATTTAAAAATTCAATATCGCTATTTGTATTTTCGCGTTTTTAAAATCCAACAGCGCTATTCTTATTCACGTGATTTTAAAATTCAAAATCGTGATTCATATTCACGCGATTTTAAAATCC